>NC_059373.1:6714227-7046727 GCF_019703515.2 Myxocyprinus asiaticus | reverse complement strand
AACCTCCGTTCCCTGATGGAGGGAACGAGACATTGTGTCGATGTAGTGACACTAGGGGTCACTCTTGGGAGCCCCGAACACCTCTGCTTTTTGAAAAAAGGCCAATGGGAATTGGTGAGTGGAATTTGCATGCCACTCCCCTGGACATAAGGGTATAACAGGAGCTGGTATGCAACAACTCATTCAGGTTTTGTGCAAGAGGGACACAACGTCTCGTTCCCTCCATCAGGGAATGGTGGTTACAAAAGTAACCAGGACGTTCCCTATCTATCACTCACTCGACGTTGTGTGGATGTAGTGACACTAGGGGTCCCTATACAAAATGCCACAACTAGCTGAACTGTGTTATGTGGACTGGCGGTGCAAGACGGGCAGACAGCTGTGTGCCTTGTAACCAGCGCAACAGGCCATCACGTAACCTCCCCAAACGCTCTTATGAGTGTTGAACGGTCCTTTGGGAACAAGTCGACTGCCCAACAAATAGGGACAGGCTATTCCAGCCTCTTTTCCTCTTTTTTCTCCCTAAAAAGAGTGGAATTTGTTAACCTACTGGGGGCCATAAATGTTTACGTCGGGGGGGTGTCACTCCCAAGGGGAAGACACCGCAGAGACCACACCCCGCCCAGAGAAGGGGGGGTATTTCGAGTGGAAATACGTCACATGTTCTTGTCGGAAATATGTCATGTGGAGAAGTCGCATGGTAGGTCCTACCCAAGGGGGGAGGAGTTTCTACAAGCATGGTGACCGGGGGCAGAGGGGCCTCTGCCCAAGGAAGACGCAGTTTACCGACAGGGAAACGATTTAGAGGAAGATATATCATATGAGGTCACCTATGGGGAACCAGCACATGTGGAGCACCTACCCCAGTACAGGGCTTAGTTAGCACATGTACTGGGCCGGCAGTGAGTTTCTCTGCAAACTCATCTGCCACAGGGCTAAGGAGGAAAGTCATCCAGGGATTACAACTTGTGAACACGACTGGGAGTCAAAGGTGCATGTCTTCACCTCATGGGAGGGGTGCTTCAAAGCCTTCCTAGGGTTCTTGGCGGCCGGCCGTGAGACGGGTGGCGTCTGCTTCCTGCGGTGGGCTCCACGCCGGGGCCGGGCTGCAATTGTACTTAACTTGAGCTGCAGATGTTCGTGCTTCTCATAAGTGTCCCTGCATGTTGATTTCAGACACACTGAAGAAGATCTGAGAAGTTCTTATACTTGTGTATATATCCACTTTTTTATTTTTCCGATTGGACGGTAATTTCCATTTAAAACCTCTCGTAACCGAAAAGTTTAAACTCGTGTTTTAGCACAACAGTTGATTGACATGTGAGGGGCGGTGCTTCACTGCTGCCGGGACGCATACAGGACGGAATAGATTTTACACATCAAATGTATGCGGTTACATGTATTTTTGACCACATATGTATGTGCTTTTTGTGATCCGATCACAAAATATTTTAGACCCTGTTTAGAACTGTATATAGCGCTGACCACATGTGATCCGATCACCAAAAATGCATCTTAATACCATGTGGAAATGGGGGCTTAGTCAGCAGTCTACTTATCTCAGTAGCAAAAAGAATATGCATAGAATTTTGTAATTTAAAAGGTAGTATATGCACAGTAATTAAAAATATTTGAATGTCTGATAATGTGTTTTATTGATGGCAATGAATTGTTTATGTAGGCATATGGTATGCCTACACTGTTTCTTGTTGTAGATGTAACCTTGTTGAATGTAGTGTTTAGAGTGGAGTATTTGTTTTTGTATGCTGCCAAAGCCTTGTGCTGTATTTGAAAAAGCATTAAGCATTACAAACTTTTATTGAGTGAGCTGTTCATTCTCGTTTTGATACTTCATCACCCTTTTGGACACTGAAGGGCTGTGAATACGTCTGAATGTGATCTCACTGTCCCTCTTTTTTCTCTAGATCCTCTTTTTATTGTTACACTTTTATTCCTTCTGCCTTGGTTCCTCTGCAGGTTAAAATACCAGTTATCCCAATTCAACAGGTCTAGTCTCACTCACTTACAACTGACAGATTAAAAACTGTTATTGATTAAAAAAGGCATTTCTATAGATTTTCTCCTGACCTTGTCAGGTCTTGGTCTTCAAATCTATATTTAGGCCCCTGCATGAATCTCTACTGCTATCCGAGCCTTCACTTTCCTCAAATAGCTCTGAGCTAACATGAATCTTGTTCTTGGCAGTTTTTAGCCTGGCGAATGTACATGTATTTTTCTAAAGGACAGGAACTAGGGGCCACCTCATTCGCCATGAGGCCCGATGACTCTTCCCTTTAATTACACCTCCAGATCTCAAGGCTAAGGACAGGTTCATCAAAACCGGCCTTGGAGCGCAATTCATCTCCATGTGTTGAAAGCAGATGGGGAAGGAACGTAGGGGCCATTTGGGATGAGAAGCAAAGAAAATCAATATGTGCTGTCTAATGTATACGCGAGCAGGGAGACCATCCCTACACACCCACTCAGAGGCTTAAGTTTTAGATCAAAAGATCCAAGGAGACTAATATTTGCTTTTGCTGTAGAAGATGATGGGGCTGAGGAAAACAGGTGGCAATAGAGTTTAGCATATGAACCAATTCGTTTTTCTGCTGTTTATGACATAAGGGAGACAGGGTTGCGTTGTCACACCGGGAAGTTGTCACAATGGCTGTATCTCAGTAACAATAAGTTTTAGAGTCAAAAGTGCAAATATGTGTTTGAAATGAAATTAAATGAAATTAAAATTACCCTCCAAAGGAAATTTTGACTATCATCATATTTTTGTTATAGCTCTTGGGTAAACAAGCGAACATAATCAAAAGGTGTGTTTCGTGAGGTCAGGTCAGGGCATGTTTTCCCACTTTTATCAGGGTAGGTTGTCACATGTGTTTTAAATGTCATACATTTATACAATTCCTCAATTACAATAGTTGGTCAAAACAATATTTTGATGTATTTTGTATATTACCTTTTCGGGTGATTCTTAGGAAAGTGTCAAGAAAATGTCCTGGTCCTATTTTACTCCAAAATAAATAATAATAAAAAACAAACAAACAAAAATAAGAAATTATATTTTGTATAAAGAAAATGAAGCCTATTAAAGAGCCATTAGGATCTTTTACATTGTGGCATTATTTTCATGACAGTTATGTACAGTACATTTTGCCCCAAATTCTCATTACTGCAATATGAAAAAAGATGGTTATTATGATATTCTCATTCTTATTTTGAAAAAAAAAAAAAAAAAATGATATATGTAAATTGGAAAATATTTATACATCTTAATGGCACTCCCTTGGTACTGCCTTACATTTTCTCACATTAATTTAAAAATCATTGTACAAGAGCATCTTTTTTTATAGTGATGAGAATCATCATTGTAAATAATTAATAATAGTTAATGTAAAATGTTGTATTGCAAAATTTGGGGGTAATATATATATATATATATATATATATATATATATATTTTTTTTTTTTTTTTTTTTTTTTTTTTTTTTTTTTTTTTGCACAGATTTTTATTTTATTTTAAATATTACCAGGACATTTTCTTGGAAGGTTTCTTGTGAATCACCCTTTTCATTGTTGTTTTGAAAAATTTTTTTTTAATTTTATTAAATTTTAAAAATTTGTTGTTGTTGTTGCAGAAAAACCAATAGGCTGTTTAATGCAGGAGTAAATTTATAGAAAGCACAACACTGATTCAATGGCAGGTTTAAATGACAACTTACCACAAATAGTGTAACAATATGCCCTGCTATTTGGGCAAGTTGTCACAAAAGGTCAACATGTGTTCACTGAACTGTCTCTTTTTTCCTGGCATTGGTGAAAATGTCACTGGAGTAAAAAGTGACAACTTGCCCCAGCATCCCCTTCGACAATCTAACAAACAGTTTCCTTATGATAGTAACATCCCAAATGAGTCAGAAAAGTCAATTTCTAGCCAACTTAAAAGCATCAGATCAAGATTTCTGCCTGGCCTGCTTAATTCTTGAGTATTTGTCAGTGTTTTGTTCTTTAATAATTTTTATACACTTCATTGGATGCAACATTTACAGCATTCTTAAGGTTAAATGACCTTATACTTGTACGTTTTTCATTATGAAACCGAGATGAAATTTGATTGTGCAAACATGCTTAATGTCTATGAAATAAAGTGTATTACACAGTTGGCCTCTAAATGACCTAATGGAAATAATCTGCTGTGGAAACCTGCAAGGATCTTTGTCCTTTTAAAAGGCTGTTACAATGTTAGCTTGCTTTATATACAGTTCCACTGGCCGAAGCATGTTTAGTGGACAATGTCATCATCGCTCCGCCACAGAGTAAAGAACCTCATTATAAAACGGCATGATGAGTCATTTCACATCTATCTGCAAATTCCTTGTTTAAATTAATGCCTTCGGTGGAACATGCACAAGATATTGCTAGTCTTAGATCATTATAAACCAAACCACGTGTGCTTCAATATTTGCTCATTTTTCATCTTACGTCCCTGTGAAACAAGGCTTACATTATTTTAATTAACCTTCTGTATGTGTTACATAATTTAAGTTCCCCTCAGTGCAAACCTTTTGCTGTAGGTGTCGTCCATTGGAAGGTCTTTATTTGCCATTTGTGCAGTTAGGACAAATAAGTGCCTGATACTCTAACCTTAACACAAACACAGTAATCCAGCACAGACGAACACAGATAGAGGGATCTGCTTCTCCCCAGTGACACTAAAGTAATTTGGTACTCAGACCTGAAGGATGAAAGATTTAAACCTAAGTCCTCTTGGATGGTCGTCCTTAAGGTGCATCTTCTCCACTGCCTCAGCCACCACAAGCTCCCCCCGGTATATTCATACAATTTATGAAATATAGCAGGGATTGATAGTTAAAGGGATTGTTCGCCCCAAAAATGTTAGTTCTGTCTTAATTTATTCGCACTCATGTTGTTCCAAACCTGTATGATTTTCCTTTCCCTGTGGAAAGGCAGTGAGGAAAGCAGACAGACAGCCTCAGTCAGGGGCGTAGATTCCAGGGGGGATGGGGGGTAGGTAACCCCCTCCAATAATCAAAAGAAGCAAGTACAGCCCCCCCCAATATTTATACCATGTAAATGTAAATGCTCAAAGTTCAAGCCAGAGCTTCGCCCTTGGCCTCAGTCACCATTTACTTTAATTGTACTGAAAAAAATAAAAAAATAAAAAATGCAAGCATTAGGCTAGCATTTTGCCTGATACGACATTCACACTAGGATTTGAGCATGCAGAATTATTTCAGACACTGCAATGGACAGAATATATCACGCTTGAGGACTTTTGTTTTTAATACACAATAAATAGCAAATATTATACTCAAAATGTAAAAATGTACCATCTATTAACTTTCTGGCAACAATAAAATAACTGTATTGAGCCAAGACGTAAGTGTGTGAAGTTTCGATCTTCTGTCGGTCACAGGTCTTCTCGTCATCCACAGTGGTAGGTCAAAGTTCACCAAGCTTTAACTTTGGAACACAGTGGAATGTGAAATTTCTTCACATGAGCTTGCATTTTCGGTCTCCCACGTTCTGATGTGTTTGAATGGAGTGACTGCACCTTATTATAACCTTATTGTTTTCCTAAAAAGAAAGCTGTACTGGAGGTTTGGAATAACATCAGGCTGAGTAAACGAGGAAAATCATATTTTAATCTTTAAAAAAATAAAAACATTACAACCATTTTTTAACGGATGTCATTCTGTAAACATTCAGTGCACAAATTAAAATCACGTTATGTCTTAGTGCGATTATTAAACCACAAAGGCTGTGATTTAATGAGATACATATATAGTTTGCTTGTGCCTGTGAATGTGTGGTGCCGGTGTTGTGCTGATGCCAAATGCTCATACCTTTTAGAGCTTCTTGGCTCAAACACGGAGAACACCATCATGAGCAGATGACAGCAATTGTATTATATTTTATTCAAGCCATATCTCACATCAGTGAAGCTCTGTTATTCTGACAAAAATAACTCCAAATTTGTATTATGGATTGTGCTGTGAGGTTCTGTATAAAAGCACTTCAACTGATTCAATTTTAAAATTAATAGTTTTATATTCAATTGATTAAAGTTGTAATGAATTCATTTATTTAGACACCATTTTGATGATAAAATTGAAATAAACTGTTGATATGAAATTTAGAAAAAATAAAACAAAAAACTGGTATCAGTATCTGCAAGTACCAAAAAGGGGGGCGGGGGGTTATTCTTGGGTGAACTATCTCTTAAATACACTACCGGTCAAAAATTTTGAAACACTTACTCATTCTTTATTATAATTTTTTTCCACATTGTAGAATAATAGTAAAGTCATCAAAACTATGGAATAACATAAATGGAACTATGGGAATTATGTTGTGACTAAACAAAATCCAAAATAAATCAAAACTGTGTTATATTTTAGCATCTTTAAAGTAGTTACCCTTTGCCTAGATTTTGCAGACATGTACTCTTGACATTTTCTCAACCAACTTCTTGAGGTATCACCCTGGGATAATTTTTAAACAGTATTGAAGGAGTTCCCATCTATGTTGGGCACTTATGTGCTGCTTTTCTTTATTATTTGGTCCAAGTCATCAATTTAAAAATTTTTTTTTATTTTTATTAAATTTTAGTTTTATAATGAAATAAATTAATATGGTGGCACAATTATATTTTGTCGGGCATATTGTAACCGGCCTTTTTTGGCATTGGCGCAGTAAAGGCTTCTTTCTGGCAACTCGACCATGCAGCTCATTTTTGTTCAAGTATCGTCGTATTGTGCTCCTTGAAACAACCACACCGTCTTTTTCCAGAGCAGCCTGTATTTCTCCTGAGGTTACCTGTGGGTTTTTCTTTGTTTCCTGAACAATTCTTCTGGCAGTTGTGGCTGAAATCTTTCTTGGTCTACCTGACCTTGGCTTGGTATCAAGAGATCCCTGAATTTTCCACTTCTTAATAAATGATTGAACAGTACTGACTGGCATTTTCAAGGCTTTAGATATCTTTTTATATCCTTTTGCATCTTTATAAAGTTCCATTACCTTGTTACGCAGGTCTTTTGACAGTTCTTTTCTGCTCCCCATGGATCAGTATCTAGCCTGCTCAGTGCATCCACGTGAGAGCTAATAAACTCATTGACTATTTATACATAGGCACTAATTGCAATTTAAAAAGCCACAGGTGTGGGAAATTAACCTTTAATTGCCATTTAAACCTGTGTGTGTCACCTTGTGTGTCTGTAACAAGGCCAAACATTCAAGGGTATGTCAACTTTTGATCAAGGCCATTTGGGTGATTTCTGTTATCATTATGATTTAAAAAGAAGCCAAACAACTATGTGATGATAAATGGATTCATATGATCACTATCCTTATATAAAAGACTTAAACAATTTTTTTGGCATGATCAGTCATATTTTCAAAATCAATGCCAAAATTTCACAATTTCTGCCAGGGTATGCAAACTTTTGAGTGTATTTTATTCAATTGATCATATTTTTCATCTCCAGCTTTAGACTTATATAATATAAAGTTCTGACAGGCCCACAGCATGCTGCCCTAATCTTGGGAGTTTACTCCAAGGTTGCTCAGTACCAAACAAATTTCCCAGTGGCAACAGTCCTCTTTAAGCCACGGCATGGCACCCAATCAAAACACATCGATTCGCTGTCAGCATGAGTCTGAGAGAAAGTAGAACCACAGGTCTGGGTGCAGATTTGGCTTTGGCTTAGACTTGAAGAAAGCATGATTAAAGACCTGAAAGACTAGTCTCAGGTCAGAGAAAAGGGTGAAGTGCCTCCTCACTTAAGTTTTTAGGCCATTACCTATGACAATGATGAGTTATGAAGATGGAATGTTATACATAAATACATACTGACAAAGAAATTGATTCTCCTTTACTATTCATACATGAAATCAAAATGTCAAAACTGACAAGAGCACCTCTGACAGTTCTTTCATGTATGAAATCACACTCTTTAAGAGCTCTGACTAAAAAGGTCTGTCTGCAGTGTAAGAAGAGAACACTGTGACATCTCTTTGAATATGATCTTTTTGTTCAGCAAAGTTTTTAATAGCTTAAATCACTTTCCTAATTGCACATCAGTCTTGATGTAATTTTGCTGACAGTGAGTGCATAAATGACACATTATTTATGATGTTAAAGGTATAGTTCACACCCAAATGGACATTTTGTCATAATTTCCTCACCCTCATGTTGTTCCAAACCGGTATTATTAGATGTTGGGTAGAAAGACAGCCTTTTAATCACCATTCACCTTTCTTGCATCTTTTTTTTTTTTCTCTATACAATGAAAGTGAATGGTGAGGCTAAGATATTGTCTAACAATCCCTTTTTTGTTCCATGGATGAAAGAAAGTTGTACAGAATTGGAACAAAATGAGGGTGAGTGAATGATGACTACTTTTTATTTTTGGGTGAACTATCCCTTTAAGCATGTAGAAAAACAGCATATCAGTAGCAGTTGTAAAGGAACTTATTTTACTGACTTTTACTTATGGAAATACCAGGTCATTTGCAGCTGATGTGTGGCTTTGGTAAACAAGCAACAAACTTTGGTTGCCCAAGACAGCAATCTGGTAAATATGCATAAACAACATGACACATTTTCATCGCTGTGTAAATATGATTGCAAATGTTAATGAAGACAAAGTAATGCTACAGTCTAATTTGCCATAAACATGCCCCTTACATTAATGTGCTAAGCAGTTTGCTTATTTACCAAGGTAATTGATTTGGTTAATGATGATGCCTACTTCCAATAAGCCGCTGACATTTCATACTTGCACAGTGTTCGTTTTATATTCCGATCACTCAGCTCACTTTGCACCTTCAGTATTAACTAAAAGCCCCAAGTGTAACTGGTTTAAGAAATATTGAGATATGTTTATAATGATATTACTTTTTACAAATAAAACTTTAACAGAATCCAGTGTTTTACATCAGTGGTTCTCAATCAAACTTATTTAAAATGTTAAATGACATAAGATGTAGGCTTACAACAACAAAACCTATTGAACATAAAGTTTTAATCTGGTAATTTAAAATGAAAGTATATAAATCTATAGAAACGTTGTTTCTGGGGGATTAGGGGCCTTCGAATATTTTCTTGGACAATTGGAGGGCCTTGGGATTAAAAAGGTTGAGAACCACTGTTTTTCATATGCTTAATTATTGGTTTTGGTTAAAGGAATATTCCGGGTTCAATACAAGTTAAGCTCAGTCGACAGCATTTGTGGCGTAATGTTGATTACAAAAATTAGTTTCAACTCGTCCCTCCTTTTCTTTAAAAACAAGCAAAACCGAGGTCACAGTGAGGCACTTACAATGGAAGTGAATGGGGCAAATTTTTGGAGGGTTTAAAGGCAGAAATTTTAAGCTTATAATTTTATAAAAGCACTTAAATTAATTCTTCTGTTAAATCTTGTGCATTATTTGAGCTGTAAAGTTGTTGAAAACGTCATCATTACATCGTCATGGCAACAAAGTTGTAAAATTGGCAAAATGTTTACACAGAAAAGGTTAAGTGATTTTATCACACTGAAATCATGTTTACACCAATATTGTTTATGTCTTGTGGCTATACTTTTGAAAAAGTTAATATTTTAACATTCAAAAATTGGCCCCCATCCATTGTAAGTGCCTCACTGTAACCCAGATTTTTTCTTTTTTTTTTTTTTTAAAGAAAAGGAGGGGCAATTAAATGTTTTTTTTTTGTTTTTTTTTTTGTTTTTTTTTTTTTTGTGGTAATCAATCGGGGACTAAAATTGGTTCAAGGAACAAAAATGAACAAAATGTTATGCAGAAAGTATCCGAAAACGGGAACAAAGTGATTTTCAATTGTTCCGTAGTGAAAACGTTATTTTTAAATTCTGGTATTTTTTTTCCATGAAAGCAGAGGGCAAAGGATTTATCACAGTACATTTTTGGAACTTCATGTTGCCTGAAAAAATGAAGCGTGCTTTGATCCAGAAGGAAACTGCTGCATCACACATTTCTTTGTCTAATTGCCCGTTGAGGATGTCACATTCTGTGAATGAAGACCTTTTTTAACAACTATGTATAATTGCTACATATACATGTACAGCTAATCCAAATACAAGGAAAACATTATTAAAGGTAAAAAAGTAAATTTCTCAGTTGTTTCCAAGTCTTCACTGAATTATTGTTAGATATGATGCATTAACACAGAGTTTAAAACCACCAGGTTTTGACTGAGAAGCAGATCTGTAATTAAAATTATACTTAACTGTTAATTATTTGTACGCTTGTTATGATTTCTATGCTAATAAATCCACACACAGGAGTATATTTAATTGCTTATCAACATTATTAATGATTCTTTTTTTTTTCCTAACCGGTAACCGTTTGGAAAGGAGGATTCGGAACTTCCGAACCGGAGCGAAAAAATACTGTATATGCTCAGAACGAACCGAAATGAAAAATATTTCGGTTTTAGACCCTGTAATCAATATTATGACATTTATGCTGTCGATTGAGCTTAACTTGTATTGAACCCGGAATATTCCTTTAAGGGTTTGTTTATGGCAAATTTGTAAACTGATAAATTACTGTGTATTTGACCTGAGAGTCACAGAGATAACAGAGCGGGATGTTTTTGTGGTAGCAAGTCATGATTGCTTTTAAATTGTTTTTTTATGTATACATTTGCTTGTGTTGAGTTTTGGTTTGTCATGTTAAAGGGACAGTGCCCCCCAAAATTTTAACTCTGTCAGTAGTCACACTCATGTCGTCGCAAACTTGTATTACTTTCTTTTGTGGAACACAACGTGTTGCTTCTCATAACTGAATGCAATGTGCCAATTTGAGTACCGGCAGTCATATGAACTACTTTCTACTTGCTTTTTTGTCAATTTTTGGAGCTTGACAAAACCAGGTCACTATGCTTATATTGTATAGAAAACAGACAAAATGTATCCTTCGAAAACTGGTCTCATCACATCCACTTTTCGGAGAAGGCGGAAACAGCAGTATGAACTGATGGCGATAGCTATGGAGTTCGAGGTAATCAGCTAACCAAGCTAGTGCTTTTTATTGTTGCCGTTTTATTCGATTTAAATATCTGAATTTTAGCTAGAAGAAAATGTGTTTGTCAAGACCAATAAAGTACCAGAAGTGGGATAATCCTAACAGGGATTTCTGCTGTGTACCTCAATGAAGGCATCTTGAGTAAAACAGCGCCATATTCAACGTAGCACGTACACAGGGCCTGAACCGGAAGCAATGCAACCTGTTTTGCAGAATACGTAAATTTGTTGCGCATAACCCGTATAGATAAAGTATTTTAAATGGGTTGCATAAATGCTATTTTTTTTTACTGTTTTCTGAAAGTTGGTTTCTTTTATAGTCTAGTCAACAAGTCGACTCCAAAATTTTTGTTTAAACATCAGTGAAATTAGTCGTTCCGCACATCCCTAGTTAACACACAACAGTGTAGTAGTAAGATAAGAATAGATAATGTACAAACATTGGTTACACTAGTTGGTAAAAAGGTTCCCATGGACTTGTGCAGGCTACACCACAAGAGATTTTATAGTTATAATCCTCTTGTCCTAATAGTGTAGTAAGATTGTCCCAATCCACATGTGTTGGTGCCTGCAACAATTTTGCATTGGTTTCAAAGCTTATTTACAAGGGAATAAATGTGGGTGGAAGAAATCGTGTGAAGAGACATGGCCAGTTGGCTCGGTGGGTTTTTAGACTTAACAGGCACAGGGAGGACATCTTGAGATTTTTATTTTTTTGCAGCTGGATTGTTCTTTGAAGTGCTCCATGTTGGTGTCTCAAACATAAATGTACACCATGTTTGATTTTGCCGTAGAAGCAGCTCAAACCAGAGACACAAACAGGTGATAGAAAGGTTTGTCGAGGTTGTATACATCAGTGCATTTAAACAATATAAGAGATAAGTGACAATGAGATCTAGCACCAAAAATTGCTCTATTCTTGTTTTCAATATAAAAAGAAGGAAGCCTTAAAAAGACTTCACTATTCTGCTAAGCCTTGTCAAACTTAGTCACTCAGCCAGTGAATCGTTTACTGAGCAAGGCTGATGAAAAGCTAACAGCAAATCTTCAGACTTGCCGTATGTGAGTTGATGGAGATCAGATCTTTACGAGATCATCTCATCTGCCTCACTCGAGCTCAACTCATCCATGAGATGCTCAGATCAATGAGCACTTGTAATGGCTGTTCTGCATTGATTCTGTTCACTGGAGAAGCTTTTAGTGGTCTGTGCAAACTTTGAGTTGAGTGGTTCATTGCACAGCCGAGAGCACAGTCAAGTTTCACCCCCACCATAACTAATTTCTTCTGTAATGAAATGCTGACCTTACAGTACCATGAATTCTAGGGATCAAGTGTCTAAAGTGAAATTTACCTGACCTTTGTTGATTGGATTGGATTGAAAATCGCACAAAGAATCTCTAATAAAACTGTGTTTTTTTTTTTTTTTTTTTTTTTTAGAAGTTAAATATCTGAAAGCATAGTGATTTACGATGTTCCACTGGACACTTGTGGTTGATTAGATCAATAACAGAGATCTAGCCACTGGTTACTCTTCATTTATTGCCATTAAAAGGGGAACTATTCCAAAGGCTGGAAAAGCCATGCCTCTTGCCCCAGCATTGTGATCCCATATGAGGCCTAATCCATACTTTGATCACATTAAACGACTGCCAAAGCTCTTTCTCTAAGCTCTCCTAAAACCAACAGAAACGGCAAGGCTGTGTGAATATGATCTGAAATACTGAAGGCCTGTTACATTACATGTGCACCACATGTTTGTTACACATTCACCATGCAAACACTCATCTGTCTACAAAAGTGGTACATTTGAGCTTGAATAATGCATCACGTTGATGGCAACCATTTGTCATCCAGGGCCAGAGAAACGTTTTTCATTCATAACAAAGCTCGTGCAAGGCGATCAGGACACAAGTCTAATGTTAATGCAGTGGAGGGCTCCGTATGTCACTCATTGTTTTTTCTCCCACTTGCATTCAAACTTTTTCTACCTAGTCTTATAAACCCCATTTACACCTGGTATTAAGATGAGTTTTTGGTGATCCAATTACATGTGGTGAGCGCTAAATACAGGTCATATTTTTTTTTTTTTTTATCGGATCACTGAAACCACATACAGAGGTAGTTGAAAACTCATGTGACCACTTGAAAATTTCAGATACATCTGTTCAGAACAGTTTGCTGGTTTTATTTGTCTTTTCTGACTTTGTTGCGGTTCATTATCAAGCGGTAACAAAATGACATAGTGATTGATGTATGCCGTCATGAAACAGAGACCCTCCCCTCGAAATCCGAACACAAGTGGTCACAGAAGGTGCATTTAAGCAACTAGATGTAAACAGCGATGTGTCTCACCTGACCACATGTGATCAGAAGAGCACTGAAGAGCCCGCTAGTCGACATGTAAGCTGAAAGTGTCATAGAAACAACACAAAATGATGTGGTTACGTCAGCAATTGTGTTTTTCATCTCACATTTGCTTTTTATGACACTATTGGTTAAGTTTAGGTTTAAGGTTTAGGGTAGGAAGGTAACTCGATCATTTTAAAAACCTCACCCATTTGGGAGGACATTTACCTCTGTATTGCCACGATATGTGTAAGGAGCCATGTAATGTCATTTTACAAAGACTTTACATGTTGTGGCAAGCACGGCGAGGCCAAGCGGCATCTGGGCAGAGCGAGGCTGGGAAGATAAGTGGTGAATGAGGTCCACCTGTGTGCCACACCGGTCTCTCGTTCCAGTGAAGGAGTATTTAAGGAGAGGAAACAGCAACAGATGAGAGAGAGATATGCACGAAGCTGCCTGTGTGGGTCTGCGTGGATGCTGAAAAGCAAACATTTTGTGTACTGCTGAAAAGCAGTGTCTTATAGTGTGTGACTGAAAAGTGCAACAATAAATATCTACTTGTTTTGTCAAGCCGGCCCCAGCTTCCTCTTTCTCTTAATTGTTACACTGGTGCCGAAACCCGGGATGGAGTAAGGATGCGCCGTCAAGGAGTCCTCGCCGCTGACTGAGGATTGCGACGCCGAGGGAGTGCTTGATCTGGTGGCGCTGGAGCTCTGCGTCATCCGGCAACCGAAAGGGACGGCTTTCCGTCATAAGCAATGACGGAATGTGGAATGTAAAAAGCAGTGTCTTATTGTGTGCGACTGAAAAGCGCAACAATAAATGTCTATGTGTTTTGTCAAGCCGGCCACAGCTTCCTCTTTCCCTTAATTGTTACACATGTTTTTACTCTTTTTTTCATGAGATCAGGCATAGATTTTTGCAGATTGTTTAGTATGTCTTTACATGAAACGTCATGTGCAATGCATTCAACTTGTGTATTGTGATGTTTCCAAGTGGGTATACATATAATAAAGGGCAGCACTTTTATTTATCCATCAGAATTTGATTGAATCGTTAAAAGTTGGCAATGATATTTTTCAATACTGTGAATACATTTTGATGAAAGATTTGGTTTTCTTTAGAATAACATGCAGTGATTAATAATGCAAAGTAAGACCAGGAACATTTATATGGTAAGTAAATAGGATCAATATTGATTTCATGTTGTTTTCAACACTAATAAGCAATGATTTTGATAAGAATTTTTCAAATAGAAGTGTCAAATGTTTCAAATCTTTGGGCAAAAATGCCAGTGTCTAACTAATAAAATGTATTAGTTAGACATATAGTTATATAGTTAGAGGAAGCACTGTGAAAAACATTGTCTGAGGCACTACACAATCTCCTATGGCAATAATTCATTATCCGCACAATATTGTCCGTCACACTTTGTTTTTGAGTGATTTCCTCACATGCTGAATACTATATCCAATTTCCAGTATAATCTGCCATGTCCTGCAGACCAAAAAAAAAAAAAAAAAAAAATGCTGTTATTTCAAGAAAAGGTTCAGAATCTCCCAAAAGCTTCACAATTCTGTCAAGATAACAATCCTCAGAGTAAAGATGCAGGATGTGACCAGTTGTCTGTAGACAGTGTTTCTCCTTTTGTCTTTTTTCCCTCCTGATTCTAGATTCCTCTTGGCAGTTTTACAAGATTAATTGGTCGTGACATGACAAGCCACACTGAGACTCAATTTCAAGACAAGGCTAATATTATGAATACTTTAAAGCTTGAGATCTGATCGGAGGATTTGCAGATGGCAAAACAGTTTTGAGAGGATGTAATATGCCTGTTATTCACCATAATGACTCATCCGTCACACCTTTTGACCTCAGCATTAAATAACAATACAAATGACAATAATATTTAAAACAAAATTACATTTTCTGAAGAAAATGTGAGTGGTGCTTTCCTGTGTATTACAGTGCGGATGCTAGGGTGTTCTGTGTGGTACTGCTTGCAAAAAAAAAAAAAAAAGGCTGATAAACACTGCTCTAGAATATTCTTGTTCCTATACAGTGCTTGGTTCCCTTCTTTACTGCAGGTCTATTGGATGTTTTCACCTGTTGGATTGTTCACCAGGCGAAAATTGAATTTTGATTGCTTTGAAACTTAATAGCACTCCTCTCCTCAACATGCTGCATAATTTGAGCTATCTATTGTGTCTGTACCACAAAAAGTGTGAGATGAGTTACACGTTTAGTACTCGTTTGAAGTTTAATACTTGAAAAACATTTGAAAAACCCCAAACCCTAAGTAAAGGTAACCTTTTTTTAAAGGGATAGTTCACTCAAAAATGAAAATTCTCTCGTTATTTACTCACCATCATGCCATCCCAGATGTGTATGACTTTCTTTCTTCTGCAGAACACAAACAAAGATATTTAGAAAAATATCTCAGCTCTGTAGGTCCATACAATGCAAGTGAATGGGTGCCAAAATGTTGACACTCCAAATAGCACACAAAGGGAACATAAAAGTAATTCATATGATTCCAGTGTTTAAATCCATATATTCAGAAACAATATAATTGGTGTGGGTGTGAAACAGAATATTTAAGTCATTTTTTACTCTAAATCTCCACTCTAACTTTCACTTTCAGATGTGAAAGTGAAACTAAACAGGCACTTCATGTGATTTTCAGAAGTAAAAGTGAAAGTGGAGATTTAAATTTTGATCTGTTTCTCACCCACACCTATTATATTGCTTCTGAAGATATAGATTTAACCACTGGAGTCTTGTTGATTACTTCTAAGTTTCCTTTGTGATTTTTGGTGCTTCAAAGGTCTGGTCACCATTCACTTGCATTGTATAAACCTACAGAGATGAGATATTCTTCTAAAATCTTCATTTGTGCTCAGCAGAAAAAGGAAAGTCATACACATGTAGGATGGCACGAGGGCGAGTAAATAATGAGAGAATTAATTTTTTGGGTGAACTATCCCTTTAAAGTAAGAATTGGGCTTATCTTTGACCAGTGGGAGCAGCTTTTGGACTCGTTCCACACAAATGATTGACAGATGCAATGGCTGTGAGCAGATCTTTTATTGTTTCAGAGATTCTGTTGCATATTGGCATCAAACAGAAATAGAGGAATATGTGTGTGTGTGCACAGGTCTAAGTCGTGTTGTTTTTTGACAGTACTGGCAGCTTGTTGTCTTGGAGATTTCTATTATAAGTGAAAGACAAGCTAAATCCGTTATCTTAATTATCGACACTGCAAGAGAGAGAAGAAATGAGATTGAAGGAGGGAGGGAGAACAGAAGAGAAGGATTAATGCTGTCTGAACCCCTTGGGGACAAAGAAATAAGCTAGCCTTATAAACGGATGTGAAAGAAGGGAATCAATGAAAGGAGCTTTAAGAGAAAGTAACAGAATGAAGGGATGGTGATCCTTTTTTTAATTTTTACATGAAATCAAAAATTACCCTATTTACTTCTTAATGCATATTCCTTAGTGTGAACGATTCATCTGTGCATGTTACTCCAAAAAAAAAAGTCACCTTAGGCTGTGCTATTAGATAATGTTAACCCATATTCATATAGCTAAAGGCATTGTTTAAGCAAACTCCCATTCAGGTCTGACTTGATTCTGCTATGTAACATCCAGTTTTAGCAATCCAGTCAGTTCCTGATAAATAAAATCAAGTCCCACCCTACATTTTTGAAGAGTGAACAGGCTTCTTTTCCATTGCCTAAAAATTATGATAAAATCACTCCCATTTTTGTTCTGTTACATTGAGGTGCTCGTTTTGTGATATTTCTCCTATATCCGCACACATCCGTGAAATTCTTTACTTAGGAGAACTCAGCTAATCAAAAAGTGTTGATGATTTGCTTGCCTATTGATGTGTCGTCCGCCCGAGAGCTAGAAACATTTAGTGATGTCACACTTAACGAACTAATTTTAAAACAATGATGCGTGTAGTATAAATGCAAGCTTCATTCGCCAAGGGTGCCTTAGGAGAAAAAAAATCAGCTTCTTCCATTGTATAAATTAGACTTAACAGGTCACATGGATGACATTCTTTTGTGCTTTCCAACTTGTAATCGAATAGCTCTAATATTTACCAAACTGGCCTCATAATTGTGCCGCATTCCCCCAGGCTTTTTTCCTCTGACAGTGGATGAACTGGGCAGGCATCAAGTCTAATCTGCTGTAATGAGCAAGCATTTTTGAGATTCGTAAGAACAGTCTGTTCAGCTGCCAGCAAGTGCTGTCCTTGTATCATGTAGCTGTTCCTCTTAAGAGCTGGATTGGACAGGAAAAGAAACAGGCACACAGATAGAACAGCAAGAACTTCTAGTCAAATGGAGAGAGTAGAACTTTCTGCAAACATCAGTTACAGTACAATGTTTCCAAATGACAAGGTTTAATTTAAATGTGAATTAACAGATCACTTCAAGGTGCTACTCTATAGCTGCAGTTAAAAGAAAACATTGGCCAGTGCTGTGGAAAAAAATAAGCATTGTGTACAATCGATTCTCCTGACAAAAATGTCACACTTTGAAACACTGACTACCGATCGATGCACTTAAGAAAAAGTAATCTGAGATACTGTACCAGACTGAGAGTGTTTTTATCAATATAAGCTCACACACACAAATATACAGTACACATGTGAGCTATTCGAAAACACACTGCTACTAGCTGTAGTCAATTATTCATTCATACTATTTCATTCACTCTTTCAAGCTAATTTGGTTTTATTCACTTACTTTCATTTTTTTACTCAGTCTCACTCTTATTCATTCTCCCTTTTAAATTCATGTACAGTATTTATTTATTCAGTCAGTTTACTCACACTTTTATAGATTTTGTTCCACAGCTTTTTGCTTCATTCAAATTCACTAACTTAAGCATTAACTCATTCTTTCTGCCTCACACTGTCATATTTGGGTGTTTCTTCAACTTCGGCTACTTTTAGCAATGTGGACTTATAGAAAGAAGTTTTCTTGAAAAACATTTTTACACTTCCTTTTTTTTTTTTTTTTTTGGTCTACTAGCAATATCAAGCAATGTATGTAAATGTAACACAGAAGATTTTTGTCATTTGTTCTGAAAGTCATGACAGTTCCAACCACTGTGTCATTTCCAGCACATCTCAAATTCTTTAATGTGTTTAATGGAATTCCACGGAGGAAATGACAGTGATGGAAATTACATTTTTAATGTTTTTGGAATAAAATGTTCTACTCCTTTTCCTTAAGGCTTATTTTATTGCTAAAATGTTATGTATCCTAAATACACACAATTAAATACTGTTTTCACACTTTTTGCATAATTTTGCAAAATGACATCTTGATTGGAAATGACGTCCAATTAAAATGTTTTTCTCACAAGTGAAATTTACCTTTAATTTTCTTTGTTTTCTTGAAACATCACTTGTTTTCACATATTTTATTTTAAGTATGATCTTTACTGGCACTTTTGTCAACTTGATTAACAAGTACACTAACTTTTGAAAAAAAAATAAAAATTAGTATGTGACGCCCCAACTGAGGGACAGTCGTACATTTTCTAAAACAATTCTCAAATTAATTATCCCCCAATAAATATTGAAATGGTTTGTTTATTTCACTCTTTGTTTAGAATATCATAGTCTTACTCATTTGTATTTGTTTAATGGATTTTCATTGTTTAATATTGAAAGTCTGGATCTGGTACAAGCCTCTGTACATAAAGCATTTGAAAAGTACAAAAAAAGTTAGTTTTAAACTGACCTTCATAGGGCACAACGGGGCTAAAGGCTCCACAGGGTAAAAGGCTCCATTGATTTTATTTTCTCCCAAAACACTAAATAACAACAAAAACTACCACAGCACTTTCCTAAACACGTGTCACTATAAACTGGAAAAGTTTAGTGTTCCATGAGATCTTTGCGTGTGGTGTCTATAGGTTGATTTTGAGGCAATTTGATCTCATTTTTAATAATTTTTAAAATGTTGCTAATTTATGTAGCTAATGAAAATCCCTGAAATTAACACGTTTCTTTTGAGACAAATATGTTTTTAAAATTTTTTTTTTTTTTTTTTATTTATTTTTTTTTTTTTATCATTTTCAGTTTTGTTTAAGGCAATTAAATAAAAAATAATTTAATAACTGTCCAAAAGGTGTGAAGATAGTATTTGGGGTAAAAAGCCCCCCTGTTTTAGGGGCTAAAGGCCCCTATAAAACACATTGTTTTTTCTTAAGTGGGGGGGAATAGATTTGTTATGAAAAATGTTAAAATTGGGCTCACATTGACTCATCCAATCATAATAGAGATTAGTTTGCTTATAGAAAATAAAATGCCAAATGTGTTTGAAATTAACAGGAAATGGTTGACTTTTTCTGAAGTGGTTATTTTGAATAAGCATCATCTTAATTTGTTTCTCAAAAAAGCATCGTGCCGTCTCAAAATGATTTGCATTAGTTGACAAATTGTGCCCTATATCTATTGCCCCAGTATCCACACAATATCACTTTAAACCCCTAAGGGGCCTTTTACCCCAAGTAAGGGAGCCTTTTACCCCAAGTGTGGGGCAATAGGCTCCCTCACCACCTTTAAAAACAATAACAAAAAAAGAAAGAAAAAAAACTGAATTTTAATCGAAACAACCTTCCGTTATTATTTCTTTTCACACAAATTATGTTGGTCCATCAATATTCAATAAAATGTTTTGCCTTGATACATTTTGTGACCGGGAAAAAAAGCACAATTTCCTTAAGGGGTGCCTTTAGCCCCATTGTATCATATAACAAAAAGAATAAAAGTTGAAAAGTTAAAGAAACACCAGATCATTTAATCATTCAGTTAGTCAGTCATTCACACTCTTTCATATTTACCAGTTCACTCACCCAGTGTTTTATTCACTCACTTTCATACAGCATGTATTCATTCCGTCATTCCTTCACTCTTTGATTTAATTATCTCGTTCATTCACTCCATCATTCAAACACATATTCACTAACTTAATCATTCACAAATTTTTCACTGTCATCTACTATACCTCTCACACCGTTATGTGCTCACTCGTCCCCTTTGCCCTTTCACAGCGTTCTGTTCCCTCTCTCCCTTTTTTAGTACTCCATCTCTCTTTCTCTCTCTCTGACTGCTGCCGTGGCAACAGCAGACCAGAAGCTAGAGAGATGAGATTGGTGTCAGGGCTCAGCAGCTGTGTGTATGTGTGTGCGTGTGATAGAGCGGGGTGCAGCTGGGTTGTAGCAAATGTGTTTTTTGGTGTGTGTATGTGTAGCCAGCTATGTACTTTGATATATTTTGCAGTGCGAGTGTGTTATAATAAGTGAGCCTGTTGCATAATGTTCCTAACCCCACTGACCACAGCTATAAATGGCCATCATCAACATCACTATAGTCCAAACTCATAGATGAGACTGGTTCCAAACCTCTGACTTTCTTTAGGATCAGTCACCATTCAGTTTCATAGTATGGAAAAGAAGATGCAATGAAAGTCAATGGTGACTGAGGCTAATTGTGCCTAATATCTTACACATGACATCAGAAGTCTTGGAATATAGTGCACAAGTCATATGGACCACTTTAATGATACTTTCAATGTTTTTTTTTGTTTGTTTGTTTGTTTTTTCTGTCATTCTGGAGCTTGAAAGACCCAATAATCTTTTTTTATATGGAAAAGAGCTGTGTGAAGATTCTTTCAAAAAATTATCTTTTGTGTTCATTTTTGGGTGAACTAGTCCTTTAAGCGAGTCTTTTAAGTGTGTAATTACACAATAGCGATGCTTGTTTGACTATGTCTGTGCTTGTTTGTCCAAACCTGTATAAACAAGTTTCAGTCAACAACTTAGTGACGCAGTGCCATTATGCTTTCATTCTTCTCATCACTGGAACAAAAGATCACACCCACAAGCCGCAATTAGGCAATAAACACTCAAATGTTTTCATGTGTGTTGAATAGTGATGTGTATTCTTTCTCTCTGTAGTGAAATGAACATGTCTGTCCATCTACACATTGGCTGTCTCAACTTAGTGAGCTGCCTTCCTAGACCAGTGGTTCCCAAACTTTTTTAAACTAAGGCACCCATGTACAGTGCCCCCCAACCACTGAAAAATAAATAAATAAATAAATATTAAAAATTGAAAACACTCTAAACATTAATATTACTATTAAGAAATTAAATAAATACAATGTAGCCTTTAATTTTTTAAGTAAACATTGCTTCAAGCAATGAATATAACCATAAAATAAAGTAAGTAGTGGTTTAGGTTTTTCAGTAACAGCAGCAATAAACATTACTTAATTACATTACTTAATATTAAAAAAATAAAAAAATAATTCTAATGCAAAATAAAACTACTTAAATTATTGACATAATCTTTACTGTGTGATTATTAGATACTGTACATGAATACTGATGCAGAAGCAGACCTATTAGTGAACTGTATTGGGCTTACAGCTACTAAAGTTATCTAGCCAATGACAGTGAGTGCGTTTCTCTTCTTGTTTGATTAATATTAAAGGAAAAGTTCACCCAAAAATGAAAATTCAACTCTCTGTTCCCATGTTTATCTGTCAGTGGATTACCAGCTTTCTGACGGACAGGCAGCAGCTTGTGAGTCAGGGGAAACTCACTTCCAGCACCTGTACAATCAGCACTGGTGCCCCCCAGGGATGTGTGCTCTCCCCACTACTCTTCTCCTTCTTTACCAATGACTGCATCACCAAGGACCCCTGTCAACCTCCTGAAGTTTGCAGATGACAACACCGTCATCGGCCTCATCCGAGATGACGATGAGTCTGCATACTGAAGGAAGGTTGAACAGCTGGCTGTCTGGTGCAGTCAAAACAACCTTGAGCTGAACACGCTCAAAACGGTGGAGATCATTGTGGACTTTAGGAGGAACACCCCAACACTGACCCCCCACACCATTCTAAACAGCACTGTGGCAGCAGTGGAGTCATTCAGGTTCCTGGGCACTACCATCTCACAGGACCTGAAGTGGGAGACCCACATTGACTCCATTGTGAAAAAGGCCCAACAGAGGTTGTACTTCCTTTGCCAGCTGAGGAAATTCAACCTGCCACAGGCGCTGCTGATACAGTTTTACTCAGCAGTCATTGAGTCTGTCCTCTGCACTTCAATATCTGTCTGGTTTGGTTCAGCTACGAAATCAGACATCAGAAGACTACAAAGGACAGTTCGGACTGCTGAGAGGATTATTGGTTGCCCCCTGCCCCCCCTTCACTTCGGACCCCACTCACCCTGCCCACTACCTTTTTGAACTGTTGCCTTCTGGCCGACGCTTCAGAGCTCTGAGCACCAGAACCGTCAAGCACAGGAACAGTTTTTTCCCTCAGGCAATCCATCTCATGAACCGTTAAAACTGCCCCATTGAGCAATAACTATGTGCAATACACAGTTTAGTCTTTCTTATATTTATCCAACACATCCAACCTCTTCTGCCATTTCATTCCTCTGAAAAAATTTAAATATTGATCTGTTTCTTACACACACACCTTGTGTTTAGCTTCAGAAGACATTAATTAATCCATTGGTGTCGAACGGATTACTTTTATGATGGCTATATGTGCTTTTTGGAGCTTTCAAAATCTGGCACCCATTCACTTGCATTTTATGGTCCTACAGAGCTGAAATATTCTTCTAAAAATCTTCATTTGTGTTCTGAAGAAGAAAAAAAGTCATACACATCTGGGATGTCATGAGGGTGAGTAAATGATGGGAGAATTTTCCTTTTTGGGTGAACTAATCCTTTAAGGTCTATTAAGCTGCTTTTACATATCGGAAAGATCATATATATTAAGATATAAGATTTTTGTGTTTACATTAATATCCCGTCAAGACAATGCAGATTTTTGTCCCATCTGCTTACACTCTCATAATACATTGACAATTGTTTACATTAATATCGTGGGGCTTTTTGACCAAGAAGTGCATTTGACTGTTCACGTGCGCAGCTCTACAGAGCACATATGCATATGAATGTTTGAAGCAGCCGGTTGTAGTGAAACTGCACGTGTATCTAATTGAGTCAGTACTATGTACTGCAGGTACTCTTAACATAGCTGAGCAGAGATTCCGCAGCACCCCTAGCCAGCCGTGGCACCACACAGTTTGGGAACCACTAATCTAGACAGCATTTTTTAACACTTCAACACATCTATGATGCCCAAAAATGCTATCTACTGTAGCTAGGTGAATGACACAAAGAAATGTTCAGGCCCTATTTCACTCCAAGATTATGAAAAAAGCCAATTTTAGGACCATTAAGATTTTTTGCATTGTGACATTATTTTCATTGCAAATTAAGCACATTACCACAAAAATGTTTTATTAAATAAATTATTTTTTAGAATTAAAATCAGCATAGTGTAAATGCATACATAATGTTTATACTGTACAGTACTGTGCAAAAGTTTAAAGCGTGAAAAATGTTGCATAGTGAAGGTGTCTTCAAAAATAATGCCATAAATAGTTTGCATTTATCAGTATACATCATACAAAGTCCAGTAAACAAAAAAGCTAAATCAATATTCGGTATGACAACCTTTGCCTTTAAAACAGCACCAATTCTCCTAGGTACACCTGGACACAGTTTTTCTTGGTTGTTGGCAGATAGGATGTTCCAAGCATCTTGGAGAATTCACTACAGTTCTTCTGTCTATTTAGGCTGTCTCAATTGCTTCTGTTGCTTTATATAATCCCAGATTGACTCAATGATGTTGAGATCTGGGCTCTGTTAGTGCCATACCATCTGTTGTAGGGATCCTTGTTGTTCTTCTTTTCAATTCTAGTTGCAAAGGGAATGTTGAAATCTAAAACTGATATTTCCTACTGATACACTAAAAGCAGAAAACAACCCCAATTCCAAAAAAGTTGGGACAGTATGAAAAATGCTAATAAAAACAAAAATGTGTGATTTATAAATTATATTCACCCTTTGCTATATTGAAAGCACTACAACTACACATTATGATATTTTACCCTGTGAATTTAATTGTTTTTTAATTTTTTTAATTTATAGTAATTTCAAATTGGATGATTGCAACACGCTCCAAAAGAGTTGGGACAGTCAAGTGTTTACCACTGTGAAACATCACCATTTCTTCTAATAACACTTCTTATGCATTTGGGCACTGAAGACAAGTTTGTTAAGTTTAGAAAGTGGAATTTTCCCCATTCATCCATTATGAAGGTCTTTAGCTGCACAATTGTATGGGGTCTTCGTTGCTATTTTATGCGCTTAATAATGTGCAACACATTCTCAATTGGAGACAGGTCAGGACTGCAGGCAGTCCAGTCTAGCACCCACACACTCTGCTTACACAGCCATGCACTTGTAATCCGGCCAGTGTGTGGTTTGAAGTTGTCCTGCTAGAAAATGCAGGGATGTCCCTGAAAAAAAAGACAGTGCTGGATGGCAGTATATGTTGCTCCAAAATTTTTACATGTATGTCTGCATTCATGGTTCCTTCACAGATGTGCGGGTTACCCATGCCATGGGCACTGACACACCCCTGGTCCATTCAGACACTGGCTTTTGGACCTGACGCTGATAACAGCTTGGATGGTCCTTTTCTCTTTAGCCAGGATAACACAACGGCTTTGTTTTTCAAAAACTATTTGAAATGTGGACTCGTCGGACCAAAATACACGGTTCCACTGTTCTACTTTCCATCTAAGATGGGACCGAGCCTAGAGAAGTCAGCAGCGCTTCTGGACAGTGTTGATGTAGGGCTTCTGCTTTGCACAGTAAAGTCTTATCTTGCATCTGTAGATGCAGCGGCGAATGGTGTTGACTAACAAAGGCTTACTAAAGTTATCCCAAGCCCACGTTCATGATATCCATTACAAATGAATGATGTTTTTTAAGACAGCGACATCTGAGGGATCAGAGATCATGTGCATTCAGAAGAGGTTTTCTTCTTGCCCTTTAAGCACCGAGATTTGACCAGATTCCTTGAATCTTTTAACTATATTGTACACTGTAGAGGGTGAAATGCCCAAAATCCTTCCAATTTGTCTTTGGGAAACATTGTTCTTAAAGTGCTGGATTATTTGCTGAAGCATCTGTTGGCAAATTGACAAGTCTTAAACGATCCTTGCTCTTGAAGGACTAGGCTGTTTTTGGAGAATCCTTATACAGTATACAGTGCGATGACACAATTGCCTCACCTGTTTAACATCTCCTGTTTCACATCACCTTGTTATTTCAGCTCGGCAAATTGATATTAGTCTTAAATTGCCCCGTATCAATTTTTTTTGGAGTGTGTTGCAATCATCTGATTTGAAATTACTGTACATTTTCAAAAAAACAATACAATTCACAAGGTAAAACATCATATTATGTGTAGTTGTGATGCTTTCAATATAGCAAAGGGTGAATATAATTTACAAATCACTCATTTAGCATTTTTCATACTGTGCCAACTCTTTCGGAATTGAGGTTGTATATAAAATAACCGTTATTAGACAAATGTTTTTAGTCGAAAATATAATGCGCCTAAGATTTTTGCACAGTACTCTACATACAATGTACACTTGCTATTATGTGAGAAGAAAGAGATCACAGAGTCTCCAGAAACGCAATTAAATTTAGGGTTTTTGTCTAATGAACCAGTTGGTGTTTATTTCGTGAAAATGACCATCTAATTGCCTATCCCCCTGATTACAAGAGTACTTGCTAAATAAATTTAAAAAAAAAAATTAGTCATTATTGCAGATGTGCAGTCACCAATCTGAATTGAGGATATACCATATAAAAAAATATTAAAATAGTATCTCATTACTTTAACAAGAATGAGATTTTTCACAATACATTTATACTAAGAATTGGGGTAGAGGGGTGGATTGTCATGACAATATTGTCACAAATGCAATAAATCTTTATGGTCTTAAAAATACACTTAATTTTCTTGATACAAAATATAATTTGTTTTGGATTTTGAGGTGAAATATAAACCAGACATTTCTTGTGATATTTTTTGCGATATTCACCCTGATAGGCAGCTAGGTTTTGAAACATAGTTATGTACTCTTGGAGAACAAGGCTGTGCTGCAATACTCAGATTAGCAAAGGTGTTGCGGTTTGGACCAGTGCATTTGAGCAAGATCCATGTTTGGGTATCCTTAAATATTGATCGTTTTCCTTTTAAATGCAGTGTTCTCTGGCTACTCGGTAAGTGTATTAGAGAGAGTTAGCAAGAGAGAGAGAGACAGAGGTTGGTCATCAGCCGGTGCAGGTCTGTACTACAGAAGTGTCCTACTTTATGCCTGATTTGACAAAAGGTGTCACATGTATAAAGGTGTATATTTTTGCAGCCATGTATTTGCTTCAGAGTGTGTATGTTCGTGTGTGTTCCACACAGAATCTCAATGAGCTGTCTGACACCTCTGCTGCTGTGTGTCTGTGATTCAGCACTTCTCACAAACC
This sequence comes from Myxocyprinus asiaticus, assembly GCF_019703515.2. NCBI lineage: Eukaryota > Metazoa > Chordata > Actinopteri > Cypriniformes > Catostomidae > Myxocyprinus > Myxocyprinus asiaticus. Next base: position 7,019,849 of record NC_059373.1, on the reverse strand, counting down.
CCTGTCCAACACACACGCACACACGTGCGCGCACACATCCTGCATCCTGACAAAGACAGTCCCTCAAGTCATCTCCCAAGGCCCCCCTCCCTATTTGATCAGAGGTGCCTAATACAGTTCCGTCCAGAGTGAGATAATGAGAGGGAGAGAGAGAGAGAGAAAGAGAGAGATGCAAATTTGAGAGTAAACAGACCTAGAAATGTCTAATATAGTAGACTGAAAATGGGTGGAAATGGACATGATTCACACTAGATATGTTACAAAATCTAAATTTTAGCAAAATGATTTTTACATGGCTTGTAGTACATATCGCTGCAGTTTACTGGTGAAATGCACACTAGAGGTGCTACAACAACAATGACTTATTCACTTTCACACAAATTCTGAGTAAAAGGGTAGATTATCAGTTCATAAACACATACTTTTCGCCCTGCTTCTAACACAATGCTATCTTATGACATCTAAACACTTTTACTATAGTGCATGACTTGTAAGGTGATACATTTTAACATTTGCATTAGATAAACTCAAATTGTATGGTAGCTCAACTGATAAGAACAGTTGCACTTGTGATGCCAAGGACCAGGGTACGAGTCCTGAAGAGCATGCGAGTCGGACTAATTTGTGAAATTTATAAAGAATACCAAGATATAGAAAGTCAGATTTATTTTTATTAGATTGTTTATTATGTTTCCAGGAGTGTTGGTTATTCATGTTTTTGAGACGTTAGAGGCATTACAGCTGATTTTCTGTAAAACTTGAGCAATGTGTATTGGGAAAAGCACAAATAACAAACTATACAAATAAAATTGATTTGACTTGATTTGACTTTTATGTTTTAATGTTTTTTTCCTCCTTTGGTAAAAAAAAATTCAGTGTTCTCTCTGCACAGTCAAACAAACAAGTGATAGCCAGCTTGAAACTGAACTTTTGACTGGAAATTTGGAGTGAATGCTCCCTTGCTCCTTATTTAGTGAATGACTTAACCTCCAGTGTGCTGTCTGTCTGCACTGGTCTCAGAACAGTTTGAAATGCACCTTATTTTCATCCTAATTCCGTAAACAGCCCATAAAAGCAATATTTTCCATCTTTTGAATACACCCATTGATTCTCAATGTGATTATGCACAGTAAATATAGGATTCTTAGGGGAAAATAGCCCTATTGTCCTCGTCTGCAGTCATTGTGTTTAACAGCATGCCGTTTCGTAATAAATCAATGACATTTTCAAATTGGCATATCGGATGAAACTAGTCTTTTGACTTAAACACGTTTCAATGTAAATACTTAATGAGGTTTCTTACCAGATGTATTTTTGTTGCCGTTTCTCCCAAAGACAAACTCCGCTGTGATCGGCACCATGTTGTTTTGACTCGGTGCGTTGAAAGTTTAACCCTTTAACGACAGCCTAGAATGTCTTGAACTGAGATCAGTCCGATTAAATAAAATTTTGCTTAGCGTATAGCGAAGACAAAACATAATGTACGCGCATGAAGACGAGGGGTCGCACGAGGTTAAAACTTGCTAAAGCATTAACCTTAAAAACCTCATCTGTTATGGAGAATATGTTATTCACTGTTGCCACAGTCATGTAATCTTCATGAGATCAGACTGGATTTGTTGGTGCAAATCCAAGTTCAATTGACCATAAAATTTGGGATTTGGTTAGTGTGAAAGCCATCTTTGGAACTCAAGTGCATACCAAGAAACCATTTGGGCATTGGGTTCCTTTTCTACAGTAGCAAATATTACTGTTTAAAGCTGAGGTGTGTGCCACTGCGTCACCAAACGCAGTTGCAAAAATAATCACTGTTATCAAACAGATTCCGGAAAACTCCTCCATTTTTCATTGGTTGTACAAACAAAGCCAATGTTGCTACTGCAGGTTAGATGGGCCAATGAAACAAACAGAGGAATTTTTTTATAGCACCACAGAGTCACAGTGTGAACTTTTATTGTTAAAGAATCTATTTTAACATTGAAAAAATGCAACATGTTTGACACATGTTTGTCTGAACAACAGTACACGGTAGGGCTGTTTGGGAAAAATCTTTGGAAAGTCTTTATTTTTGTAATTCCATTTAGCAGTGGTAATGGCACAAAAATTACACACATCAGCTTTAAATTCTATCATATATTTGATATTTGATTTGAAAGTAATTATAATGACTAGAGGGGCCTTTTATTTTACTGAGTGTTTCCACAGACTTATGTGATTTGACAGTCTATGAATCAAACGTCTGAGAGATGGACTGCAAAACTAATTACATCATGGCATTGAATCTAATAATGGATGCTCAGTTACTGACCTTTTAAGACAACCAGTCCACAAGACTCATTTCAATGCAACTGCCCTGAATCCAGTAGCTTGTGCGATCTTGTAGCAGAAGTCTGACCCCTGATCAGTAGCTAATGGCTCTTTGTTATACCTTCATGCTACATCTTTTCTGAGATCTCTACAATAGCCATCAGTATCAAATTCAAGACATGGTTTCTGGCTTTCTTTGCACTCAGAAGCCAGACACCTATGCTACAGTAGGTACAAGCCAAAATTAAACTACACACCCTATCACTACATTGTCATTCGCAGGGGATCAAAGAATCAATCTTTTTCTCTTTTCTTTCTTTTTCCCAAAGGAACATAACCTGCCAAAGCTGCAAAGCAGTAGTTTGAGCATGATCCGTTACCCCTTCATGCATTTTCAGGAAAGCATGGTGATTTTGGTAAGAGATAGCTGATTGTGGCTCACTTAAAAATAATTATGATGAGCCATGAAGACTGAAAAGACTGTACAAAAGATTTTACTTAAACAGGGCAAGACAGAAAAGTCTTTAAAGTCTCCTCTCTTTTTTTTCCCCCTCTCCCTCAAGAGTAGTAAAACAGCACAGTTCTGATTTACTCATTCTGAGTTATGATTTTCTTCATAATGACTCTGTAGTCAAGAGGGAGCTTTGTTTTTGAATGGAGAGAGGTGTCTATGTATAGCAGATAATAGAATTTAATATACATCTAGAATTTGATATTACAATTTAGCATTCTGCATGGAATTGTTTGTGGAAAGATGCATATGATGCATTATACTGTAGAATACAGTTCAGAAATACAAGGTTCACAGTTTTTGTTTATTTTAGGGTTATCAATAAATACAAGATTTTGGTCAAATTATTTATTTGATGTGTTGATTAAAAAAATAAAATTAATCTCAGTTAGAGTTGACTATATTTGTTGTGAAATGCCCTCAAATAAAGAATTTATAGTTTACATAACAGTATATATATATATTTCTTTATATTTATTTTTATAGTGTATATGAACATTATTTAACAAATAGATTATGTAAGATTTTGTAGCAATTTGTAAACTGAAGAACATTTCAGTTAACAAGTAAACCTGTCAGGAAATGAGTGAGTAAAGCGGGACCCAAACACAGGTAGGCAATAATGTGGGCTTTATTTAACAACGAACAAACATACAAACTAAAACACCCATGAGGGGGAAAAACAGAAAGATAAACTTGAACTCAAACAAACAAGAATACCGACTGCTGATACATGAACCAACAGGAGAAACACACCAAGCAATTTGGCAAAGGACTCAACAGGAGGGGAGCTTAAGAAGGGGTGGGTTGATAGGGAGCAGGTGCTGCTGATGATGAGTTAATTGGAGAACGAGCTGTTTTCTGGTTAATGGAGCTGGCATTCTCCATGTGGCACCTGCAAAACACAAGAGGGAGAGAGAGACAAAACCAACACAGGAAAACACTCAGACAAGACAAACTGACAGAGGCACAGTCAGGCTAGACTGATAAAACCTTTACTTGACTTTGATTTCACTTTAGTTTTAATGCAGAAAAGATTCAATGTTGCATTTGAAATGTAACATAAGCAGCAAATCTTATGTACACCTTTTATACAAGTTTTAATCAGGCTGGCCATCCATATCACTTGTTCTGACTAAGAAAAGCACAGAATGAGTCATTTGCTTCCTTGGCTTAAGAGATTAGCTAATTAGTCAGATCAAATGTTGTGCTGCATGGATAGAATAAGTAATATGCAGAACCCTTGGGCCTTGTAGAACCAAGTTTAATACCTCTATTTTAAGGCATAACATATCGTGTGGTTGTTTTATGGCATCCAGTGTATACACGGCAAGCAACATTAAAACATTACGTTTATTTCAGTGAAAAGTGATAATGAAAGCAATTTACAATGACGTTTTATAAGTTAATATTAGTTAATGCTTTAGGTATCATGAGCTAACAATGAACAATAATTTTATACAGCCTTTGTTAATCTTTAATCTTTAAGGTTAATGTTAATTTTAAAATATTCTATTGTTCATTTTTAGGTCAAAAGGCATTATTGCATGTTAAGTTTACAACATTTAATGTTAAAGATGTATTAGTATATGTGGAAATGAACATTAACTGAGATTAATAAATGCTGTAAAAATATTGTTCATCATTAGTTCATATTAACTATTGTGTTAACTAATGTTTACCTATGCAACCTTAATGAAAAGTGTTACCATGGAAACATGATTAAAGAATATACAAAGATACTAAAAGTGACAGAAAACTATGAAAACGGTTGAAATCTGACCCCATCTCTCTCTGCATCCTAAACAGTGTGAAAGAAAAAGTCAGTATGCTGAAATTTATCGCCAGGATCGCAGGTTCAAATTAATTTGAGGCATTGTGCTGCCACTGCAGCATTTTTTATCTGTTTTGTATTTTTCTACTGCTACACATTTTTAAGAAAAGTTTTGCTTTAGATGGTGAAATATTCCTATAATAATGCTACAGTATGCACACATGAGGTAAAATAATAAAAAAAACCTTATTTTTTTATGCTACATCTTTAGTCCTACAATGTAACATTTAGTATAGAAGCCTCAGAGACACATGCACTGATCAGTATATTAACCCTATTTACCTCTTTGCTGAAGGCACAAGAAGGCAGATGCTTAAAGCTGTCTACTGTCTCTTTCTTCTTTCTCTAATGGTCAAACATAGCAGGCAATTAAGAACAGTGGTCTACATCAGGTGCAGCACAGCACCACAGCACGTTGCTACTGGAGACAGGAAGATTGGGAATTACTGTTGCATGAAAAAGGCTTAAGCCATTATACCACAGAAGGGTGTATGTTACAGTAATTTTATAATTCAACACTTAAAGGAATGTTCCGGGTTCAATACAAGTTAAGCTTAATTGACAGCATTTGTGGCATAATATTGATTATAAGTTACAGTGTTGCACTTAAAATGGAAGTGAATTTTTGGAGGATTTAAAAGTAGAAATGTGACGCTTAAAGCACTTCTGTTAAAACGTTTTTATTATTTGAGCTGTAACATTGTTTAAATGGTCAATTTAACAGTTATTTTAGGGTTGTAGGGTTTACAGCATTAAGTCATCATGGCAGCAATGTTGTAAAATTGAATATAACCTTTCACAGAAACGGTAAGCGATTTTATCTCAATAATCAGTTGAAGTCAGAAGTTTACATACACCTTAGCTAAATACATTTAAACTCAGTTTTTCACAATTCCTGACATTTAATCGTAGAAAACATTCCCTGTCTTAGGTCAGTTAGGATCACTATTTTAAGAATGTGAAATGTCAGAATAATAGTAGAGAGAATGATTTATTTCTGCTTTTATTTCTTTCATCACATTCACAGTGGGTCAGAAGTTTACATACATTTTGTTAGTATTTGGTAGCATTGCCTTTAAATTGTTTAACTTTTAAACGTTTTGGATAGCCTTCCACAAGCTCCTCACAATAAGTTGCTGGAATTTTGGCCCATTCCTCCAGACAGATCTGGTGTAACTGAGTCAGGTTTGTAGGCCTCCTTGCTCGCACATGCTTTTTCAGTTCTGCCAACAAATTTTCTAACAGATTAGAGGTCAGAGCTTTGTGATGGCCACTCCAATACCTTAACTTTGATGTCCTTAAGCCATTTTGCCACAACTTTGGAGGTATGCTTGGGGTCACTGTACATTTGAAAGACCCATTTGCGACCCAGCTTTAACTTCCTGGCTGATGTGTTGTGATGTTGCTTCAATATATCCACATAATTTTCCTTCCTCATAATGCCATCTATTTTGTGAAGTGCACCAGTCCCTCCTGCAGCAAAGCACCCCCACAACATGATGCTGCCCCGTGCTTCATGTTTGGGATGGTGTTCTTTGGCTTGCAAGCCTCACCCTTTTTCCTCCAAACATAACGAACATAATTTTTTTTTATGGCCAAACAGTTCAATATTTGTTTCATGAGACCAAAGGACATTTCTCCAAAAAGTAAGATTCTTTGTCCCCATGTGTACTTGCAAACTGTAGTCTGGCTTTTTTATGGTGGTTTTGGAGCAGCGGCTTCTTCCTTGCTGAGCAGCCTTTCAGGTTATATCGATATAGGACTAGTTTTACTGTAGATATAGATACTTGTCTACCTGTTTCCTCCAGCATCTTCACAAGGTCCTTTGCTGTTGTTCTGGGATTGATTTGCACTTTTCACACCAAACTACATTCATCTCTAGGAGACAGAATGCGTCTCCTTCCTGAGCGGTATGATGGCTGTGTGGTCCCATGGTGTTTATACTTGCGTACTATTGCTTGTACAGATGAACGTGGTACCTTCAGGCATTTGGAAATTGCTTCCAAGGTTGAACCAGACTTGTGGAGGTCCACAATTTTTTTTTCTGAGGTCTTCTTGGCTGATTTCTTTTGATTTTCCCATGATGTCAAGCAAAAAGGCACTGAGTTTGAAGGTAGGTCTTAAAATACATCCACAGGTACACCTCCAGTTCAGTACACCTCCTATCAGAAGCTAATTGTCTAAAGGCTTGACATCATTTTCTGGAATTTTCCAAGCAGCTTAAAGGCACAGTTAACTTAGTATATGTAAACTTCTGACCCACTAGAATTGTGATATAGTCAATTAAAAGTGAAACAATCTGTCTGTAAACAGTTGTTGGAAAAATTACTTGTGTCATGCACGAAGTAGATGTCCTAAACGACTTGCCAAAACTATAGTTTGCTAATCTGTGGAGTGGTTAAATTGTTTTTTTTAATGACTTCAACCTAAGTGTATGTAAACTTCTGACTTCAACTGTATATATATATATGCATGTTGTTTACATACTGTGGCTATACTTTTGAAACAGTGAGTATTTCAAAGTTTACAGATAGGCTCCATTCACTTCTATTGTAAGTGCCCTACAGTAACCCAGATTTTTTTATTTATTTATTTAGAAAAGGAGGGACAAGTCAAAATAATTTTTTTGTGGTAATGAACATTGCCACAAATGCTGTTGTTTAAGCTTGACTTGTATTGAACCCGGAATATCCCTTTAAACGTGTTGTAAGTCACAATGCCAGCAAAAACAATATGATAATAGACACCAATGTTCAATAATGTATTATTAGCAGTAGTCACAATAATTACTAGCCTAATTCTTCACCATGAAATGTATTTAATTAGCATACATGTACACTTGCTATTGCTATTTCTTGCCATTTGCAGTTGCCAACAACATAACGATCAAAGATTCTTTTTTTTTAAATTGGTCTAGAATCCATGTACTGTTCGATATGCAGTTATAAGTGTGCGAATAGCAGATATACTGTACAAGATTTGGAGTCAAGGCCAATTGCGCAAATGTGTGTTTTCTCTAGAAGAGGTTTTGGATGTTGGTTTTAAACACTGAGTTGAAAAACCTCTTAAATTAGAATGATTTGTTTGAATTCTAACCTCCTAAGTACATTTTTACTTTCATCAAGGGTCAACTATATTATGAAGGCATATTTTTACCAAAAAGGTATAAATGTGTTTTTAGGACAAAGGTATTTTTCATGATAGTTAGGTCAGGGCATGTTTTCATTTTTTGGGGCAAGTTGTCACATGTGTTTTGATAGTCAAAATTGATTAATTTCAATATTTGTAGGCCAAAACAATCTTTTGATATTTTTGTATATTACCTTTTCCATATTTGTTGGTTAATGAATCATTTTGTGTTTCATAATTGTTTTACTTCTTAAATCATGCTGAAAGCCCTGCAATTGGCTGTTTATGCAGTTGTAAATTTAAAAGGAGTGGCATACATTTTGGTTTGGTGGTTCTGATGGTGGGGACATGTTCTCCCGTCACCCCACAATGTTAACAATAAACTAACACTACTGGTTTAGTGAAAGTTCCAATGTGACAACTCCCCCATATAGTGTGACAATATGCCCCACTATTGCGGCATGTTGTCACAAAAGATGTCTCCATAATATGATGTATTTTTGCGGGTTCAAACATGTCTTGTCCAATTAGATTTTAAGCCCAAACTATCCCTTTTATAATTAGCAGTTAACTATAATGACTTCATCACAGTAAAGTGTAATACAAGGCATTGTCAATAATGCAGTTTCACCTCTGAAGTAGACACAAAGAAATCTGTGAAGAGCAAAAAGATTTAGATAAGTATGGGATGATGGGGAACTGAGTTTGACTCAATATAAAAATTCGACAGCGACACTGGCTACGTTTACAGGCGTGCTGTCCAATGTAGTCGAAAATGACTCTTATAAACCAGATCTTTTAATAAATTGTTCAAAAAGACTCACAAACTGACTGACTAATTTTCCTTATGCCAAGCTGTATTTAAAGATACATACGTTTTTATAAAAAAGCATTAAAACCACATTTCTTAGCGAGTATTGGCAAGTTGCATGTAAATGGGATTGAAGAGGTTTGCTCAAATCATGTAAACATCTTAATCTAATTATTCCTTATACTCTGATTATTGCAATAATCAGAGTATTGGTATACATGTAAACATAGCCACTGCCAGAAGATAAGAAGAAAATAGCTGTTCAGGACAGAGCTAGATATGGTGCAGACAATTTTCAAAACAACTGCACTGATTGCCTGGCAGTTTAGTGCATATTGGTGCAGTGCTCAGAAGATTATAAAGCAGATGTAGAATTACTGTCGCACAAAACGCTCCACTTTTAAATGCATTATTTATTTTGAATACCTACCACTGATATACTTGTCTAGTTCAGGTTTTAAAAAGATGTGAAAGAAGACTCAATCCAAACAGCAGAGCAACTGAATTTAAATAGCTAAACAAACAGAGGGCTTGCACTTAAAAATGGGTGAGATTTTGGGCATTGGTCACGTCATGCATTTTAATTGATCAGATTGTTAACTGATTGGGAATGCACACTGCATTTACACTTAACCAAATAAATGTTTCTCAGAAGAATGGATGTAAATCCAATCTGTTATTCCCATGCTAAAATTATTTTATTTTTTTGCCATTGAACTTTTGATAGAGTTTTCTCTTCCATGAATTCTGCTCACATATGGATTGAGGGGTTCCCAAACTTCCATATGCTGACATAGGTCCATTTGGGAGGTGTAAAGTTTACATCTAGATGCATTTACACTTGACCAGGTCATGTCTTGTATGCATCTTATACAGTGTGTAGTTTGAGTGATCGGATTAGTCTTGAAGGGCATTTACGCTCTGTCTTTTCATGATCAGATCACTATCCGATCAATAAAAAAACATGAAGTGACCAAGTGTAAATACCCTTCTGATGTGAGACAGCTGTATGCCACACAGATGCAGGCAGCTCTGGAAGGCAGCAGTTATCAGCAAGCAACATCTGACCTCCACACCACCTGCTCCCAAGAAGCTCTGGGGAAACTACATGGACTGTGTCTTGCTGACCTGTGTGACCTCCTCATGTCACTGCCTCCCCTCACAGGACACTGTTCACACCTTTAGCACCACGCAAAGAGACAGAGAGAGATAGAAAAATTGAAAGAGAGAGAAAGAAAAAAACCTTGGGAAGGCACAGGTGAGAGACTGTGGAGAGGCTGATGTTAATCAGTCTAGCTGCAGTTTTGGACCGAAAGAGTCTGTAGAGATATAATCATAAGATGCTTTTTAAAAGGCACTTGTTAGCATGAAAATAGAAACAAACACAGAAAAAGAGGGTATGAGATAACTAGTAAGTGAGGATGTCAGGGCTGCCACAGTTTATGATCAATGAATTGCCATGACTTTTCCATGATCTATCCCTTTTGATAATGATTACTGCTTAAGTATCTAAAGAAGTAATTTTATTGAGAATTACTTGGGCAGATTCCATTTGTTACATTTATGCATTTGGCAGACACTTTTATCCAAAACAACTTACGGTGCACTTATTACAAGGACATTCCCCCTGAAGCAACCTGGAGTTAAGTGCCTTGCTCAAGGACACAATGGTGATGGCTGTGGGGATTGAACCAGCAACCTTCTGATTATCAGTTATGTGCTTTAGCCCACTACACCACCACCACTCAGTTAAGTACCAATTTTTTGAATGATAGACTTATTGGAGATATTTCTACACTAATAAGACCCTCAACTGAAAGACCAATGATATACTTCTTCACAGCTCTTACTTGAATGCTATTGGTTCACACTATAGCCACAAAAGCAGTCTCACGGTTCCAGTGCAGGCCGGTCAAAACGTTTGACAGTCATCGCTCCGCAGGCCCGTCAAAACTTTTCAGGAGGCCGTAGTTTAGTGACCCCTGATCTACAATAACATAAACCCAACAGGGTGATCAGGATAATCCTGAAGGATTTACAACTTACAAGACTCTAGAAAATTCCATGAATTTTCCATGACTATTTAAGATTTTACCAGTTACCATTTCTATTCCAGGCCTGTAAACCACAAATTTACTATTCCTCCAGGTTTTGTTGTCGTAACAACCCTGTGAGAAAAAGGATTGTTTTTCTTTTGAAATTTTTAGGTTGATCAGCCCATTCACTATGATAATATCTTGTCTTAGAATGTTTTACTAATTAAAGCAAGGAATATCAAGTTCAATACAAGATAAGCTCGACAGCATTTTTGGCATAATGTTGATTACCTCAAAAAAACAAAACAAATGCATAAATCGAGGTTATAGTGAGGCACTTACAATGGAAGTGAATGGGACGTGTTTATGGAGTGTTTAAAAGCAGAAATATGAAGCTTATAATTTTTATAAAAACCCTTACATTAATTCTTCTGTTAACTTGTCTATTATTTAAGCTGTAAAGTTGTTTAAATTGATGTTTTTACAGCCATTTTAGGGTTTACGGTGTTATGTCGGCAAAGATACGAAGTTGTAAAATTGGATATAACTTTATCATAGTAAATCATGTTAACATGCATATTGTTTACATCTTGTGTCTAAACATTTGAAACAGTGATTACATTAATGATTATGGACTGGCCCCATTCACTTCCATTTTAAGTGCCTCACTGTAACCATTTTTTAAGAAAAGGAGGGACAAGTTGAAATACATGTTTGTGATAAACAACATCATGCCACAAATGCTGTAAATTGAGCTTCATTTGTATTGAACCTAGAATATTCCTTTAAACCACTGCATAGCCATCCATGATTGGGAGTAAAAAAATATCCTCGAAAGCAATGCCATCTGTTCTTTGGGTTTCACAGCAAAGAGTCTATGCTCAGCAGGTGCCCTACTGCCCTTTAGAGTCTTCACTAAAAGGTCCAGTGAGGATTATCTAACCATGTGAGCAAGCATGAATATGAGAATGAATAGAAATCTCTCTTACTGTCTCTCTCTGTTACACAGTATGTCAGGAAACTGCATCAATGTAACATTGCCGTAAAAACGTCATTCACCAATCTGTGGAGTCTGTTCTTTCAAGCATGCACATCAAATACAGGCAGAGTGTGTCCATTTCTACTGGCAAATACAAAGAAAAGTACCAGCTCTAAGACCAGGCTGAAGGTACTGTAATAGAAGTGCTTAAATTATGAATGATCTGTAAAATCCACTGCAAAATATGGAGGTAGATTTTTTAAACGCTTGCTATGAAACCATGTCTTTAAAACATTTATTTACTTCCCTCGCTAGTAATCTGGCTTAATGTTGGCACCTTGGCTTTATGTTTCATAATCTGGCATTACGTTTGAAATCCGGCTTTGTTACCTGGAACCCACTGATACACATGTAATCCACCATCATGCAGTTTATCTTCTGCTTGCCTCGTAATCTCGAATCCTACACCTTTAGTCTGGGCATTGAGACTACTAAGAGCCAGTGCATAGCATTATCACAGCAATATCATTACCATCTGCTTCTGTCAACAACAGGAAGTTATGTTGTGTTTGATATGAAGGCAATGCTTACAACAATCTTGTTGCAGCATAAAACCAATTGATTTCTCACCCATTCTAACAATGGTATCGGAATTTAGGTCAAAGCTGTCCAGTCCTGATTAACAGTCAATTCTAAATTAGATACAAATGTATTGTCACACATTATCTATAAAACAGACATTGTATACAGTCTAAAATAGCTAATGTTGCAAATGTTTTCTTGATGAGAGTAGTGGTAGTCCGATATGGGTTTTATGGCCAATACTGATACCTGGAGAGCAGAGTGGCCAATTTCATGCCAGTAAATAGGTATGGCATGGGGGGCATGGTCATGTGTCGGTCTACGGGAGAGGGAGAGTGGTAAGGCTTGTCACCTGGGTTGTGCGAACTCTAACACCTGCCCGCATACCGACACATGACCACGCCCCCCATGCCACAATAGGTAATCAAATTTAATGACAGCAGATAAATTTACTCAAAATTGCTGATGTGCAAATTTCACTTTTCCCATTTCACACAATACATACTCAAACGTAGATTTCAAGGTTTTGCAACTGGCACAAGGGGGAACTATCACTTTTTTTATTTGAGCAGATATGCCGATAAACCCAAAATGGTCAAATATCGGCCGATAAATCAGCCTGGTCAATACATTGACCTATTACTAGATCCATTATATATCCCTTCTCCATATCTTTTATATATTGGTCTGTTGCCCACTTGTCACTTTGGCAAGTGTGGTGTGAAGTGTCTCTTTAATTACATTTTACCTGTCTCCTCTCCCGATTTATGTAGTGTATCATAATGATAATGGCCATATATTTATTTCGGTATACTGCAGGTTCAACAACATTAATCGCAAGCAGTGTAGAGTAGATTTCAGTTGCCACAGTAAATTAGCTTTTCAAAATAATAGAAAAAATGACAGAGAAAGAGGGAGAAAGCATCTTTATCCATTTTGTAATTCTATGAATGACTTATGTGCCAAGGTTTGACTTTAAAGGTACTCATTTGTCATAATTGCGGCAACTGATTAAATGCACAGCCGGCATTTTGCAGCAATATTTGACTGTTTTGGTAAATTTAATCTTCACAGGAAGCAGAGAGGGGACTTTATTGCTAGGTGGGAGGCTGAATGTTTCTGTCTTTCCTCTTCTGCTGAATTTTGCCTCAACAGCTTCCTCCTATCTTTCCTCAAATGAGGGAGGCCGCTCATTAAAAAAACTTGAATTGGGGGCTCCCATTTATTATTTTTAATGATCTGTTCACTTTAGGGATTATTAATTGTTTGGGAGGAGAATCTAGCTGGAGGACCTCTTTCTAGAGAATGGAAGAAAAATAACAACATAGACCTGCTTTAAAGCTATCCATAAAATCCATAAATGCATTTAGGGCTATCGGAGGTGAGTGCTATGTTGTCTAATCATGTCATAATTTATGATAGTGGGGCTGAAATATCCGTTATTTTCCTGAGGGAAACTTAATTAAATGAAAAGGATGTCCTTGGCACCCCAGTGGTTGTCGTTCCTAGAGCCACTAATTGCCTCTGAATGTAAATATTTAATGTTGAGTAGCTCATAAAATGGTATGACATCAACAATGTCGAACACGACATCACGGCCTGAAGTGCTTCACGCTGTCTGTTCTTTGTCTACGCAAATCCCTAAATAATGTTGTTTCAAACTGTTCCTCATGCCCTTCTGCTCACCCTAGTCTTTCTCTTTTTCTCTCTTTTATTTTTAAATATATTCTTTTGTGATAGTATGATTTTGAGATTCGCAATGTGAAAGAATGCAATGAAAATTGCAAATGTAAAGAAAATTACTGTAGATTAGTGCAAATTTGTGGCTTAAGGTTGTGAATTTTTTTTAAAGAATTTTTGGTTTAAGTATTACTTTGACATTTTTGAACTTTATGTTTGAAAAAAGATATTTGGTATTTAAGGAGGTGTTTTGGACAAGTGAGGGAACGGCAGTAAGTTTAGACCACACGTTTTAGTCCAAGTATACATGAGACAATGAAGGAAGGATGTCAGCTGAGAAAGAGTTAAATACACGTCTCACATCACCTGTTTTCGAAGCATGCGCAAAATGCTAGGCCATTTGTGGTCCAATTATTGGGTCTGTTCCAAAACTTAGTGAGCTGCCTCGCTGTCTCCTGCCTACATAGACAGCTGTCTTCTATGGCAGTGTCCTTCCTGAAATGATGCCTCAAAAGAGACAGATTTGGAATTCTACATAGGCGGTTGCTCCACACATCATTCAAACAGCGCTCCTCACGCGCAGCCTACGGGACACTGAAATCGCAACTGATTTCAATACAGGTGACACAAGAGAAACAACGCGATCCTGTAATAAGCCTAAATAGCACGCCACACACACATTTGGGGTACAATAGTCAGTTTTGTGTCATTTCAATAGTTATTTATCAATACATTTCAGAATCGAATTAATTATAAGTATATTTATAAACCAAAATGATCTCACTTTGTCCGCCATCTTTATTTTTCTGCCAAGCTCATCACGGTGCATTCTGGGATCACTTACACGGGGAAGGATACATACAATACTACCTAATAATTTACCCAAAATGAGATATCTTAAGAGGCAGTATAATTAAGATACCTACCTTTTGGAACAGCCTTCACGTCGGAAGCGCACCTATGATGTCTTAAAATGCTGCCTCCGGAGGACGCTCACTAGGTTTTGGAACAGACCCATTGTGTACATGCTGGATAAAGCCGAGTTACAATCGCATTATCTAGTTCTGTTAGTCCGACTTTGCAAAAATCGGACTGGTGCGATTTCAGGTGAACTAAAGCGTTATACATGACATTATAAGAAGATAAACAACTGTTATTAAACTTAAACTTTTGAAGTGTATGTAAACGTACTGAGTGTGTTTCTTAGTTGGAAAAAGTCATTGTGATGATGGTGGCGTGGCCAAGCAACGCCTGTGGAGAGCGAGGCTGAGAGAGTGAGTGTGGTAAAGGTTGGTACCTGTGGGAAATCACCTCTAACAGCTGTTTTATGTTTGCAGTGAGAGCAGAGAGTGATTTAAAGGGCGATCCAGACCACTGGAGGGGGGGGGAGCCAAGCCTACATGTGTGTGTGTGTGTGTGTGTGTGTGTGTGTGTGTGTGTGTGTGTGTGTGTGTGTGTGTGTGTCAGTGCAGCTAACATTTGAGTTTGAAGCTTTTGAGTGAGAGAAAATAAAAATACCTTTTGAGTTTGATTTGCTGTCTCCCGCTTCCTCCTTAAGAGAGTTAAGAACTTTTGCCACAGTTTTTTTATTTATTTTTTATTTACTTATTTTTCCCCTTTTTCTCCCAATTTGGAATGCCCAATTCCCAATGCGCTTTTAAGTCCTTAAAAATGCGTAGTGATTTGCCTCAGTCCGGGTGGCAGAGGACGAATCCCAGTTGCCTCCGCGTCTGAGACCGTCAACCTGTGCATCTTATCACGTGGCTTGTTGAGCGCGTTGCCATGGAGACATAGCGCATGTGGAGGCTTCACGCCATCCACCGCGGCAACCACGCTCAACTCACCACGCGCCTCACCGAGAACGAACCACATTATAGCGACCACGAGGAGGTTACCCCATGTGACTCTACCCTCCCTAGCAACCGGGCCAATTTGGTTGCTTAGGAGACCTGGCTGGAGTCACTCAAACTACAGGGGTGGTAGCCAGCATATTTTACCACTGAGCTACCCAGGCCCCCACTTTTGCCACAGTTATTTATTTACTTGCTTTCCATTCAACTATTTTTATGCGCATTTTGAAATTGCGCATAAGAAATCCTGAACGGAAACGCTTGATATGCATGTGGGCATCGCAGCTATTTCAGCCCACATTATATCAGATATTACCCTTATTCTGCGGTGTCTCGTGGATGAATTTAATAAAATGAGATACTTGCTCCAATCTTGCAAATAAAACTGTCCCCAAAGCAGGGAGAGGACATTCAGCTGCTCCATCATGACGAGGTGGCTCTCTCATGATAATGCGCATTACGTAGTGGATGGAAACGCACAACAATTCGTGTTTTCTTAAGGCAAATTTTTAGAAATGCGCTTAAAAAATGCAAAACATTTTGGATGTAAACCCAGTAAATGTTACATTGAAAATTCTTCTATTTTCTTTATTCACATCTCCACTTCCTCTTTTATTCTTTGGGTGTAATGCATGTATTATTCAAAAATTTAGTTGAAAATCCCAATGTTTGCTCAAAAAAGCAGATGCTTCAAGGATTTGCTCAAGAGTTATAGTGTTAAAATGGCACTAAACTGTTGTCAGAAGTCGTGGCTCACTAGTTTGTTCACAGTTGTGCTAATGGAGCTGCAGGTTCGAATCTAACCTGCTTCATGTTTTTGTCTTATCCCATCCCATTTCTGTTTTTTTCTTGATTTGACTATAAATTAAAATGCAAGTGCTTATCTGTGAAATTATATAATCTGAATAAAGGATTCAAACAGCCAGTTATTCTTAGACTCTTTGCAACAGAGCTTTATTTTTAGCTCCTATCATATAGACAAAGCATCTGGATGTGAGAGAGTGCATGGCATTTGTAGCTTCGAGCTGATGATTTGTGAGGGTGACAAGAAAAGGTTTGGAAAGAAACAGCGGTAGAGAGTGGGGAAGAACTTGACTGTAAAGTCACTGTAGAAGCCTGTCATTTTGCATTGGGTCAAATAATGGCTTCTTCCACATCCCGAGAAGATAGTTAGCGAGGCTCGAGGCACTGGCTAAAGAAGACACATATCCTGTCTGCATAGACTGCAAGCCTCTGCTGAGGGATGTGAAGAATCTAAACTCTGATCACCTCAGTGGGTGCAGTTAAATTATGTCTAATGTTCTCATTTTTTTTTTTTAAATACCTGCTTTCCATCTCCTTTCAACCCATCTGCTGGGGTTACTCTTAAAGGTACTCTTTAATTTGATTTATAACACTAATCCCAGAGTTTCACCTTTTTCTTTGTTTCTCGAGGCCTCTTTTTGATACTCTATTTATTTGTTTTAAGTAATATTTTTGCATGAAGACTCCTACCCTTTCAATAGTAGGAATGTGCACAAGTAATCCATTAATTGAGTACTCATTCAGCTTTTAATATTTGACTAGTAAAAACACTACTCCAATATTGCAATTAGATTTTCATTTGTGCCTTTGCCTGCCGTGGGTTACAACGAAACTGCTTTTCTCACCGAAATCTTGCCGTTAAAACTCAATATATTGGTTGGCACATTGATTCAGGATGTTGTTAAAGGAATAATTCACCCAAAAAGAAAATTCTGGCATTATTTAAAGTGATTGTATCACTTGAGATGTCTTGGAATGCATGTTTCTTTGTGTGAGTGAAGAAAAACAGGTTCAAAGGTTGAAGGTTTAACTTAAATTCTAAATGTCATTGATTACTTGGTTTTTTATGTGTTGGAGTACTTGACTACAAAAATACTCTAAATGCCTATCTCTACTCAAAGGATATTTTCGGTTCAGCGATGGAAAACTAAATACACAACAGTGCGAAAAATTGAATAGACTGTAAAAGTGATCATTGGCTGAACGATCCACACTCTAGTAAACAACAATACAACATATTAAACGGACTGTACTTGTATTCCTCACAACCACATTTTCATTTACACTAGATTAAATATGTTGTCTATTAGAGCTGTATGTCTAATAGATCTTTATAATATAAAATATATAGAATTTTTATTATTTTGTTGGATATTAACAATATAAAAAAAAAACTGTGAGTAAATATCATGAATTAATATGCTTTTTATATGGTTATTAAGTTTAATAAAAGATTCCAGTAAGGCAGGCAGAGATAACTGACTGACCGACAAACCCTCTCACACATCCATCCACCAACCCACCCATCCATCTGTTCATCCACCCATCCATCCATCCTTTCACCCAGTCATCCATCCATCCATCCATCAAAAGGCTGAAAAATATTCAGATATATTTCTTATATCACCCCTTTTGTAAAACACACCCTCTGCCAGTTTTCTCATCTGGACACTCTTCCTTTCTCTCTTTTTTCTGTCTCTCTCACACACACCCAAACATCTCAAGCTGTGCTTCCCAGTTACCAGTTGCCATTGTTTTAATGTTTATTTTGCAGCTTTATAATGGACTGTAACACATACATGCACACTCCCCAGCCATCACAAAAAGACAGCAAAATAAATAATCTGTCTGTGGCTAAATGAGAGGATTATCCCTTCATTATAGTACCCTAGGCAGCACGGATGCCTTGTCACCACTGCCTCTGAGGCAAACAAACCTTTTTATTTGCCTCAACCTTGCAGGATGTTCCATGCTAATGTCCCAAACACACACAGACGCATTACAGTCAGGTTGACAAGTAAGAGGCATATTAGGGGCACATTTTCAACATTTTTCTTTTAAAACAGCATGTGGAGAAGGATCTTAGCCAGTTGGCTTTGAGTGGATGTTCCATAGTAAATCTAAATGAAACTGCAGGACAGTGTTTGAGGTGTAATATGAGAATATTGGATTTGACAGCATGAGAGAAATGTTTGACTGAAATATTTCTGCTTATATCTGTGGTCTACACCACTGTTTTAGAGGAGCTAGTGAAAAAAACATATTTCTTTGACACCCGCTAGTATGTATAGTGTTATTGATGTAATGACTGCCCAATAGAATTGATCATATAATGAAAATGGTGTTGGAGACTTTTGGTAAATAAAACGTCCTTGTTACTTTCGTAACCTCCGTTCCCTGATGGAGGGAACGAGACAATGTGTCGATGTAATGACACTAGGGGTCACTCTTGGGAGCCCCAAACACCTCTGCTTTTTAGCCTCTGAAAAAGGCCAATGAGAATTGGCGATTGGAATTTGCATGCCACTCCCCCGGACATACAGGTATAAAAGGAGCTGGTATGCAACCACTCATTCAGGTTTTGTGCTGAGGAACCGAGACCAGGTCCCGGCCATTTCAGCAGGTAGTTCAGCTTTGTGGCAAGAGGGACACAACGTCTCATTCCCTCAATCAGGGAACGGAGGTTACGAAAGTAACGAAGACTTTCCCTATCTGTCACTCACTCGACGTTGTGTCGAAGTAGTGCCACTAGGGGTCCCTATACAAAATGCCACAACTAGCTGAACTGTGTTACGTAAACTGGCGGTGTGTGACGGGCAGACTGCTGTGTGCCTCGTAGCCAGCGCACCAGGACACCACGTAACCTCCCCCAACGCTCTTATGAGCGTCGAACGGTCCATCAGGAACAAGTCGACTGCCCAACTATAGAGTCAGGCTAGCCCAGCCGAGGCCTCTTTTCCCTCTCTTTTTCTCCCCAAAAAGAAAGCCATAAGTGTCTGCGTCGGGGGGTGTCCGCGGAGACCACACCCCACCCAAAAAGGGGGGGGGGTGGTATTTTGACTGCCACATGGTCTTGTCAGAAGTATATCATGTGGAAAGGTCCCATGGTAGGTCCTACCCGAAGGGGGAGGAGTTTATACGGAGCATTGCGACCGGGGGCAGAGGGGTCTCTGCCCAAGGAAGATGCAGTTTACCGACAGGGAAACAATTTTTCGGAAGATATCACATGAGGTCGCCTTCGGGGAACCAGCACATGTGGAGCACCTACCTCAGTACAGGGTCTCATTAGCGCACGTACTGGGCTGACAGCGAGTTTCTCCGCAAACTCAACTGCCAGAGGGCTAAGGAGGAAAGTCATCCAGGGATCACAGTCTGTGAACAGGACTGGGAGTCAAGAGCACACGTCTTCACCTCAAGGGAGGGGAAAGGCGCTATGCGCAAGCGGTACACCCGGCCAGCTGTCTCGGAACTTACCTGCTCGTGCCTCCAAATACACGGGACGAGACTGGCTCAACCCGGAGATTGTAGAACCTCGCAAAGGTGTTGGGTGTTGCCCAGCCCGCTGCTTTGCAGATGTCTGCCAAAGAGGCGCCACTGGCCAGGGCCCAGGAGGCTGCCACACTCCTGGTGGAGTGGGCTCGTAACCCAGCAAGGGGTGGCACGTCCTGAGCCTGATATGCCATCGCGATGGCATCAATGACCCAGTGGGCGATCCTCTGTTTGGAGACAGCGCTTCCTTTCCGCTGTCCACCAAAGCAAACAAAGAGCTTCTCAGAGCTTCTAAGGCTCTGTGTGCGATCCAAATATATGCGTAAAGCTCGCACCAGACACAGCAATGCCAAGGCTGGGCCTGCCTCCTCCTGGAGCAGCGCTTGCAGGTTCACCACCTGATCCCTAAAAGGGGTCGTGGGAACCTTGGACATATAGCCCGGTCGGGGTCTCAGGATCACATGAGAGTAACCCGGACTGATCTCCAGGCACAATTCGCTGAAAGAGAACGCCTGCAGGTCCCCTACCCTTTTGATGAAGGTGGGCTGTCGCGAGGAGCGTGAAATCCGTGAACCACATCTGGGTGGGCCAGTAGGGTGCTACTAGGATGATCTGCTCCTCGTCCTCCCTGACCTTGCACAGGGTCTGTGCTAGTAGGCTCACTGGGGGAAACGCATATTTGCATAGTCCAGGGGGCCAGTATGTGCCAGCGCATCTATACTGAGGGGTGCCTCGGTCAGGGCATACCAAAGCAGGCAGTGGGAGGATTCCCGGGAAGCAAACGGGTCTACCTGAGCTCGACCGAATTGACTCCATATCAGCTGGACCACCTGAGGGTGGAGTCTCCACTCTCCCCTGAGGGTAACCTGATGTGACAGTGCTTCCGCTGTGGTGTTGAGGTCGTCCGGGATATGAGTGGCTCGTAGTGACTTGAGGTGCTGCTGACTCCAGAGGAGGAGATGGCGGGTGAGTTGTGACATGCAATGGGAGCGTAGACCGCCTTGGCAGTTGATGTACGCTACCGTCGCTGTGTTATCCGTCCGGACCAACACATGCTTGCCCTGGATCAATGGCCGAAACCTCCGCAGGGCAAGAAGTACTGCCAACAACTCTAAGCAGTTGATGTGCCAACGCAGCCACGGGCCAGTCCAGGAGCCGGTGGCTGTGTGCCCGTTGCATACGGTGCCCCAGCCTGTCTTGGAGGCATCTGTTGTATGGTCTGTACCGGGGAGAGCTTGCTCTTTTCCCAGTTGACCTGAAGCCCCAGTCGACTGAGGTGCCGGAGCACGAGTTCCCTGTGTGCACACAGCAAATTTCGAGAGTGAGCTAGGATTAGCCAGTTGTCGAGATAGTTGAGGATGTGGACGCCCACTTCCCTTAGCAGGGCAAGAGCTGCCTCTGCGACCTTCGTGAAGATGCGAGGGGACAAGGACAGGCCGAAGGGGAGGACCTTGTACTGGTACGCCTGGCCTTCGAAGGCAAACTGCAGGAAGGGTCTGTGTCGAGGTAAGACCGAGACGTGGAAGTACACGTCCTTCAGGTCTACCTCCACGAACCAATCTTGATGCCGGACGCACGCTAGAATGCATTTTTGCGTCAGCATCTTGAACGGGAGTCTTTGAAAAGCCCAGTTCAGTACTCGCAGGTCCAGGATTGGTTGCAACCCACCGCTTTTCTTCGGTACGATGAAGTAAGGGCTGTAGAACCCTTTCTTCATCTCGGCTGGAGGGACAGGCTCTATCACGCCTTCCGCACACAAGGTAGCGGCGTTCTTCACCGAGGTGAAGTGGACGCCGCTGAACCTGGGCGGGCGCCTGGCGAACTGAATCGTGTAGCCGAGTCGGACAGTCCGGGTCAGCCATCACAATGGGTTGGAAAGCGCAAGCCACGCGCCTAAACTCCTGGCGAGGGGGACCAAGGGAATGATCACGTCGGATGTACCGGCGGATGGGGCCTCGCGGAGGGGCAGAGCTCGAGGTGCCACGTTGAGGGGATTCGAGCCCTGTGGCCGTGCTGAGTCCAGGGACATCGAAGTACTTACCTGTCTCCTGCCGCCCACCATAAGATTGGCCGAGGAGGGGGGAGGAGGAGTCTCATCCCCGTAGTCTACCTGACCCAATCCCATGTGGGCGTGTTTGTGCCACAGCTGGGCGCACAAGGGCGGGGGGACCACCGCTGGAGCACCATACCTGCAAAGATGGGATGGTGGACGGTGGTCGTGACGACGGCGGTGCGCACCGGACATGTGACCCAGGGAACAAGAAAACTGCTCTTTTGTTGAATTTTTGGGTACCGCAGCCTCTTGGTCATGCAGCGAAATTAAATTAAAACGAAACAAAAGATTCTCCTCCCGGCCCTTCACCGGGGGATGGAGTGGTCTGCTCACCAGCTCCAGAGAAGCAGGTCTCCTTGCCCCTGGGTCGCCCCCCTCTCAGGGGCGCTTTGAAGCCTTCCTCGGGTTCTTAGCGGCCGGCTGTGAGATGGGTGGCGTCTGCTTCCTGCGCTGGGCTCCATGCCAGGGCCAGGCCACGGGGGCGGGCTGCGGTAGAGCCGGTGTTGTTGTTGGCGACGAGCAGACAGGGTGCGGGGTCTTGAGCCGTGCCGGGGCAGGATGTGTTGTATGGCCTCCGTCTGCTGCTTCACCGCTGAGAACTGCTGGCAAAGTCCTCGACGGTGTCGCCGAATAGGCCAACCTGGGAGATGGGGCATCAAGGAACCATGCCTTGTCAGGCTTTCGCATCTCAACCAAGTTGAGCCAAAGGTGGCGCTCCTGGACCACCAGGGTGGACATCGCCTGCCCGAGAGACTGCGTCGTGACCTTCGTCGCCCAGAGAGCGAGGTCGGTTGCCGAGCGCAGTTCCTACATCAATCCCGGGTCAGAACTACCCTTGTGCAGTTCTTTTAGCGCCTTGGCTTGGTGTACTTGCAGGAGAGCCATGGTGTGCAGGGCGGAGGCAGCTTGTCCAGCAGCACCGTAGGTCTTAGCCGTCAGGGACAACATAAACCTACAGGCCCTGGATGGGAGTTTCGGGCACCCGCTCTGCGGACACAAGTGCACCGCGAGGGCCTTATCCACCTGGGGGATCACCAAATACCCCCTGGCCGCTCCGCCATCGAGGGTAGCGAGAGCGGGGGAGCTGAAAGACCGGGACCTGGCAGTAAAAGGTGCCTCCCGCGATCTTGTCAGCTCCTCATGCACTTCCGGGAAGAAAGGAACGGGGGCGTGGCAGGAATCAATCGCCAAGCCGCGAGGGTTCATGGGAGAGTGGAGGGTGCCGATCTAGCCCGACGCTCATGGCCGCCTGGGAAAGCATGTCCGTCATTTCCGTGTCGGCCTGGGACTGGGCGACCATTCCCGAAGGAGGAAGCCCAGTCGAAGCCTCTGCGTCCAACTGGACGAGCCCGCTCTCCGATGCTGCGATCGATAACTCGTCTTCTTCCCGGGCTCCGAATGAGAGGTCGAACTCGCCCTGAGACGAGCCAGTGATCTCGTCCGAGTGCCCGACCGGGGCAAGCGAGCGTGCTGGGGAATAAGAGGTCCGTGGGGGGATACCCGGCGGAGGTGGTCCCATTGAGGTCCCCAAATTGCCCCCAGTGCTAACCGGAACAGCCTCATACCCGTAGGTAGAAGGACCGAGGCGGGGAGCCGCTGGGGTGGCTTGCTTTCTTACGAATGCAAGCCGCGACCGCAACGTTGTCATGGTCATGTTCTTGCAATGAGGACAAGACCCATCCACGAACGATGTCTCCACTTGGGCAGCGCCCAGACATGTAAGACAGCGATCGTGGCCATCAGAAGCAGAGAGATAACGACCGCAACCAGGAATAACACACAAACGGAAAGGCATCTTTAAAAAGATGTTCCGTGTGTGCCGCTCTTTTAGAAAGAAAATATACTCTTTTTAGAATATACTCTTTTAGTTGTTTCTGCCGAAGCACCCAGGGGGAAGAAGCCGCTGAAATGCGGCGTAGAATCCAGCAGATGAGGTGAATGAACTTCGCAGATGAAATTAATAGAACCGCTCGGCTCCGAAGAGAAAATCTGAATGAGTGGTTGCATACCAGCTCCTTTTATACCCATATGTCCGGGGGAGTGGCATGCAAATTCCACTCGCCAATTCTCATTGGCCTTTTTTGATTAAAGCAGAGGTGTTTGGGGCTCCCAAGAGTGACCCCTAGTGTCACTACATCGACACAACGTCGAGTTAGTGACAGATAGGGAAATCCAAAAGCATGGTCTCAAGTGATAGTTTTGTCTTTGATCAAAACCTCTGTAAGGTAAGAGACTCAACAATGTTCTTAATTTGTGTGCGCACTGAGAGGACATTCTTTTAGGACAAGCATAGCTGGTTTATGGAATTTTTTTTTTTTTTTTTATCACTGGTATGATGATCAGCACTTGTCATACACCCATCTAAGAATGGGATTTGTTTCAAGTACACATTCTGCCTATTTTCATGTCAAAAAGGAGTATGGCAAGGGTTCATAGAGCTCAAGTGTCAAATGCTATTCATCTCCAAAGTGAAATTGATCTCGGGATTTGATATCTTTAAAGACAGACCTACCATGAGCTCTAAGGTTATTAAATTATGATAAATGCTTCTGTTCATATTTTAAATATTGTGTTTAACTGCGATTGAAATAATACACAACTACCACACCACAATCCTGTAGCAAAATCCACCAATCAGAGAAGCCACTGTTACCATGGAAACGGGAATGGGATTGTGGTGAGTTTTCACATGTTAGTAGAGGCTAGCTAGGTAATGTTAGTTAGCTACCTACCTTGCTCTAATTCGGGATGTTGCAGTATTACAGCATAAAAGAAAGAAATAGTGTTTTCTAATGAGAAAACATTAAAAATATGCACACACAAAAAACAAAAATAATAATAATTTGATTACATCATATACAATTTATGAAGTACTTCATTTTTTCATCTTGTCTGTTTTTTTTTTTTTTTTTGTTTGTTTTTTTGTTTTGTTTTTTTAAATATATATTTCACTTCGAATCAAATGTCATAATGTGGCTTTTCATCTAGGAACTGGCTGATTTGGTTCCAGCCTTAAAACTCTATATTGACAATTATTTTGACATCCCTAAGGAGAAAATTAATGGGAAATCTAGTCCTGGAACAGAGGCCGCTGAAAAAGTGGCTAGTCACTTTTTAAAGTAGGTCATTTAACAGGATGTGAATTGTCATGCATCATTCTTAGGGTGTGTTAAATGCATGTTATATAGTGTTACAGGGGAGTCAGAGCAAGGCTCAGTGGCTCCATTGATTATGCAAGCCTGTGGGTAATTACATTGACATTTAAGTTCACTGCTGGTATACGGGAAAGCTAACAGTTAAATAACTGAAACAGCCAAGCTTACATTTCTGCACATTCAGCATGCTGTTCCCTCATGTGGTGTTTACTTTGTATGCTTATAGTTACTTTATCTCCATTGGTTCACTTTCATCTTCCCCTCCACGCTATTTCTGCTGTCTCTCCCTAGCTATCTCATGCCGACTGCTTTCTTCCATCCTCGCTTCCCTTTTGGGTTCGCTCACTTCATTTAGGTTCCATTCAGAGTTCAATTTGAATGCATTCAAAGGGCCTTATTGGCAGAAAAGGTAAACATTTACTTCGCCGTGCCACAGAAGGCCAATACAAATCAAGCTGTTGACAAACTCGAACACGGGCAGTCCAGGATTGACAGCAGCTTTAGGGAAGAGATGCTTGAACTTAAGGTTGACTTGTGTCTCTGTTTTGTGCCATCCATGGAATCATACACAAGCAAACACACACACATTCACTGCTGAAACAGGCTGGAGTCTTTTCGTGTCTATTTTACTGCATTCGTCAAGCATTCAATCTTTTACTTTCTTCTTTGTCTCCCAAAGCCATTTCTGAGTCTGTTTCTTCTGCCTGCATTCTATTCTCTCTGCATCTCAGTATTTGGTTGTAAGGTTTGCTTGGGGTGGACTGTTTTATATCAAGCCATGTGGTATGAAATGTGTCACTGCAATTGCTGCAAATATGTTTTCAGGTGCTAATATAAAGCAATGTACTTGGTTCTGAATATTTTATTACACCATATCTACAGCATCTTACATTTGGCTCAAATTATAGAGGCGCATGTGTGCCTCTTCTCGCAATGCTATAATTTGAGACAAATGCAAGATGCTGTAGATATGGTGTAATTTAATATTCAGGACCTAATATCTAGACACTTACCTTTTTCAGTGTGAGATATACTATATGCTTGTGTGAGTCTGTGTTAGTGAAGTACATTGAAAAAAGCAATCAGGCATATTGTATTTAAAAGTGGTGTGTTTTTGCTGCTTCCAAACAGAAATTGTCAACAAGGAACTCTTAATAGCTTAAGTGGATGATGCAACACATGGATAGAGTGGTTGTGAACTGCCCTAAATCCAGGCTAAATCTAGGGCTGTGTTTTGAATGGTATACTGCTTGCTGCATATTGCGTATTATATGCTATATTTTACATATTGTTTTTTACTAATAGTATGTTACGATATAAAGTATATTGAATGCTAAATATTTCAACAATAGCATGCAATATGGTTTTTCACTTGAACTACATGGCAAATGGAGTTATCATCTTGTATAAATAAATCTGGTAATTTTCATGTGTGTAATGAAAATGAAAAATGAATTGCGATATAACATGTAGGGGGGAATTCACTAAACAGTTGTGCCACTTTTGCACATGGTATTTCAGCGCAAATACCTGCGTCTTACACACTGAATTTGCGCCAAAATTGCGTTGCGTCTTGAGTATTTAAATGAGGTCATTGCCATTCCTTTCCGCACAAACACGCCTCCTTTCTACGTAATTAGGCTTTTATACTGTATATTGCGCTATTATGGCCAGATGAAAGCAGGTGGTAAACTGAATGTTTTTTCAAGTAGATGTTTGTGTACATTTCCAATTGATCATTTTGGCAGTAATTTATCAAATAATGATCAAATGATGCAGAAGAGCACTATCACCTGTCATATATTCAGGTTATATTCAGCGTGTTCCAGCGCTATTATACCTGACGAAATTCAAGTCAATTCCCCCCATAGTGCTATATCTCACTTTTGACCAAAAAAAATAGTATGAACAACAGCAAGTGTAGTCAACATGCCTAATGCATCATTACGTAACATAATCAAAATAATGTGTTACAGACACTTCTATTCATATTGATATCAGTGGGAGAATCACAGATCTCCATGGTGTGCCATGCTGAAAATAGCCAAGCTTCCATTTCTTTGGTGAATATTCCAATATCACTGTATCACCAAATGATTACTCATGTGTAATTTCTTACCTGCCCTTTAGGTGGCGGTACAGGCAGCCAGACGACCTTTCTCCATGAGGAGCAGTGGAAGATGCCGGCTCTGCCAGCTCTGCTGCTGTCGATTCACTTCCTCCTCCTCCTCCTGCTGCTGCTGCTGACCATGGCCCCGTCCTCCCACAGCCATGCTCCCGTTCTCGCAGCCGTCAGGATGGGTGAGATACCACCATCTACTTCCTGTTATACAACAAATGAAATGTGTCTACCATTTGACAGTGCAAAAGGACAATCTTCTCATTTCTCATCTTCCACATTAATGTACATTTTCCCAGTAAAATTGGAGCGATAAGGCCAGTTCTTGACTGAATCAGCTAGCATCTTGCTTTCCGGTTTATATGGGTTATAAGCACAATAATTAGAAAGCTTTTTTTTTTTTTTTTTTTTGAGAGGTGCTTGTCTGTGCAAAAACTCACTGCCATGATACTAGGGTGTTGTGGCAGGTTGCTAGACGAATGCTGTGCTGGTTGCTGAGGTGTTCTAAGGGGTTTGTATCACACTGCAATGTGGTTGCTAGGGGTGCTGGGATGTTACTACGGTGTTGTTTGGGCAGGTCAAAAGAGCCCTCACCCAAGTCTCTATGACATTATGGTCTCTAGATATATCTTGGGTCCCTCCTTCGATGTAAGTGTATTGGGTATTTTGCCAGCTTTATCTTTCACCTCAATAAACTGCATGATTTGAGGTATCATTAATGCCAACTTCGCAACACGAAATATGCCCCAAAGTTTTATACGTCGGGTAATACTTTTTAATACTCCACTAACCCAAAGTATAAGCAATAGTAAAATGATGTTTGCCTCAGCAAATGTCAAATAATGGGGGGTGGGGACTAGTATATACTAAATGGTCAAAAAAGCCACTACCTAAGCTGCTTCCTACCCAGCAAAAGGCCTAATTCAGCCTCAGTTCTTCCAGCTTTATCCGATATAGCTTTATCTACATAGATAAAGGCTCCATTAAATGAAATGAGAAAATCAGAGCACTAGTACAGTCTCCAGATAATCCAATTGCTTTACTTGTATTAAAGGCAGCCAACATCAATGTTAAGCACACATGTTTTAGTGATTAAAAAGCTAGTTCTTGATTGAATGTTTACATGCTTTTTCTGTAATACTGACCTCCTCCTAGGCTTTATCTTTTTAAACTAAGCACCTGTTCCACACAGCAGAGAGCATGAAGAGATGTTGAGATTGGCTAATGTCTGCCATTTTGGTAAATTAATTAAAAATAAGACCAAAGCATTTCAGAACTGTCTTCAGAACATGGTTTAAACTGAGCAATATTATCGGTTTCAAACAGGAGCCTTGTTCAGAGTCACTTCACAGCATGTGACTGATTGCTTCAAGCATCAGCATGTCCTTCTTGATTATTGCAAACAATACAGCATCATTTAAACTCTGGCAAGGCTTCAAACTGACAAATGAGTGAAATAATTTGTTCATGTTTGCTTCATGATAATGTATTTTGAAGTTGAAAACAGAGTACTTCTTAATAAGCTTAAGAGCGCAGTCTACATGCAACATTGTTACAAACTTGTTTCTGTTCAGTCATGAGAAGTAAATCAATATTTTAGCAACACACATAACAAATGAAACTTCAATCATCAACATCAAAATTTTAATTTCCATTAAATACCAGTGCAGAAACAAAGACCTCAGCACAGATAAGCTTTTTTTGTAAACCGAGCATATGATTGTTTTCCCCCCTTCAGCTGCTATTTTAGATGATCAATCAGCATGTGGACGTGGAGAAAGGTTGGCTTTAGCTCTGGCCCGAGAGAACATCAACAGTGTGATGGAGGGCCCGTCACGAGCTCGCGTGGAGGTTGACATCTTTGAGCTTCAGAGAGACTCTCAGTATGAGACTACCGACACAAGTGAGTTCGACAAACAAGTTCCGACATATTTATACTCACTTAACCATGACACTGAAATGGACCGATAGCACACTCTTGCTCTAACACAAGGACTGTGTATCAGGGTTGTGCACCATTTAAAATGGAATTGAGCATGCCTTTTATATTCCAATTCAATTCCTGAACAAGATCTGAATTTGCAATGAGGTAGCAAACAGGATGCAGAATTGAAATTTAAATGTAAGGAACTAATATTAAAATGAACTGAAATGTAAATAAATTTTCATAACTGCTCTACATGGTAATTACATTACATTTTTCACAATGTATAACCTATAAACATGTCATCATACACTTAATATATGGATATTTCAAGAAACATCAGATGATATAATTAATAATTAATGTTTGAATTGAAAGGCAACCTATAGGCTATTTGTTTTTAATTGAACAACTTAATTTTATGCGCTAAAATGCTCTTATTATCCCCAAAATCTTCAAAATGGAACCAATCAACATGAAGCAGGTTTAGATGGAAACCGTATATTTTTCTGGCACATTTTGTTGTATTTTGTTAGATAATAAAACTGGTCCAAATTGTGTGACGTGTGAAGTTGTGGGAAGCACTTTATTTTACAGTACTATTCTACATTTATGTACTATACTTACGTAAGTACTATACTGTATAATTATAACAACTACAGTAATTATTAGGTACTAACCAAAAATTAACAATAACCTTAACCCATATTAAGTATATGTAGTTACCTAATATTACTCAGTACTTACTTGGGTAAGTACACTGTAAAGGCCCAGGTATACTTAGTTTTTGTGTGTTCCGGATCGGCTCGCGAGTGAGTATATTTTTGTGAGTATACTCTTCTGACCGTGAGCGAATATGAAAGCGTTTGATGCATGCCCATTACAATTTCTTTGTGATATTCTTTTAGTTGAGTCAATTGCCGGTGCATGCGCTGACGATGCGCACAGACGATGACCGCATCCGCTAGTCTAGAAAATCTGTCCGGCGCGCAGACACGATTATGACAAAATGTACGTCATGCTTTCTGTGCGCGGAGCGATCAGCAATGTGGATGCGCCAAGTATACTTTGGTCTTAAGTAAACTGAAAGTACACGTACTGTAAAATAAAGTGCAACTAAGTTGTGTGACTGTGAGACTCTTTCTGACATCCCATTTCAAATTCCAGTTCAGCATCCTATAGGACATGACCAATTTAAATTAAATTCCAGCTCATGAATTGAAAGAGTAGCCAGTTCATAAATTTTGACTTTTTTCCCCCTCAACCCTGATGTAGATATAACATTGAGGATAATGCATATGATACAAAATGAATTACCTGCCCATGTCACACTTGAACAGTGCACTGAATATTTTAATGCAACACAGCTAAAAAGCAACAAAGAGAAAAAATCTTTTCATCTAAATATACACCCTGTGCTGTCTCTCTAACCCTCTTTCTTTTGTAGAGTTAGAGCAGCAATCTCTTTTAGGCAGAGCATAAAGAGTTCCAGTTGCTGCCGGCATTCGGCACGAGTCTGTTTGTTTGTAGTTTAGCCTGCTTAGCATTGCTTATTCCTCTACGCTCATCATTTTATCCTTAGCTTTTTTATCGCGTGCTTCGTTTTTGGCCTCACTTTTCTACTGTTTCAACTGTGTGTATATTACCGCACGCACCCGTTTTATTTTTATTTTATCTTTTCTTTCATCTCGCGTATATTTGTTTTCTCCTCTGTGTTTTACACTGATTATTGCATCAATCTCAAACATCTGCTGATCAGGAACTAACACAACAACAGCAAACAATTGCATGAAGGATTCACATCGATCTCAAACCCTTGCTGCTCAAGAACAACCATAACAGCAACAACAAACAATTGCGGTAAGTCATGGCATCCGCTCATATTATTGCTTCCTGCATTGCATGCCACATGTTTACTATAGCTTTTTCCATCAGCAGTGAGGGGTTTACATGTGATGAATGTAAGGAATTAGACAGGTTGATGGAGAAGGTTAATGAGTTAGAGACACGTATCCGAACGCTAGTGGAAGTCAGTGAGAAAGAGAAGCCAGTTGATACTGTTTTGGATGCGGGTAGAACAGCGAGCAACACACATGCTTTGGTTCCGGTTGTAGAGCCCCCGCAGCAGGGCATTTGGGTGATGTCTCAGCAGCACACTCACTCAGCAAAGCGGCACCACTCTCCCATTCCTGTTAGGGTCTCTAATCGATTCTCCCCACTCAGTGATGCACCCACTGAGAATCATGTTGAAGTTCCCTATTTATAGGGGATTCTATTGTAAGGAACGTGTACATAGAGACTCCAGCCACTATTGTTAAATGCATTTTGGGGGGGTTCGGGCATCTGACATCAGATCAAATTTACAATTTGCTTTGGCCCTCTCCCTGCTTGTCGTGGTGATGAGGTTTGTTGTATATTAATGTCACTGAATGGCTGGATATCTGAGTGGTGTCCGGAGAATAGTATAGGATTCATAGACAATTGGAAGAGTTTTTGGGGTAGACCTGACTTGCTAAAGAGAGATGGACTCCATCTCTCCAGGGAAGATGCCGCCCTCCTCTCTAGTAATTTGGCTCGTAGTCTTAATAGTGATAGTATTTGACTAACTGGGGCCCAGGTCAGGAAGCAGACAAACTGGCTAATCCGAACATCTGCTAGCTGCCTTGAGACATCACACAGGTCATATGTACTACAACACATAGAGACTGTATCACCTAGATATCACATAGAGACTGTGTCTGTTCCCCGAACTACCAAACACAAAACCCTCACTAAACCATTTAGAAAAAAATAGATTAAGGTAAAACTTGAAAATTGAAGATAAACATCATATAACGGTAGGGCTACTAAACATTAGATCTCATTCAACCAAAGCACTAATTGTAAATGAAATTATTACAGATCATAGTTTGGATGCGCTCTGTTTGACTTAAATTTGGCTTAAACCGGATGAATATATTAGTTTAAATTAATCTACTCCCCCAAGGTTATTGTTATAAGCATGAGCCAAGCCTGAAGGGTCGGGGAAGAGGTCCTCTGTGTTACTCAGAGGACAGGATATAAGTTTAAGTCTTTTGAACTAATAATGCTTAATGTGACCGTCAGATACAATTAAAAAATCTCTGTCATCTTTTGCCCTTGCTACAGTATATAGATCACCTGGGCCATATTCTGATTTCCTTGGTGAATTCGCACATTTTCTATCAGATCTAGTAGATATTGTGGATAGAGCTTTAATTAAAAAAAAAAAAGTCACATAGATAATGAAAATGACACATTGGGATTAGTATTTATCGATGTTCTAATCTCTCTTGGAGTCAGACGAAATGTGACAGGACCAACTCATCACCATAATCATACGCTAGATTTAATTCTGTCATATGGAGTTGATTTTGATACTATAGAAATTCTGCAGCAGAGCGATATCTCAGATCATTACTTCATCTCTTGTATGCTGCGATCAGCTAATGTTACTCAATCTATACAATGCTATCGTTAAGGTAGAGCTATTCTTTCAACCACTAAATATAGTTTCATTAATAATCTTCCAGATTTATCTCATATATTCAGTAAGCCAAAAAGTCTAGAAGAACTTGAAGTAATATCAGAAAATATAAATACAGTCTTCTCTAGCACTTTTGATATTGTCGTCCCCCTTCGATTAAAGAAAAAAGCCCCGCACCATGGTACAATGATCACACTCATGATCTCAAGACAGCAGCTCGTAAAATGGATCACAAGTGGAAGAATACAAAATTAGAGGTATTTCGTGGTGTATGAAGGGTAGTGTCTGTAGCTACAGACAGGCGCTAAAAACTGCCAGGTCAGCATATTTTAGCAAACTCATAAAAAATAACCACAACAATCCTAGGTGTTTATTCAGTACTGTGGCTAATTGGTTAGGAATAAAGCCTCGACTGAACCAGATATTCTGTCGCAGCACAATAGTAATTGACTTCATAAATTTCTTTACTGATAAAATTGAAATAATCAGAAATAAAATTACGCAATCGTCTGCCACAGTACCACAGAAAACAGTATCTCATAATTTTCCTCATGAGCAACTTCAATCCTTCACTGTCATAGGTCATGAAGAGCTAATAAAACTTATCAAAACATCAAAAGCCACAACATATATATGTTAGATCCAATACCAACTAAGCTCTTAAAAGAGATATTCCCTGTAATCTCAGAACGTCTTCTTAATATTATTAACTCCTTGCACAGTTGAGACGCAGACACACTCACAGAGTTTAAGTCTAGATTAAAAACTCGTCTATTTAGCAAGGCATACACCTAATTTATCCATAAGCTCACATTTAAGCTGATTTAGTTAGGTCTGCCGGAACCAGAAACATTTATCATGCTTTATAACTCTGCACAAAATTGAATGGCATCTACACTAATATTATTCTATTTGTTTCCCTGTCTCAAACTCAGGATTCATATCACGAGGTTACCAGAGCCGGCCAGATCCACCTCCGTTCCTGCTTGGTGTCAGTCTCCACTGCTATGTGTCTCTGAGTGATGATGACTTTATGCAGCCAGTGCTAGCCAGACATCACTTCAGTCTTTTTGACTTCAGAGGATGAACTGATGCCAACTCCAACTGTAAGACATGGGATACTTCATATGCCTCTTCCTGAACCTTGAACTTAGGATAGACCTCACTGAAACTGATCTCTGCCTGCATCACATTGGTCTAATGATGGACTACACTCTCAAAATGGAATAGATAGACTTTCAATTATTTTCCATTAAAAGCCTTCATCGGCCAACTAATAAAGGACAATGCATCAGTGTGAACTTCTGCAGTTAATCCAGGCTGAACTTCAAAGACATTAGACATTAATCGTATAGTTCATACAAAATCTTTGTATAAACACTGGCCCTTAACACTTACTTAGTTTACTCATTTAAACCATGACCTGCACTGCACATAAATAACTAATATTGGCATTATATTCATGATGTTAGCCAGAGGGTAACTGGCCCCCACTGTGAGCCTGGTTTCTCCCAAGGTTATTTTTCTCCATTAACCAACATCTTATGGAGTTTTGTGTTCCTTGCCACAGTTGCCTTCGGC
This sequence comes from Myxocyprinus asiaticus, assembly GCF_019703515.2. Taxonomy (NCBI): domain Eukaryota; kingdom Metazoa; phylum Chordata; class Actinopteri; order Cypriniformes; family Catostomidae; genus Myxocyprinus; species Myxocyprinus asiaticus. The sequence goes on along the minus strand of NC_059373.1, from coordinate 6,985,500 downwards.
TTGCTCACTGGGGTTCTAAATAAAATTATTATTTAATTATTTAATTATTTACTTTTATAGACAGTTTACAATCATATTTAATCAAACTACACAATGATAACTCTAAGACTTTATAGATATTACAGTTTCATTTGCTGTTAATGCATGATTTTCTGTAAAGCTGCTTTGAAACAGTGTGTGTTGTGAAAAGCGCTATACAAATAAAAATGACTTGACTTAAATCTGTGTTGTGCTTATTGATGTAAAAAATCAAAAAGAGCTTTGCATTGACTCCTAATTTGATATCATCATCAAGGAACAGGACACAGAACTGGACAGCATCCAAGATGTTGCCTTTTTCTCTGCCCACTGCAATGTCTGTCGCTCTCTCTCTCTTTAACCTGTCCCTTTTTCATTCAGTCACTGTCTTGCTCTAGCACCCTGCTCTATCTCTCTTTATTTTCTGTCTCTTTCTAATAATACATCTTTAACTTTCTCAGTGTGTCAGATCTTGCCGAAGGGAGTGGTGTCTGTCATTGGTCCAGCCTCTAGTCCTGCTTCTGGATCAACTGTCAGTCATATATGTGGGGAAAAAGAGGTGAGAGAAAAAAAAGGAACGAATCTTGTTTGTGTATGTTTGTGAGAGCGTTTCTGAAATGATAAATTCAGTGCTCCTCAGCCACAGGACATTATTTCCTGTGTGCCTTTGCATTGCCACTTGAAAAGTATCTCTCCCTCTGACCTAATTTTCCATATTTCCTTCTCTGTTTAATTTCCTCAGGGTTAGCTGATATTTTGGTCAGGCAGATTAATCGTCCAATTCTGAGATTATCACTTTGGCCATTAACCGTGCCTGCTTGACCAGTCCACTGTTATATTAACAATGTTGTATGAAATTAATGTCCAATCAATTTCACCAGTTTTGTGTATCCCTCATTTACAATCAATTGTATATACAATATATATATATATATACAGGGTTGTGAGTAATGGAATACATGTAACGGGATTACGTTAAAATACAAAATATAAGTAACTGTATTCCACTACAGTTATAATTTAAATCATTGGTAATCAGCATAAAGTTACATTCAAAAAGTTTTTTGATTACTGAAGAGATCACTTTGTCATTTGTTTCATTTAATATTTAGTCCTTTCAGATGGAAAACATTTATACATATAAATGATGCAATCTAAAGTGCATTTGAACAGCGGTGAAACACTTTCTTATGATGTGATACATTCATACGAGCAGACAGAGAAGTAAGTTTGAAGTAAGTTTGGAGCAGAAGAAATAGAAATAAACCTTGTGTAAATTGTCAGCTTTATGCTAAGCTAAAATGCTATTTCTAGCCATTTTACATGCACATGTTACCAGACACGATCATATTTTTTTATCAAGAAAATTCACGTTAGATACATTTTTTTTCTTGTTTTCTTGTAAAAAGATCTAAAAATCCTTAAAACAAGATCAATTTGATTTATCTTGTTTTAGAAACATCACTGCATAAGATATTTAGGTTTTTTAGAGAATGTATTTTTAACATGTGTATTTTGTCTTACTGTACTGGCAGAGTTTTTATAGTCAAAACAGTGAAAAAATCTACCAGTGCTGAAGAAGTAATCCAAAGTATTTAGAATACGTTACTGACCTTGAGTAATCTAATGCAATACGTTACAAATTACATTTTACAGCATTTATTCTGTAATCTGTAGTGGAATACATTTCAAAAGTAACCCTCCCAACCCTGTATATATATATATATATATATATATATATATATATATATATATATATATATATATATATATATATATGACTGACACACACATATATATATATTTGTGTGTGTGTGTGTTTACAAGAATTTTTAGAAAACTTGACCCTTTGTATAAAAGAATTAACACGTCAGTCAGTGCATTTAGGATCTTACACTGATTATGATTAAAAAACAGACAACGTGTGTGGTCATGTAAACACTTTAAATGGTTTTCCCTTATCAAGGTAAGGTCATAAACAGTTTAAGGATAAACCAATCAGCACACATAGATATTTGCTCATTATCCCGATTTCGCGTTGCATGTAAACACCTTTACCAGAGTTCTTACTGGCTTATCCAATGTGCACAAATGTTGTTATTGCCCGTTTGTGTTTTTGACATCAATAACAGAGAATAACGCGATGATTTTAAATTTAATCTGATTTTATTTTCAAATTATTTTTGAATCCCACATTATATCATACATCATTCAATCTGCTCTCTTTAGATATTAGCATTGGCCATTAAAAAAACCTGTATTGGTTGATCACACATTCACTCTTTTTCTTTCTATATCTCCTATGTTTTTATTTGTTGTTGTTTTTTTTTTTGTTCCTCTCAGATCCCTCACATAAAGATTGGTCCAGAGGAGACTCCACGCTTGCCATATCTGCGCTTTGCCTCAGTGACGCTGTATCCTAGCAACGAGGACTTGAGCTTGGCCATCGGTGCTATCCTGCGTTCTTTCAGTTACCCTACGGCCAGCTTGATCTGTGCCAAAGCAGAGTGTAAGTCTGCAGGGAACTTGCCAACCCCGTCAACACCTTTTAACTATTAACTATAGTTCTTTATACTGCTTTTACATATCACGCTGCATTGTGCTAATTCGTTTTACAGTGCCTGATTCATTCTGCCAATTTGTTTTACTTTTAACATAGCTGCATTGTCCTTAGGCTCAGTGTCAATAATAAAATGTTATTAATGCCAATACCACTGCTTTAGCAATAACAAATGTTTTATATAAGATTACACCTTTTTAAACTTTATTCAATAACTCTAGACTCGTTTTCTGCATGTTGATGTAAAGAATGACATTATACTATAGAAACATGTTGGCGCTGTGGCCTAGCTTTTACATTAGAGACACTGAAAAACACAGCTGGATGCACTACATAGTTTGATTCAGTCAGACTAAAACAATAATTCATCTTTCTATTCTCGTAAATGCTTTGGTTACTAACAGACCTAGATAATGCAACTGTAGCTCAGCATGTGTAAAGTACACATTCATTGGACCACAACTGTACTCCAAAAAAGACAGGTGAATTATGATAACACGCAGGCAGTTCTATCCACATTCACCCTAGTCCTCAACGTCAAGTTTGAACAGAGGGACATCATATTGAGGATTGTGTCAACATGCAGACAAACAAGAAGCGATATTAATTGCATTTGCTATACTTTGTTGACTCAGCTTAATGAGAAGTAGTTAGCGCACTCGAATGAAACGTATCTCAGCTGCTGCGATGCTTAATGCAAGTGATCTCTCGTGACTTGCTGATGCGAGCACCTTTCACTTGATTAGTATGGTCTGGGAAATGGTTATAATGTTCTATGCGTAACTGTTTACTGCTGCTCACATAACTGTGCTTATTCCATCGTTTTTTATTTGATGTTTGCAGTCTGTGCTTAAAGTGATAGTTCATCCAATTTTTTTATAAAAAAACAATTCTGTCACAATTCAGTCACCCTCATGTTCTTCCAAACCTGTATGCCTTTCTTTCTACCGTTGAACACAAAAGGAGATGTTAGGTAGAATGTTAGCCTCGATCACCACTCACTTTCATTGCATCTTTCTTCCGTGTAATGAAAGTGAATGGTGATTGAGGATAAACCTTCTATCTAATATGTCCTTTTGCATTCCATGGAAGAAAGAATGGAATGAGGAATTTTTATTTTTGAGTGAGCTATCCCTTAAAGTTGAGAAAGCACTCTTTCCTCACTTCCCCTGCTGTTATCATTAGCTGTGTATCTTTTTGACTGCATTCCAAAATCAATGAAATCACCATATGGATTTTGTGGTGGCTTAGAGCACAAATTTATGCACATACAGAATTAACTTTATTGGCTTTCAAAGTCACTTAACTCGATAGTCACTGACTTTAATGTGGAAGAGCAGGGCAGAAATTAAGGTAAGGTTTACTGTTATTGACAGTTTATGAAAGTTGTTAAAAGGTTTTAGATGGTTACATGACATTGATTGTGTCATTGTGAGACAATACATTTATGCGGAAGACCCATTATCATAAAAAACATGTTAAAAGAAAGTTTTAATCACTTTCTAGGTCACAAGGAATTTACATTGAGCTAATGTTCAAAATGAGTACGTAATGAAGATATCACGTTCAGAGATTTTATTGTATGTCCTCAGGCCTGCTGCGATTGGAGGAGCTAGTGCGTCACTTCCTCATCTCCCGGGAAACGCTTTCAGTCAGAATGCTTAATGAAAACCTGGACCCCACCCCCCTGCTGAAGGAAATCCGTAATGACAAAGTTGCAACTATTATTATTGATGCCAATGCATCAGTGTCAATACTAATACTAAAGAAGGTATGTGTGTTAATCTTTGTCTTATAGATTACATTTAGGGACTTATTGATGTTATCTTTTTACCAATAAGAAGCCATTTTCAACTAAAAACAAACCACATCAGTGTTACCATCAAGCAGGATCAGAAATAAACCTAGGCTTGGGGCCAAAAAAATTCAAATGTTGGGGCAAAAAAAATTCATCCTGGTTTGTATTTTTATTTTTTTATGTAACATAATTATATCTAGATATAATTCATTTTCATATATTAATTATTCAGGTAGACAGTTCATTTTAATGAAGTACTTTACATAAAAGGATGACACAGTGTTTTTATGTGGTTAGAAAAAATAAAGATAAAAATTCCCCTGAAAATGAACTCCAGGATAAAAAGTGAATTTCTGACATTGCCATCATGGTTTATATGCCTAATAAATAGAAATATCACTTCCTATCACTGTTCGCTAGACAGCAGGGCAACTTTTTTACATGTGTTATTACAAAACACATACATGTTACAAGAAAATCATTCAGGCATGTAAACTTCACAAATGACTGAACTGTGCTAATGTGCAGTACTAAAAACAAAATAGGGACTATATTTATGGTATCCAACACATATCTTGCCATTTCTCCCTCTCTCTAGGCCGCAGAATTAGGCATGACTTCAGCCTTCTACAAGTACATCCTCACCACAATGGTAAACCAACCTCTTTTTTTCACTTTGACGAATGACTCTACCCTTTCTCCCCAAAAACCACTATCAACCAATAACAGCACCGGCAGGCCTGGCCATTGATTAGTTAGCTCATCAGAGATGCACAGTGCATCCATGCCATTTATCATCATCATTGTGGCTGAGGTGGATTATGCCCTTGTTTTGAGGTTGCATTTTTTTGGCTCTTATGTTATTGTTGTGAGTTTAGGATTTAATATAGCTGCTACAAGTTTAAGTGAAGTAGGCTAAAGCTTTTGACCTTGGTAGGTAAACATGTTGGCAAACTGAATATTGGGAGATAAGATTAGATACTGCCCAAATATATTGTTGTTGGCCTCAATAAATGGAATATTCTGTGTCGGGAAGGGAATCATAAGGAATTTAACTTTCCGGTTCCGATTCTTCTTAATGATTTCAGTTCCAATGCCTCTTAACAATTCTTTCAGTACTTTCGAGGACAAAATTCTTTGGAAATAAGAAATGCTTTCTCGGGGGACTACCACCCCTGGAGTCATGAGTTCGAATCCAGGGTGTGCTGAGTGACTCCAGCCAGGTCTCCTAAGCAACCAAATTGACCCGGTTGCTAGGGAGGGTAGAGTCACATGGGGTAGCCTCCTCGTGGTCGCTCTAATGTGTGGTTCTCGCTCTCAGTGGAGCATGTGGTGAGTTGTGCGTGGATGCCGCGGAGAATAGCGTGAAGCCTCCACACACGCTAGGTCTCTGCGCTCAACAAGCCACGTGATAAGATGCGCAGATTGACGGTCTCAGACGTGGAGGCAACTGAGATTCGTCCTCCACCACCCATATTGAGGCGAGTCACTACGTCACCACAAGGACTTAGAGCGCATTGGGAATTGTAAATATAAAAGAAGTAACCGAGTATATAAATAATAACACTTTAAGAAATGGATGCACGTTGTAGAAGAGACAGAACTTGTTTCTTAATTTCTTTCATTCAGATTGCTGTAGAAATTGAAACTAAACACTAACAATGAGCGCAGCTTACGTGCATGGACGCATCTTACCTATGACAAGCTCCGAGGGGAAAAATTAAGTGTTCATACACAGATACAGTACGCATGCAGGGTAAAGTCACTTGGAATAATAAATCACAAATAATAAATCACATCTTTTAAATTCGCTGCCCGGCATTCGCATAATCTCGAAAGTGAACTCCGTTTTATCTGCATATAGTGCTGGAATTCTGATGTATATCTACTTGGCGGAGACACATTGATGTGGCCAAGTGTAAATGAAATGTGCTTATTTAATCATATAGAAATCCGTTTAGTAAAAACGCATGAAGTGACCAAGTGTAAATACCCACTTAGATGCATAAATTCAATCCAATAATTGATCCTAACCATATAATAAATACAAATTCTAAACAAACAAGAAATTTATAATTATTATATTATTGTATTATTACAATGATTACAACAAAACTCATGTGTATCTTTAACTGCATATTGTTATATGAACAACCAGATAGTGAAGTCTCACAGCTCTGAAGTACAACATTTTAGACAGTGTTATGTAGCCTATTGTTGTACTTCATCCTTGTGAGACTTCAACAGTGCTTATTTCATTTCGAGCTGTACATTCATAATATGCGCAACAGTATAAGATTCATTAATTAGCCGCTCTGACTGATGTACAAGTGTTTTTGATTCACTAAAAAGAACCAGCACATAGAGTCATTTGTTCAGGAATCGGACTACGTCAGATGTGCTGTATTTTCAAAAGAACTGGTTCATAAGACTCATTTGTTCTTGTATCAGACTGCACTAAATGTGCTTTGTGTTGCTGTACTGTGAGTATTTCCGTAGAGTGTTCGGTCCGCATCGGTGGAAAATTGCACGTGCGAGAGCTGTAAACAGAATCGAAAGTCATGAAAATCAAACGGTTCCAGTATTTTTTATAATTTTTTTATTCTCGGTTCCCAACCCTTTCGAGTTCAGTACAAGGTAAGTTCAATCGACAGCATTTGTGGCATAATAATTACCACAAAAATTTATTTTGACTTGTTGCAAAAATCAAAGTTACAGTGAGGCACTTAACAGTGGAAGTGAATGGGGCCAATTTTTGGAGCATTTAAAGGCAGAAATGTGAAGCTTATAATTTTATAAAATCAAATTTTTTGAGCTGTAAAGTTGTTTAAATTGTCATTTTTACAGCCAATTTAGGATTTTAGGGTCTATGATGTTACATTGTCATAGCAGCGAAGTTGTAAAATTGAATTTAACTTTACACAGAAATGGTTAGTAAGTGATTTTATCATACTAAAGTCATGTTATCGGACGCATATTGTATATGTCTTGTGACTGTCCTTTTAAAACAGTATTTTAATGTTTACGAATTTACTTTCATTGTAAGTGCTTTACTGTAACCCAGATTTTTGCTTTTTTCTAATAAAAGGAGGAACAAGTCGAAATAATTTTTTTTGGTAATCAACATTATGCCACAAATGTTGTCGATTAGGCTTCACTGGTATTGAACCCGGAAACTTGCTTTAATGACTTTCATATACATAACATATTTTCAACATGTGATTAGCAATAGAGTTCAACATTACATTTTGAATTTGTTTGATTTAAATATTTAAAACAAAACATTTGACTGTGGAATTAGTTGGAAACGACATATTTCTTTAACCCTGCATTTTTCATCTAATATTTGGTTATTTATGAATGTATTTTTTATTTTAAAAAAAATATATATATATATTTGGGAGGTAGCCAGTGCTCAGTCTGCAGTAAAGCAGCAATTTGAAGAGACTTCAGATGAATGAATAGGAGTATGACTTTAGGATGAATGTTTTAAATTAGTAATATTTTTTGCAATATTTTTTTATTATTATTATGGCACCATAATGAATGTTTCAATATGCATCTTTCATATAGTGTAATTTATGAAATTTGGATGCTGGGAGTGAGTGTCCGTGCGAGGCTACTTTTTCTTTTTACTTTCAAATACAAGCTTGGCCATTTTATTAAGCTGACTTTGGCAAGCTCTTCTCCTAGAACAGGGACAAATCCTGATGACTCCCAGGCAATACTAAAAATGTACACTGGATTCTTTGGTGGCTGTTGAGTGATGTCTGTCAGTAGTAAAGTTGGTGCCTCTACAGTTTAATTTAGTGTCTGAAAGAGGTCATCATCTTGTCAGTTTCACATTGTCTGGAATCTAATTGAGAGCAGTCTGAAGATGAAAGACACTTTTGTTACGGTCTTTTCATTATCAAGCCAGTCAAGAGAGTTGTGCTATTGATCATACCTCTACATTTATAAACTATGACAAGCATTCTCAGGATGAATCTAAACACAAAAGGATGTATCACAATGACAGAACAAGGACCTTCCACAAGTTTCCTTGCAAACTGATCAATATATGCAGAAATATTGGAAGCTCTTTATGACAAGGTGACTGAGTGTCTTTAGAGGTGGAGTTGGATCCTCCCTCAGCTCAGCTGCCATGTGGAGAGAGATTGTTTGTGATAAATAATCTACAAGTTCCTTTGTTGTGGCACCAAATGACCATGATGGATCCTCCAAGAACTCTCTTACTGCTTCTAAAGTTCTGGAAAAGGTATTTGTAGATGTTACCATTAATAAGCAATGCTAACTACCTTTGGGATTCTCCACTTGCCAGTGGGTTGAAAAGGTCAAGAGGCAATTGATTTTGCAGCCAAGGTGAAAGCCATGATACTCATAACAAGCCAAAAAAAAAAAAAAAAAAAAAAAAAAAAAAAAAAAAAAAGAGAGACCATTTAATGTTTCCATTGAATGCTCCAAATAGGCACCACTTATATTGAGTGGAGCTCTAGTTAGTTTGGACTTTGCCTTCAGTAAATGATTATTTATTTATTTATTTATGAGGGTTGTCCCACAGGGAACATGCCAGGCAAATGTGGCTATTTGAAAAACCCATTTTTCTGAATGATATGTAAATATTACTAAACCACTCAAATATGTGATTCTAGTGTTTCTATAGTCAGATAAGCCACAACTGTATAAATATTATAATAATAAATATGTCAAAACATGATGAAAAAATCTAGCGATGACATTAACCCTCCTAAGCTGTTCAAAAATGGTCAACACCTTGGCAGTTTGTGGTAATTTTTGACTGGATAAAATAAAGGTGTACCCCCCTTTTTTATGAAATGTTATATAACACTAATTTCCCTTAAGTAGTAATAATAAAATTATGCACTTCTTTTGAGATTTTAGGTTATTTAGATCTTGTTTACATGTAGATTTTTCAATTTCACAATCATTTGCATATGCAAATAAACAACTTCACTACAGTAAAAATCTACACTTCTCTAAGTTTAAACATAAAGAAAATATGAGAAAATATGAGAATTTGTCATGGGGCAGATTGCAGCCATCTGGTGAGAAAAAGAAAAATAACATGATTGAAAATCATGTTGTGACAATAATAGCCAGTAGTGCAGCTGCAGTATTCTATGCAGCCACCTCAGCAAGCTCTTGTTCTTCATCACTGGAGTCAAGCAATTGTTCCATGTTCTCATGAACAGGATAGTGTTTCACCATGGTGCTGCCACAGAATGAACTGTGAGCTATGCCCAAGAGGCTACATGTATAACTCAGAGTTCCACGTCATGGCCGCCGCCGAGCCAGAGTTCCACGTCATGGCCGCCACCGAGCCAGAGTTCCACATCATGGTCGCTAAGCTAGCGGCATCTTCTGCTCCATGCCACATCACAGCAACGCCTCTGCCTGCTCCATGCCACGTCACAGCGACGCCTCTTCCTGCTCCATGCCACGTCACAGCAACGCCTTTGCCTGCTCCATGCCACGTCACAGCAACGCCTCTGCCTGCTCCATGCCACGTCACAGCAACGCCTCTGCCTGCTCCATGCCACGTCACAGCAACGCCTCAGCCTGCTCCATGCCACGTCACAGCAACGCCTCAGCCTGCTCCATGCCATGTCACAGCCACACCTGAGCAGTTGGATGTGGAGATGGTTCCCACCCTTATGCCCACCCTTAGTTCTCCTGAGCAGGCAAGGGGAACTTTCGGCCCTCCGAGCCCTGGACTTTGCCCTGGTCTGTCGGTCCCTCGACATTGCCTCTGCTCTGTGTTCCCTCGGCTCCACTGCAGTCCTTCGGCCTGTCGGCTTTGCCAGGGTCCCTCGTCTGTCGGTCACCTGGCTCCGCTTTGGCTCTCCAATCCTCTGGTTGCGCCTCATCCCTCCGATCTGTCAGCTCCACCGGGGACCTCATTACCTACGGCTCCACCTTGGTCCTCAGTCCCACCGGCTCCACCTCAGTCTTCTGATCCCCCAGCTCCGCCTTGCTCCTCCGAGCCTCCAGCACCACCTTAGTCTTCCTGCCATCGGCTCCACCCTGGCCATTCGAGTCTTTTGGCTACTCTCCGGGCACCAAGTTCCATGGCTCCGCCCCTCGGGCCTCTCATGGCTCCACCCCCCCATGGACTTTGCCCTGGTCACGCCCCACGCCTCAAGACACGCCCCCCCCAGCTCCCTACAGAACTTTGAATTTATATCATGTTTTACGTGTTTTGTTTATGTGTTGGGGCGTTGGGAGCTGCCCCTTAGTGGGGGGGGATATGTCATGTGTATTTTGTTGATTCGTGTCTTTTATTTTGAAATGTTTAGTTCCTGTTTCCCTTGTCATGTGATTCCTGTTTTCCCTCCATGTTCATGTGTCATGTTTTCATTGGTTTATTGTTTAATTAGCTTGTTATGAGTTCTGTTTGTTTATTTTTTTATGTTCTCCCATGTCTTGTATTTAAGCCCTCATGTTTGCATTGTCTAGTTGTCAAGTATTGAATGTGAATGTATATGGATGTGTTTTGCTCCTAGCCAAGTCAAGCCATGTTATGTTTATAGTCAAGTCATAGGTCAAGTTCATGTTTATGTTTTATGTTTCACGTTTGTAGTTAGGGTTATTGGTTATCACATTTGTAAATAAACTGCATTGGGTTCTTCATCTTCTCATCATCATCGTCTTCTTCATTGCCATTGCCAGCAGCCAGCATCGTTACAATGCTGTCATTGATGCTAAAGGGGGCAATACACAGTATTAAGAACTAAGGGTATGCAAACTTTTGAGCACAACTGTAAGTATAGAAACAATATATTTTAAAATTATTTTAAAATATCCTAATATGTACAAATATATAAGTAGTTTAAGGGTGAAGGGAGACCGACTCGATTACGTCATTTACAGTGCATCATGGGAGTGCGCTGCGCTCCGAGCCGAGTTTCACGGGTTTTGTTGGATGCGGTTCTCTGATTGGTCGATCTTTCTCTGCTGTACCATGGGTAATGTAGTTGTTTACCATGAATTCCGCTATCAAACACTATTTTTAAGCAATGAAGTTGAGATAACGCAGATGGATGGCTTCAACGGAAGCATATACCATCGATGAACAACCTTGGAGCACATGGTTGGTCTGTCTTTAAAGGTTTATAAGTTATCGTTGAAAATCAATTAGTCTATGGGGTAAATTAATGGGACTATTACTTCCGGAACCAGACTGCTGTGCTCTATACCAAAAGGTGTGTCCCAAACCGCATACTTCTGCACTATTTTACGTCATTTGTAGTATAAGTAGTGCGAGAAGTATGTTTACACTGAAAATGCAACAAAAAGAAGTGTATTAAGAGTATGCGGATGATGCATTTTTCAACCGTCAAAATGGAGTGTGGAATGTTGGACACTTCGTGCACTCAGCGCACGCCGCTTGCCGTACATAGCGGAAAGGGCGGATTTATCAGCAGCGATGGTGATCTGGCCAAACAATTGTAAATAATGGAGAATATTACAACTAGCGAAACTTCTGTGAAGACAGTACCTTATAAAAGAGAGTCAGTGCTTTACCATCATACCATGCTGTGTGAATATGTATATTATACAAGTGTTGAACTGAGGGTGAATAGCGCCTTAAAGCTAGCGGCAACACAACGTTTGGGTTTGAAACATCACTTCTGTCAGCTGTTAAATGGTGAATGCTTCCATGTAGTAAAAAAACTTTGTGTTCCATTTGGGATGATACTACACTTTGAAAATTCATACACTACATAGCTGAGTGCATAGTACATTTTGTAAGTGCATAGTGTATAGTGTGTCATTTGGTACACAGCTAAAGTCTTTCTAGCAAGTCAGTCCAATGTCGGCCATCTTTGGAACACTCTTGGGAGGCTATTTCCAGTCATGCCAGTGCAGCTACTTGAATGGATAAAGACCAAAATCTCAAAAACGGTTGTTCAAGATTACGATCAAAGAACATATTTCAAATCAGCAATAAAATCTGACAATATTGGTATCATAAATTGTGATTCTTTACCTCATATTATGCTAAAAAACAAAATGTTCCTGGCTTGTATAGCTAATGCACATGCGTGTTCTAGAGTTGATTGACGGGTGATGTCTGTATATAAAAGGTGATTGGCTCTTGGTTCCCAAACCTGTTCCAGGAGGCCCCCCAACACTACACTTTTGGATACCTCCCTAATCAATCACACCTGATTATACTCATCAGCTAATTAGTGGAGACTCCAAGACCTGAACTGGGTGTGTCAGAAAAGGGAGATATACAAAATGTGCAGTGTTGGTGGGCCTCCAGGGAAAGGGCTGGGAACCACTGCTTTAAAGTATATTGGAGTACCATATCATAGTACCTGAATTAATCATACATGTTATATCAACAAAGTACAATGGTATTACCATCACTGCTTAGTGCCACCATAGTAGGCCAAAATTTTGTAAGAGTCTCTCTCTTTCTCGCACAGGATTTCCCTCTGTTGCGATTGGATGATGTGGGAGATGATCAGACAAATATAGTTGGCTTCTCCATGCTGAACAGCAGTCATCCCTTCTACCTAGAGTTCATCAGGAGTCTGAACCTGTCATGGAGGGAAGGCTGTGATATCAGCCCTTATCCTGGTCCAGCGGTGAGTTTACACCATAAAATATACATTTCATAGAAAATTAAAAACAGGAAATGTTCCCACACACATCTATTAATCAGGGGGGATGCTAGGATTTTAACCTAAGGTGCCTAGCAGATGGGATGTTTTCAAGAATCCTATTCAAAAACGCTTGAGAAGAAAACTTGAGAAGTTTTATAATAACTGGTAATGGGAGGATTCGGAGTGAAATTACCTCAGATACCTTACTGCCACTGTTTTCATTAATTGTGAAGAGAAATCACTTAATTAGATTTTTTAAGGGTTTAAATCGCAGATTTTATGGGGGTCATGATGTAAAAGGGGCTAAATAATCCATAATATGAGAGACATTTTATTGCATTATTTAAACCAGAACTTGGCTAAAATTTGCTGAGAAGTAAAAACTGCAAACCATAAATCATAGTAATGCCTTCATTTACAGTATGGAATAATAAGACATTGTTTCTGCCTGAAGGTCTTTAAAATGTGTCTAAATATGATGTGTGCTTTTGATGCCACACAACATAATTTAGACATTACGTTTTCTGTTCAGGAGGAAGACAGCTGCTCGAGCCCTAACAGGCATAAAGAATCCTTGTCCCCCTTATGACATCACTGGCTGTCTTTCTCTATTTTCCTTTCCTTTATTCTCTCTTCTTCTTCTTTCCTTCCATTCTCTTCACTATCTTTACATCCGTGTATCGTCTCATTTCTCCTGCAGTTGTCATCAGCACTGATGTTCGATGCGGTGCATGTGGTGGTTGGGGCAGTGCAAGAACTAAACCGCAGTCAGGAGATTGGCATGAAGCCTCTTAGTTGCACCTCCTCTCTCATCTGGCAGCATGGCACCAGTCTCATGAACTACCTGCGCATGGTACGTGTATCCATGGCTACCCCATCAGCAGCCATCTTCTGGTTGCTGAATATGATGACTTTCGTGTTTACTGTTTGCGGCTTTTGTTATGTCTGCACGGGGGTTAGTTTGAGGTTTGTGTTGTCTCTGATGAACTAATCATTAGTGTCCTCATTTTATGCTGCCCTCATCCCAGATAGCACATATACACCTCTGATATTTATGTTTTAAATCTTTTCATCAGGAAAGCATCACAGTCTAATTAACATCTTATTAAGCAGACTTACATACAGCTCACTGAGCACTTTATTCGGAACACCTGTACACCTACATATTCATGCGATTATCTAATCAGCCAATCACGTGGCAGCAGTGCAGTGCATATAATCATATAGATATGGGTCAGGAGCTTCAGTTAATGTTTACATCAATCATCAGAAAGGGGATAAAATGTGATCTCAGTGGTTTCAATCGTAGCATAATTTATGGTGCCAGATGGGCTGGTTTGAGTATTTCTGTAACTGCTGATCTCCTGGGATTTTCACGTACAACAGTCCCTAGAATTTACTCCGAATGGTGCCAAAAGCAAAAAAACATCCTGTGAGTGGCAGTTCTGTGGATGGAAATATCTTGTTGATGAGAGAGGTCAACAGAGAATGGCCAGACTGGTTCGAACTGACAGAGTCTACAGTAACTCAGATAACCGCTCTGTACAACTGTGGTGAGAACAATATCATCTCAGAATGCTATTATGATATGCGGGTTGGTGCTTTTTTGGTGGCACGAGGGGGACCTATACAATATTAGGCAGGTGGTTTTATGTTGTGGTGTATGCCATCGTATGCCATCGATGAACAACCTCGGAGCTCATGGTAGGTCTGTCTTTAAAGGTTTATAAGTTATAGTTGAAAATCAATTTGTCTATGGGGTAAATTAATGGGACATTTACTTCCGGAACCAGACTGTTGAGCTCTATACCAAAAGGTGCATCCCAAACCGCACACTTCTGAACTATCTTACGTAATTTTGTAGTGCAAGTAGTATGTTTACACTGAAAATGCAACAAAAAGAAGTGTACTATGAGTACCCGGATGATGCACTTTTTCAACCGTCAAAACGGAATGTTGATTATTTCTGTAACTGCTGATCTCCTGGGATTTTCCTGCATAACAGTCTCTAGAGTTTACTCAGCATGGTGCCAAAAACAAACAATATCCAGTGAGCGGCAGTTCTGTGGATGGAAACACCTTGGTGATAATAGAGGTCAACGGAGAATGGCCAGACTGGTTCGAGCTGAAAGAAAGGCTACAGTAACTCAGATAACCACTATGTAAAATTGTAGTGAGCAGAATAGCATCTCAGAATACACAACACGTCGAACCTTGAGGCAGAAGAGCTACAACAGTAAAAGACCACATTGGGTTTCACTTCTGTCAGACAAGAACAGAAAGCTGAGGCTGCAATAAGACTGGAAAAACATAGCCTGGTCTGATGAATCTAAAAGCCACACAGATGGTAGGGTCAGAATTTGGCACCAACAGCATGAATCTATGGACCCAACCTGCCTTGTGTCAACAGTCCAGGCTGGTGGCGGTGGTGTACTGGTGTGGGGAATGTATTCTTGGCACACTTTGGGCCCGTTAATACCAATCAATCATCGCTTGAATGCCACAGTCTATTTGAGTATTGTTGCTGACCATGTGCATCCCTTCATGGCCACAATTTACCCATCTTCTTATGGTTAATTTCAGCATGTTAATGCACCATGTCACAAAGCAAAAGTCATCTCAAACTGGTTTTATGAACATAACAATGAGTTCACTGTTCTTGAGTGGCCTTCCCAGTCACTGGATCTGAATCCAATAGAACACCTTTGGGATGTGGTACAACGAGATATTTGCAGTATGAATGTGCAGCTGACAAATCTGCAAAAATTGCATGATGCAATAATGTCAACATGGACCAGAATCTCAAAGGAATGTTTCCAACATCTTGTGGAATCAATGTCATGAAGAATTGAGGCTATTTTGAGAGCAAAGTGAGGCCCTTCCCAGTATTAGTATATAGTGTTCCTAAAGTGCTCAGTGAGTCTTTGCATTGTAAATCAAAAAGTTCAGAGCACATGAATGACCAGGAAAAGTCTTTTTATATTTTGTTTCCCACTTAAATGTGAGATGTCTTAGTAACAAATGCCCAACTCGGAGGTAGGAGCTTCTCAGGTCCACTTGAAGGCAGCAATACTTCCCATTTCTGAAATGTTAATTATGAGTACTATGTCATGTTAAAGTTCTTTGTTGTTGGAAAGAAAAGGAATCATGGACGACACCAGGTTCATTCTTGCATATTTCTTGGGGAACTCTTATTTTGACCCCGTAATACATGTTACTCAGTCAACATGCATCAAATGATTGCTGATATACGTAAATGTATGTGACGGACATGGCAAGCGCTTACAATTAGCTGTATTTAGAAAAAAGAGCAAAACCTTTCATTAACTACAGAAAATGTACTCTCATGGGCTTTTATGGATTCTTTTAAGTCCGGTCTTTTTTTTTTTTTTAATTATTGGTTTTGGCATGTGTAATTTGTATATTAGTGATTTAGAATATGATATTTACAGAACTGTTTTTTTTTTTTTTTTTTTCCTTCATGTGTTGATATTTTAGTACTTGTAACAGGCAGCATTTTGACTGCTGCAGATAAGGTAACCAGGGCCATTGTCCCCTTTCCCTCTTTTATTGGGGACTTTTAGAATTGTGCTTATTCGCCATGAATTCCCTCTGGATCTTTATAATGGCGATTTTGGATTTATGAGTAAAATAAAGTCTGGGGTTACTTTAAAGGGATAGTTCACCCAAAAATGAAAATTCTCTCATTATTTACTCACCTGCATGATATCCCAGGTGTGTATGACTTCCTTTCTTCACCAGAACACATTTGAATAAAAATAGCAATATATCTCAGCTCAGTAGGTCCTTAAAATGCAGGTGAATGGTGATCCGATTTTTGAAGCTCCAAAAATCACAGACAGTCAGCATAAACGTCATCCATATGCCTCCAGATGTTAAATAAATAAATAAATCGCTTTTGGTGCGAAAAAAAGATACATATTTAAGTACTTTTTTTTTTACTGTAAATCATGCTTTCGGTCAGAATGCATGTTACGTGTAACATAATAGCATTGGCATTTGAAAAACTCGAGAACTAACGCAAGTGAGTCACAGCCGGAAGAGCAGTGCTGTTTACAAGTGAGAAGGAGGAATGCTGTACAGTAGCTTCGTTGGTTTTGGTTTAGATCTGTATTTATCTGTTTCTTTACTCACAATGGTCCGTTTGTTTGCTCATCCTGGATGTCTCAACTGAGAAGAGAACTTGAGATTATGCCTGTATCATGGCAACAGTAATACGTCACACGAGAGACCGCATGAAGCTTACCGGAAACAATTATTTAGAGTTAAAAAGTACTTAAATATTGATCTTTTTTCGCACCAAAAACGATCGTATCCCTTTAAAAGACATTAATTTAACTGCTGGAGTCGTATCGATGCCGTTTATGCAGACTGTCTGTGAGTTTGAAGCTTCAAAATATTGGATCACCATCCACCTGCATTTTAAGGACCTACTGAGCTAAGATATTTTTCTAATATTCTTCAGTTGTTTTCTGGTGAAGAAAGAAAATCATGCACACCTGGGATATTATGAGGGTGAATAAATAATGAGAGAATTTTCATTTTTGGGTGAACTATCCCTTTTAAAAAACATGGACGTTTTTTTCTACAACAAACGTGACTTTTGAAGCCACATTGAAGCACAAACTAATATATATATATATATATATATATATATATATATATATATATATATATATATATATAAATATACATTTCTCCCATAGTCATTGGAGCACTTGGTCCCCTTTGTCTCATGGCTCATGACCATGTTCTTAGTTCTCTCCCTACTATCGAAGGCCCTGATATTAACCAATGTGTTCTAACTTTTATGTCCTCTGATGATTATGCATACTATAGTAATTTTACAACTGCCATTAGGATTTATGGTGTAGCATCAGAGCAATTATAACTGTGCCTTATAACCAGATGTGTAAGGTTTATTTCAACCTGTCTAAAGGTCAAGTTATATATTATTTTAATGCACCTATTAAAAATTGTGAGGTCCTAGATGGGGTTTCAATTGTCTGTTTTGTCTATGTCTTTCATTTTCAGTGTCCCTCCATCTGTTTTACAGTTTGTTCCATCACTCCATCTTTTCACCACTGCTTTTGGCAGCATCTCCACACCTCCGCACATCTGCCATTCTGGTTTGTCTCCGTCGCCAAGTGTTTACTTCTCTTACCTATGTTGTCTTTCTTTCTTGCTCTGATGTTGTTTGAATCATACACCTGTGCTGTGTGACCATTCACCGTTGTTACACAGACCTACCAGTGTTAAAGGAAATTACACTCATGTCTATCTAAATCCATATAACATTGTGGAACACATGTAAATGAAGTGCAAGGGAACAGAGTCTGTCAAGTTTCAAAATGACAAACTATAACTATAAAAGCACCATAAAAGCATCATAAAAATGATCCATGTTACTCATACTCTATATTACAAGTTGTCTTCTAAAGCCATATGATAACTTTGTCTGAGTTTCAGACAAAAATTTAAGTCATTATTTACTGAAAATCTTATGTAATCTGCTGTAACTCTCAAATCAAAGATAGCGACATGAACATCAATGACGTTTGGTCATGAGACATATGAGAACGGAAGGTGTTTGGCATCAGTGGCCATTAATGCACCAGTGTTACAATCCTTATGACTTTTGCAGTCAGTTTCGTAGATTTGCCAGATGAGAAACTTTGCAGTGTATAAAGACCTAGATTTCAGTCTGTTCCTCATGCAAAGATATCTTGTGGCTTCAGAAGACTTGGAATAAGTCATGTTGACCACTTTTATGATTCTTTAATGGTGCTGTTAAAGAATCATAAAGAATGGTGTTGTAATTTTGGAGCTTGACAGACCCAGTCACATTTCACTGTCATAATATGAAAAAGAGCTGAATGAAAATTCTTCAAAAATTCTCCTTTTGTGTTCCATGAAATAAAGAAAGGCATACGGTTTGGAACAACAATAGGATGAGTACTGTAAATAATGACAGAATGTTTATTTTCAAGTGAACTATTCCTTAATCATCTCTAAGTTTTCCTCTTACTTGTCCTCTGGCTGTCTTTCTCTGTCTTTCCGCCAGTGCCATAATTTCTTCTTTAATATTGTTGCTCAAAATTACTTGCTATTTGTCATTCTTGTTTGTTCCCATTTCCTCACCTCCTCTCTTTCTTTTTAGGTAGAGTATGATGGCCTGACAGGCCATGTGGAGTTTAACAGCAAAGGCCAACGAACCAATTACACCCTTCGTATTCTCGAAAAATTCAAGGGAGGTCACAAAGAGGTAACACGCACACAAACAAACACACAAACACACGCATTTATGAACACTAAATCTGGATTTAATTCTGAACCACAGGAGAGGCTGTGAGGTCTAATGAATAGGCGGTAGCCAGAGTAATCACCACTTCACTCCTCTCTTATTTACCAAAGTATTGATCCTTCGCTTCATGCTCTTTTATCTCTCCTTCATCCCCTCGTCTCATTCACTCAACTCGTTTATTCCTCCCCATTTCCCCCTTATGAAATCAAACATGTTTTAAAACAAATTATGTTTAATTATTCATTTAGTTTATATGGCTTCTACATAACACAGATTTTGTAAGTAGTTTAAATTGTGTTTACATTTTTTTTTTTCTCGGTAATAAAAAAAAAAAAAGCATAATGTTTTTCTTTTGATTCTCTCTTCTTCCTTCACATGTGCAGATTGGTGTCTGGTACTCCAATAACACATTGGCTATGAACTCCACATCTTTAGACATCAATACATCTGAGACGTTAGCCAACAAGACACTTATCGTCACCACAATATTGGTAAGAACTTCTCCAGATTTGACTTCACTACACTCAGGGCTTTGTGGCTTTGGCACCATATGAGTAACAACCTTTCAGGATTTTGATCCATATTTCTCTGTGTAACAGATCTGATTCCACAATTACAGTATGGGGATTTTAAAGATTTGATGCTCTTTAGTACAAGCTTTGCAGATTTAAATACTGCACATGAGCAGAAAAACTACAATGGTTTTCAAAGAGATAGTCTCGCTCCAAGCTCAAGCCAGTGATGGAGCCAATGTTGGGTGGGTTGTGATGCACTGTGTTCACACTTTTCAAGGGAGTCAGCCTACAAATGGCATACTTATAGTTGTTTCTGCATATTAAGATGGGATAGAAGGTATTTTAACATCCAAGGAATTACACACTTCACCTTTAATCTTGTTACACACCTTGTTTAAAGAGCTTTCTAGTTTCCAATTAGACTGTTTGAAATAACCTCAAAGCTTAAGCTTAGACGTGTCAAAAAATAGATGATCTTGCATCCAATAATTTATGCCATTATTAATATCAATTTAGGCAAACCTACTTGTACAAGGTAACATTCATAGCAAGAAGCTTCTGCCTACAAAGAACTTTGACATGTGAAGGCCAAAGAAACACTTTTTCACTGCATTTTACTGCCGTTTCATTGCTTGGCACCAATCAAAATGCCACTTTCATTGTATGGAAATTGACTTTTATTCGAGTTTATGGTGCTTCACTATATGGAAATTACTTGTGGAATATTAGAGCATTAAATGTTACCTTCACCCTGTTTTATAGGAAGATCCATACGTGAAGCGCAAGTCAAACTACCAGGACTTTCAGGATAACGATCAGTACGAGGGATTCTGTGTGGATATGCTGAGGGAGCTGGCGAATATATTGAAGTTTTCTTTCCGGATCAAGCTAGTGGATGACGGGCTCTATGGAGCTCCAGAACCTAATGGGTCATGGACCGGCATGGTGGGGGAGCTCATCAACAGGGTATGGGTGACTAGACAAACACACAAAAAAACTAATTGAGCTCTTCTCTGAGGACACATTATGTACAAACTGATTATTTAAACAAAGAAGGGGATACTTTCTAACAACACTGACAAAAATATGAAACATCTGAGCATTTACTATTTGAGCTATGTTACTAATAAAATGTACCAATCAGTACCATCATGGACATGGCACCGTTGTGATGTCATGTTTTTTTGGACATGTACCATGGTACATGAATATGGTACCTTTATATATATCAAAATACCAGAGTATTACTGTCTGATGCTATCACTATAACATATTACCCTTTTGTAAGGCAATGAATAAAAAGAAAAAGAAAATATTTACTAAACAATATACTGTACATATCTGCATGCCTCACATTTTGGGATATGGTTGGTAGATATGGTACATGAATTTGATAATCATTCAGTACCATGGGATATATCAGAGTACCATGGTATTACCATCTGATGCCATCCCTATACAATTTTACCCTTTTGTAAGGGTACACACTCAAAGCCATCACTGGGGTGGTACCCTTGTTTTACGTACATATTTGTACCCTTAAGGAGACAAAAAGTATTTTTTTGTTCCCAGAGAAACGAATGATATATATGTACCTTTAAAGGAACACAATATCTGTATAGGTCTTTATGGTACAACTATGTACCCACAACAATTTATAAAATGTAACTAGAGGTACAAAAAAGGTCACCTTGAGCATACTACCCCCAATGACAGCCCTTGTAACTTATACAATACCTTTTTGACAAGCATATCTACAGACCTCATATTTTGGGATATGGTAGATATGGTATATTTAAAGAATATGTTTAATAAAAAAAAAAATTACTTTCAGACTAACTCATTGTGGCTGGGTGAGCAAGAGACAGACACAGTGGGTGGTGTTTTGAGAGGCATTTATTTAAAACAATAAACAACAGAAAATGTTCAAAAAGGCAAATTAAAGTGTTAAAGGGGAAAAGTGTCCAAAATAAAGGGGGATCTGGTGCCCTCGCAGTGAATAGGGGCTCTGTGTAGGATGGTTGAGTGTCCATGAGATCAGGTGCGCCTTATCCACTGCTGCCCAAACACATTTAAATTGCACCTTCCCTCTCTCTTGCCCACTCCCGTTGTGAGCCTGGCTGAAGGATGGCCCTCAGAGGCAGGGCAACGATAACAAGAGGGAGGGGCGTGTTGTTCTGCCACATTATTCAAACTAACCTTCTAACATGATTTATATTTCATACGTATATACATAAATTACACATAAATCCCACAAAACTCAAACACTTTCTAAGGCACTCAATTTGAAAATGTACTTTCTAGTAACATTTGTAAGATCCTTTTACATATTAGTTTGTTTGTGAGAAGATGCTTTGAAGTTGTTTTTTCACAATGGACCTTTGACTACTGATGTTTCCATTAGGGTAGAGATTACACATATTAGCGCTATTCGTACTAATGATAAAAATAATGGCAGCTGTAATGAGAATGGTAATGACATTCTATTAACCCCAGTACGGGCAGGTCTCGGCAAAGCCCTTTTGAAATACACCAACACACATACTCGTACTAATCAGTTTCCTCTGTCTCTAATTATTCTGTGGCACTATACCATTACAGCTACTAGAGCCAGTTAATAGTTGGCACACATTGGCGTTTTGTGTGTATTTCTGTAAGCACTCATTCCTTCGTGGTTACAGAAATGCATACAAACACAGGGGTGAATCTCAAAGATACGGTCAAAATATGTCCAGGTCTTATTTCACTCCAAACTTAAAAGAAAAAATAAGAAACTATACAGTATTTTGCTTAACCCGTCTGTCCAAGCATGTGTGTTAGTTTCACAGCATTTTGATCAGGTCAGAAAAGACTGCACTTGACTGGTAGAGTATAGATATACAGAACCTTACATTATAAACATGAACATTGCCATAGGCTTGTTTTTCACACTAAACACAAGCTATAAATCAGTGGTGGTACTATTCCTTTACTTGTGCATTACAAGTACATTACGGGTTCCCTGGCCTGAGGCAAAGGAGGGAGGAGTGTGACAAGGAGGAGGGCCAGGCCGTGACTACACACGCCCGGCCCCTAATCGGGCTAATCAGCCGAGGAGAGGGATAAGTGCAGCGGGATGCGGCAGTTCGAGAGAAAGAGAGAGAGAGAGAAAGAGAGCCACACGCAGCTGCCGTGTGTGCATTTGTGTTTTGTGTCTTTTTGTTTCATTAAATATTACTTTGACTGTTCAGCCGGTTCCCGCCTCCCTTTCCCATTTTAACCGTGTTACACCCTGTTTTTAGGACCATTAATATGTTTTGCATTTTTATATCATTTTCATGACAATAAAGCACTCTGCTATTATATACTGTAATTAAAAATATACATTCAATTAAAAAGAATTAAAAACAAATGCATTCTCATTGCTATTATTTAAACATAATGGCAGTATCTGTTGTACTGCCCTTAATATATGCTGATTAAAATTAAAATTAAATAAAATAAGCATTACAGTAATAAGGATCAAATAAGAATACACTGAAAAAACAGGAAAGCAGCTCTATTAAAAATACTAAACCAGTACACTTAAAATCAACTTCATACATATATGTTTGAGGTGAAAACACAAGTATATTGCGTAAATTCCAAGTGAAATTCAACACAGTCATCTAAAATAAATAGGAGTACAGTGCTACAAAATGTTCATATGGATTCAGACTTCTAACGGATTGTGTTTATGCAATGTGATTTTTACACAGGTTCATTTAATCCAGTTGTGTTGAGACTATTTGAATATATTTGTTGCATCAATATATTACTGAAACCGAACAGGAAATGTACATTTCCCAGCAAGCTTTGTATGGGACTAAATTGGGAGAGTACATTTTGAAATTAAGTGTAATTTTAATGTATTTTTTCACAAAATGAGACAAGTAGCAGACTTGATAGTGTTTAATATTCTGTTATGTTGGGATTTAGAGGGGTTTCTGTCATGTTGGATATTTTTGGAGGTTACAATTGTGGAAAAGAGTGATGCTAATGGTTAAGTCGAGGATTGGTTCATTACCACTGAATTGTCAATGTGCAGTGCTTTTCTTATGATGCAAATACTGTGGGGTTATCCAGGTCAGTTGTTATACTAACTGACTTGGGATCTGTAAACCCCCAGCTGCATCATACTTGTCATACAGCATAAAAAGATATAATATGCTAATGTGTTTATTGTTAATTAACAGCAATCTGCAAGGCTCTGTGGAGTTATTTCAACAGATCAAATTTAAGTTAGGGAAACTCAATTAATTTATGTTTGGCTACACAATATATTTGAGTTGAGCCAACATGTTAATTTCAGTTTAAGAAAACTCATTTTCATTGTGTGGAACCAGTGTCCACAATTGACTAAAGTTATTATTATTTTATTTTTTCCGGTAAAATGGGAATTACAAAAAAATGTAAATAAAAACTGAACATGATTTTTGTGTGTTACACACACACACTACTTTTTCTTGACACCAATATTTAAAGACACCCTTTAAAGTAGTTTTCAAAGCTCCCTCCAAGTAATCCATTAAGTGGTAATTACTCAGATCGAGAGATGTCTTAGGTGTCCTTTTTTTTTTTTCTTTACAGAATAAACTGCTTCTGATCACCCTCTCCTCCTTGAGGAATGAAAGAAGATAGGGGAAATAATGCCCCAATTGCGTTTGATTCATTATTTTTCTTTCCTTCCTCAGGAACGTTCACTCTCACACTTTTTTATTCTCTCCCCCTCATTTTTCAAACCGGATCCCTCGTTCCCCTCCTCTCTCAAGGGCACAATATTCCTTGTGTCCTCGCAGAAAGTCTTCACTTTACTATTTCTCTGTTTTTACCCATTCCTCATTTCCCCTTCCTGCAAGTGTCTGTTTCTTCTTTCAAGGACTGTGGCTTAATCTTTCCCCCTCTCTCTTTCCATTCCTAGGGCTGTATTCCACTATATAGGCCTCTTTTTCTATCTCTCCTTCCACGTAATAAATAAATCTCTTTCCTTTACTCAAGGACTCTCATATCAAATTCTACCACCAACCTCTCCATTTCTCCAGTGCACCTACATCCTTTTATTATCTTTCATTCATCTATCCAGCTGTCCAGCCTTGAATCTCTCTCTCTTTCAATTTTTTGTCCGTCTCTTTTTTCGTACTCCTTGTGCTAAATTTTGTTCCGACACTTTCCTTCTCTCTCTCACTCTTCAACTTTATCAGAAGTTTACTACAGATAATGTCAGATGTTTTTTCTTCTCAAATGCTTCTTAAAATTAAGGTCAAGGTTTAGCGCAAGAGCACAAGTGGTGTGCAAACAACAGGAAATTAAATTGCAAACCTTCTTCCAGTCGAGCATTTTTACACTGCCAACTGACACAGTATGCTAATGAGTGCTTAGCGACTCATGGTTTTGCATGAAGACCCAGATTTTTAGCTGGATACCAACACAATTAGTGTTAATTTGGGTCGGGTTTTCTGTCATTTTATGTTTTTGTGCCTGCCATGCAACCTGTCCATGTTGGCATCTGCCTAATAGAGCAACAGTCTGGTTTCAAAACTTAAAAAATCCCATTCATTTTTTCCATAGGGGAATTGATTTTTAACGATAATTTATAAACTATAAAGGCAGACCTATCGTGAGCTCGAATGTTTTTAATCAATGGTATATGCTTCTGTTAAAGCCATCAGTCTGCATTATTTCAACTTAGTTAAAAAAAAAAAAAACATATTTAAAAGCAGAATTCCTCGTGAAGAACTACACTACCCATGATCCTGAAGAGAAACATCCACCAATCAGAGAATCGTGGTGAACAAAGCAGGCCAAAAGAGCCCAGCAGCGACCGTCCACTTTCATGGCGCACTGCGAATGATGCAATCCAGTTATCGCAATCTTCTAACACTCTCAAATATTAAATTTTTTTATGTATCTGAATATTTAGCAATAAACTTAAATTATGTTTTTTTCAATGCTTATAATCAACAACCAAAATCAATAGTTTTATATATTGTCTTTTTTTTTTATTTGATTGTCATTTGCAATGCTTCATAGGATTGTAGTTCATTCCCTCATTAAAGCCATTAAGTGCACTGTCTTGTACATTTGTCTTTTTGTCAGATTTTCATAAACATAAAAATAATATAACAAAAAATCAAAGCTTGTAGTGTCATGATTCATGAGTTGGTTGGTTTGGAAAAAATGAATGGGAAAAACACTTCCTGAACCAAGATGGCTGAAAAAGTGGACGGGCACTGCTGCACTCTATTAATCAACCATGTAATGGATAACGTCAAATTCGATTTATTTCCAACGATATTTGGGTTACGACCCACCAGTTGCAAACCACCACACTAAATTATTACTTCAACAGATGAGTAGTATCTGTCAGTAAAGGTGCGGCTTACACTTGGTTTTGAGTATGAAAAATTACTTCTGACCCGGCAACAAATATGGTTAACAGGTTATGATGTCACACTGTAGGGCTTCTGTTTTTCAAATAAGTACCAAATAATACTAAATTCAAAATGTTAAAATATGCTATCTACTCTGTTTTCCTGTAACACTGCAAAATATGCAGCATAAAGTTTAAATTCTTTGTATTGAGCCATGTCTTTTCACTGTACGAATTCACAGATGAGGGTTCACCAAACCTGAACTGCACATGCATGTGTTCCTGCTCTCCAGCATTCGTGTGTGAAGTAATGGAACACAAAGTCTAGTGTGTCCGCTGATTTACTTCATTTAATCATTATTTACCACAGTTTCTCATATGACCAATTCAATGACTAAGCCACTACAAGCTTATTTCCGGCATTAAAACCTGTTAAAGTTCTTCCTGATAATTGATAGGCTACAGAAAATGAACCGTACACAGTGAGGTTAAAGTTGGCTGTATTTTCATATTGCTGGTCCTGAATTCCCAAAGAATATTCAGAGTTAAAAAAAAAAAGTCGAGCTCTACTTACAGAATATGCATCAGATCATGTCGATAGAGCTTAACCAGTATTTATCCTTTCAACCAAATTTAAACTAGTAAACTAATTATCTCTCTTGTTTTTCCTCTCTAACTGTTGCAGAAAGCTGATCTAGCTGTAGCTGGATTTACCATCACATCCGAGAGGGAAAAGGTCATAGATTTCTCCAAACCTTTCATGAACCTAGGCATCAGTATCCTGTACCGTGTTCATATAGTGAGTCGCATCTGTAATACACCTAATTGTGATTGCATATTACACTTATACTATTACTGTATATTTTGATATCTGAAATCAAAGGGATAGTTCACCCAAACAAAAAAAAAAAAATATATATATATATATATATATATATATATATATATATATATATATATATATATATATATATATATATATATATATATATCTCATCATTTACTCACCCTCATGCCATTCCAGATGTATATGCCTTTCTTTTTTCTGCTGAACACAAACAAAGATTTTTAGAAACATATCTTAGCTCTGTTGGTCCATTAAATGCAACTGAATGGTGGCCAGAACTTTGAAGCTCCAAAAAGCACATAAATGCAGCATAAAAGCAATTTAAACGACTCCAGTGTTTAAATCCATGTCCTCTGAAGCGATATGATAGGTGTTGGTGAGAAACAAATCAATATTTTAGTCCTTTTTTACTATAAATTCTCCTCCCTTCCCAGTAGGTGGCATTATACACAAAGAATGTGAATCGCCAAAAACAAAAGAAGAAGAATGTGGAAGTGAAAGGTGGAGATTTGTTGTGAAAAAGGACTTAAATATTTGTCTGTTTCTCACCCACACCTATTATATAACTTCTGAAGACACGGATTTAAACACTGGAGTCGTACGGATTATTTTTATTCTGACTTTATTTGCTTTTTTGAACTTCAAAGTTCTGTCCACCATTCACTTGCATTGGTTGGATCTACAGAGCTGAGAAATTCTTCTAAAAATCTTAATTTATGTTCTGCAGAAGAAAGAAAGTCACACATCTGGGATGGCATGAGGTTGAGTAAATGATAGAGAATTTTCATTTTTTGGGTGAACTGTCCCTTTAATTCTGCTAATACACATTGAAACACATTGAAAAAGTTAGCTTGGCTCCATTTTTTAAACCATGGTAAAATTAGTGTAACTCGTGGCCTCAAGTGGTTTATTATTTTATTAAATGCTGACAACAGAAATATGATAAAAGGCAACAATGTTTAATAATATAATATAATATACGTAGGTGAATATGTATCTACTTTTTTTACAGTGGCTTTAAATGTTGCTTACCAAATCAGATTTCAGAATCAGAACTATTGAAAGTTCTCACTGTAGAACATTAAATGTCACATATTTTCAGATTTTACTCCCCCTTTTTTACAGGAATAAAAAACAACAAAGAAAGAAAAAAGCAATTACTTAAAGCAATCTTTAAAATTTCTTTATAATGTTTTTTCATACTAATAACCAAAACAAACTTGTCTATTGTCATTTTAAACAGGTGCATTTCTATAAGGAGAAGCTTTCAGCTGTTTGAGATTCTCTGCATTTACAGTATTGTTTGTGCTCTCTGCAGGGCAGGAAGCCAGGTTATTTCTCTTTCTTGGATCCCTTTTCTCCAGCCGTCTGGCTCTTTATGCTGTTAGCCTATCTTGCCGTTAGCTGTGTCCTCTTCCTGGTAGCCAGGTATCACACTGTCACTCAAAAATACACACATCTATTTTTGATATCATTACATCCACAGTCTAGTATACTTGCTGTGGTAGTTGGTAACTGTTCCACCTATCAAAAGCACTATGGAAACTTTCTGCTTTCTAAAATATCTGCCCAAGTTAGCTTTCATAATAATGAAATGGCTTGACAATTTTTTGACAACAGTTTGCTTTCTTGGATTGACAAATATCTTATTAAATTTTAAAGTATTATTGACATATTTTTAATAGCCAACAGGCTTTAGTTTATTTAGCAATGAACCATGATTTGCTACTTGTTATTGCTAGTCTTCAGATAGTTATAAAGGAATGAACATTCTCATTCTAGATAGCACTGGACAAAAATTTGGAAATGTTTGGAGGTTTTAAATACGTGTCTGCTAAAAGTTCATTTTTAGGAGTACACTAGCACATACTGTAGATGACCTAAAAGCTAACAGACGTGGACTAAAAGCCACAAAACTCTGATTTTAATTTAATGGGAAATTAAGCTGAAGTATGTAATTTTTTTTCTATGATTACTTTCTCTAATGCCAGCTTTCTGGGGCAGAACAACCTGTTTTTGTGACCAGTGGAAGACAGGGGAGAGTTCAGGAAACTACCAGTAGAGCATTTTATTGATAATAGGGAATTTTTCATTGCACATGAAGTAATAGCAATGTTTTGTAAGAACAGCGATTAAGGAAGGCTGGACATGGCTGGATTTAAATTGTTTAAAATTATAATGAAAGTATTTCTGATTTACTTCTGATTTAAGTCATTATTTAACACAAGTACTCATATAATCAAATCAATGACTAAGCCACTGCAAACGTATTTAAGGCATTAAAACCTGCTGAAAGGTGATGCTGATAACTGATAGGCTACAGAGGCTATACTAAACTTACTTTCTTTCCCTCCCGCCCACCAGACTGAGCCCATATGAATGGTATAACCCCTTCCCGTGTTGGCGTGACCGCAAGGATCTCCTGGAGAACCAGTACACACTGGGGAACAGCCTGTGGTTTCCAGTCGGTGGTTTCATGCAGCAGGGCTCAGAGATAATGCCCAGGGCCCTCTCTACACGCTGTGTCAGTGGGGTTTGGTAAGTGTGTTTTAGTTAATATGGAGTGTTCACACTTCCTATGAGGTGTAAGAGAGGATGCAGTAGGTGTGCATGTTGAGTGTAAATGATTATTCACACCATGCGTTAATGGTTTCAAATAAACTAATGGATCCCTTCACATCAAAGGTGAAAAAATTAACAGATATGAACAGTTCCAGCTCTATAAGGAATGCTGGTTCCGGACACATGACATGACATTTTTTACACCAGGTAAAAACAAATAAATAAGTACAAAAATGTGTGTGAAAAACAACAACAACAACCTTGTTGCAATTTTCTCACATAGTGGTGTATTGTTTCAACTTAACATTTTGTCCAAGCAAAAATGTGCTGTCTGTGTGAATTAATAAATGGATATCAATAGCCCAACCTCTGTTTGGAATGCTAGTTCCAGACGCATGACCCTCTTATTGGTCAGCAGTGTTGGGTAAGTTATTTAGAAAAACTAATCCACTACAAATTATTACATCTCTAAAATTTGTCCTATTACTTTAGTAATCACATTACTAATTACTTTACACTGGTGGCCAAAAGTTTGGAATAATGTACAGATTTTGCTGTTTCGGAAGGAAATTGGTACTTTAATTCACCAAAGTGGCATTCAACTGATCACAATATATAGTCAGGACATGACTGATGTAAAAAAAAACAGCACCAACACTATTTGAAAAAAGTCATTTTTGATCAAATCTAGACAGGCCCCCCAGCAGCCATCACTCCATTAACTTATCCTTGAGTAATCATGCTAAATTGCTAATTTGGTACTAGATAATCACTTGCCATTATATCAAACACAATTGAAAGCTATTTGGTTCATTAAATGAAGCTTAACATTGTCTTTGTGTTTGTTTTTGAGTTGCCACAGTATGCAATAGACTGGCATGTCTTAAGGTCAATATTAGGTCAAAAATGGCAAAAAAGAAACAGCTTTCTCAAGAAACTCGTCAGTCAATCATTGTTTTGAGGAATGAAGGCTATACAATGCTCGAAATTGCCAAAAAACTGAAGATTTCATACAAAGGTGTACATTACAGTCTTCAAAGACAAAGGACAACTGGCTCTAACAAGGACAGAAAGAGATGTGGAAGGCCCAGATGTACAACTAATCAAGAGGATAAGTACATCAGAGTTGAAATTGCCAAAAAACTGAAGATTTCATACAAAGGTGTACATTACAGTCTTCAAAGACAAAGGACAACTGGCTCTAACAAGGACAGAAAGAGATGTGGAAGGCCCAGATGTACAACTAATCAAGAGGATAAGTACATCAGAGTCTCTAGTTTGAGAAATAGACTCCTCACATCTCCTCAGCTGACGGCTTCATTGAATTCTACCCGCTCAACACCAGTTTCATGTACAACAGTAAAGAGAAGACTCAGGGGTGCAGGTCTTATGGGAAGAATTGCAAAAAAAAGACACTTTTGAAACAGAAAAACAAAAAGAAAAGGTTAGAGTGGGCAAAGAAACACAGACATTGGACAACAGATAAATAGAAAAGAGTGTTATGGATCTTAACCCCATTGAGCTTTTGTGGGATCAGCTAGACTGTAAGGTGTGAGAGAAGTGCCGACAAGACAGCCACATCTATGGCAAGTGCTACAGGAAGCATGGGGTGTAATGTGTATTCCAATATGTACAAAAATATATGTAGTTTTTAAGGTTGAAGGGAGACCGACTCGGTTGCATAATTTACAATGCATCATTAGAGTGTTTATATTAAAATAATTAATGTTGAAAATGTAGTCTTTATGAATAATAATAGTAGTATATTTAGAAATGTGCAACACATGTATTTAAAAGTTAATTGAAAGTAATTGTAATCTGATTACAAACATTTAAAGTGTAATGCATTATACTGCTTTTTAACTTAACATTTATTAGATTACAGTAATTAATTACTTTGTAATGAGATTACTTTCAGAACTGCTGGTCAGTGAAAATAAAAACTGCTTCAATGTTGTACAAATTTTTGCATATAGGGACATGTTGCTTCAATTTAAAGCTGAAGTCTATTATTTCTTCACCAATCTCAAATTGCAAAAATAAACATTGATTTCAAACAGCTCTCCTGAAAACTCACCCCATCTACCATTGATCAAACAAACAGGTAGTTCCACCCCAAACTCACACCATTGGATGATGCTGTGTTGGTGGTCAAGACACTCAAACAAACAGAGCAATATTTTTATAGCACCACAGAGACTGCGTTTATAGTTTTTGAAGAAATCCACCAATGAAAGGCCTTCATATAGTTGTCTCTGCTTATTAAGCTGAAAAGAAGATACACACTTTACTGTAGCTACAAAATCTTGTCGCATTGGAAATTTGCTTTCTTTTAAAGTAATTTATTAAAAGTTTGTACAACTGTTTGAATGTTTGTGTGCAGACATACTCTATACCGTGTGCTTTTCTCTTGTCTCCTCAAATCTTGAGTTTGCTGTTTGATCTAATTCCCTTCTGCTCTCTCTGATATCAAAAAAGCTGTCTTTCTGTTGCCTCTCTTCACTTTCTGTCCACGGCCTTGCTGTTGAGGTGATTTAGGGTGAAGAACCGTTTTTAGGAAGTTACAATCTGTGCATGCAGTGGCAGCCAAATATTTAATCAACTGTGGTGTGAATAAACACAATAGATGCAAGTTTAATCCCACATAGGGGTGACCCAGAAACCAGAGAGCTACTTAAGATTACAAACCATTTCTATCACAGCTGCGTCTCTGAGCAAGGCTCTCAACTCCATGATGCTCTATAGGGAACAGTGACTACAATTAGTGTATTTAAATTTTTAATAAATAGCTTTTACTAAATTACTAAAGTAACTAATCTGCCTATTTGTGGATTTTGGTGGCCAAGGTCTTTAGAAACTTTGAATGTCTGGCCGATCTCATG
Source organism: Myxocyprinus asiaticus (assembly GCF_019703515.2). Lineage (NCBI taxonomy): Eukaryota > Metazoa > Chordata > Actinopteri > Cypriniformes > Catostomidae > Myxocyprinus > Myxocyprinus asiaticus. Next base: position 6,952,969 of record NC_059373.1, on the reverse strand, counting down.
AGCGTCGACATGCACTCCCTCTGGAGACTTCAGAAATCTCTTTTCATTGGGGTGTGATACACTGCGGTAAAGGGCATACCCCTTGATTGTATAGGGAAAGGCTGTCAAATTTTCTGCTTGAAATTCCTTAAAGTTAACATGAAATGCCATTTGACTTTTGTAATCTGATGTGAGTGGAAAGGGATATTCAACGAGAAAAAAACATGTTGGGCAGGACTTAATTTTATCTTTCGAAAATTGATTGGATTCTGAAACGTGTGTGTTCCTTATCAGAATGGAGCTAGGTGAATGGAGGGAAGGGGTTAAAAATAAGATGGCTTGGTGATGTCAGCTGAAAAGGAAAGTCATTGCAGAGGCTAAGCAGTTTGATGAAAGATTACGAAAACAAACATTCTCTTTCTTTGCACTGTGATATTTTGTGGGCCTTATTCACAGTAGCGACATCTTTAATTTTTGACAGGAATGACAACGAGGCTGTGAGGGATAGGCGTAAAGTCTCTTCAATGTGTAATACTGCTGTTTAAAGTGTTTTGGATTGTTCCACTGATGAAACCTTAAAAAAAATAAAAAAATAAAAAACAAATATATATATATTAGAAATGTCAGCAGACAAAAAATTCCAGAAAACATGAGTTGTGGAAAATAAGATTTTTATACAGCTATATACAGTGCATGCCATTGAAGACACTATAATTCTATCCATTCAAATGTGGTGCTACTGTGAATAAGGTCTATTGGGAAAAGTTTAATGTTGACTTTAAGGTAGAAGCTTGTTTTTACATGATTTCTAGCGGGTCTAAGCTGATTGAATTGTACAAACAACATGACCACCATAAGCAGGTATGACCAGATTTTTCCAGCAAGGAGTTGTCATCTCATTGTTTGGAACATCTGACCCAAATTTGATAATGAATTAAACAGTGGATATGTTAGATTATTCATTTTTTTTTTTTTTTTTGCCTTATTTGTTCTTTCTGTCTTATTAATTAATTCTAGGGCTGTCAGTTGAACGTGTTAATTTAGTGCAATTAATTATATAAAAATAAAATGTAAAAAAAATGTACGCATTAAATCATGCTCCCTGACACTTAAATTCCGTAATAAAAGTACGGATTTTCCTACCATACAAGAAATTCAAGCTTGAAGTCCATCTGTTTTCAAGTATAGGTCTCTGAAGAACAGTAATGGGTATTCAAACTGGGATGGACGTTTCTAAACTATCCAATGAAGTAGGGAATCTCAGTGTAGAAATCAGTGGCCGTTTCCAACCAGGGTGGGCGTTTCTAAACTAACCAATGAAGTAGGGAATCTCAGTGGCTTGAAAACACCCACTGATTGGGAAAAGCCCATTTTTGTTCTGCAGAGATATAAGTCTCTCTGTTTTTACAAGCCACGTCAATAGGTGGCAGCTCCAACAAATCTCACAAAGTATCGCAGCCACAGAATAAGAACCTCTCACTGAGGAAGCACAATAGAATACAGGAATCTTGAGACGTGATTTTCAAAGTTTCCACTACTTTTAACTTGACACAGCGTCCTAAGAATGTGGTGTTTATGATGAGACGCTTCAAACGCGTCTGTCTCTGGCATGCACATGTACAAAGAGTGACAATAAAAAATAGCGCAGAGGGAACGCAAGAACACGTACTGTGAGAACTGAACACATTGACGAACTCAATGCAAAACAGATTGCTGTCAACTGTTGGCTTGTTCAGTGATATGAGAATAAAACAAACAATATACTGAGTTCTCAAGCCACTTTTTGTTTTGTCTAATCAATGTTTTATTCATCTGCCACAATAATGCAATTTATTTCAAACTGAATTTCTATCTGTATTATATATGTACAGTATATTTATTATAGACCCCTACATATTTGTAAATATTTGAACTATTATGCATTTTTTAAATGAGTTATCTTTATTTGGGGGCCGTTCTCAGCAAATTATGGTGTATGCAATTAAAGAAATAGTTCATAAAAAAAATAAATTTCTCTCATTATTCACTCACCCTTATGCCATTCCAGATATGTGTCTTTCTTTCATCTGCTGAACTCAAATGAAGATTTTTTTTTAGAAGAATTTCTCAGCTCTTTTGGTCAATACAATTCAAGTGAATGGGTGCCAACATTTTGAAGCTCCAAAAATCACACAAGTCAGCATAAAAGTAATCCATAAGACTCTAGTGGTTAAATCAATGTCTAGATAATTAGCAAACAGTATTGTGTAATTTTTTAAAGCTCACATTTTAGCAGGTGCCTTTTTGTGCGAATATGCAGATGATGAAACACAACCACGTTTATCTGGCTGATATTTAAACTGTGCTTTTTTACAGTATTTCATTCAGTGAGTTTGTATATGACAGCTTGTCAGCACATATGTGACTCTTTGATGTCAACATATATTTCTGGCAGTCAAAACTATGTCTATTTGTATGTGTAACAGGTGGGCATTCACGCTGATCATCATCTCCTCCTACACGGCGAACCTTGCAGCGTTCTTGACGGTCCAGAGGATGGAGGTGCCAATCGAATCAGCTGATGACTTAGCCGATCAGACGAACATCCAATATGGCACGATTCAAGGAGGAAGTACTATGACCTTCTTCATGGTATGAATGTTATTATTTGTGTGTTTAAAGAAGTTAGTGAAATCTAAAAAAAACAAAAAAAGCCTTCCTTTAGGGACATTCAGGGACGTCCTCAGCTGAAAAAAATATATAAATAAAAAAATATATAAATGCAATAAATAATGTTTTTGTTTAAAATATAATTTTAGGGTTGGGGTTAGTCTATAGCAATTATAGTTAGCTTTATTTAAAAACAATAGGAGATTTAGATAGCTATATAAGTGTGTGTGTGTGTGTGTGTGTGTGTGTGTGTGTGTGTGTGTGTGTGTGTGTGTGTGTGTGTGTGTGTGTGTGTAAAAGTGCGTGTTAAATATAATTTATTTTACAGGTGTACAATAGGCTATCATGTGTGCATGTGTGATATCATAATGCATCACTTCCTGTTTATGGCAGCTAGCAGTGAGCATAATGACTCATAGCCACATTCATATTCACACTGGGGGCCAAGTTTGCTTCAGCTGTTAAACTAAATTCTATCTAAATGAACTAGACTGGCTGGAAATGCCAGTGGTTGCAAGGCAGCAAAATAACAGAAAAGCTTTAGTTAAGCTTGCCATTTTCATGATACTCTAAGTGTTTCTAATCTGTCAACTTATCTCAATTCTGTATGCAAATATATGTGAAAGAGAAGATCATCTGAATTTATATGCAAATATTACAATGACAACATCATTCTCAGTCATATTTTGAATGTTCAATATTCTGAAAGTTTCTTTTTAAGTATAAAGTTTACAAAAAAAGAACAAAACAAAATAGATAGCACATCTAAAGCTGAAATGATCTACAGAACTAAAGTTTGAATGTACTTAAGCGGCTTGAACTGAAGAAATTGCAGAAATGTGTAGAGAAGAAACATAAAAATAAGAAGAGGAATATCAATACAGTGCTCGCCTTGCAAGCTCAATTATTATTATTATTTGTGAATCGTCCTATTTCGCTCTCACCTCTCCAGCCCTGTTCATTTTTCCACACCTTATCAATTCCACCACATACCTACACAAATACATACACTTTCTTTCACTCAATCTGTAACCCTTAAATTATTTCACATTCAATATCTGCCACTAAAATGTATTTTTTTCATACACTTGTCCTCATGTAACTGCAAATATGATTTTCTCTTTGATGTTCTCAATACTTTTGCTCTGTTCCACCTCTTCTCTCTGTCTCCCTCTTTTCCATTAACTTTCATCTGTGATAACAAATCCACTTGCCCACTCCACACATTTAAAACACACTCTCTTGCTTTTAGAACTCACGCTACCAGACGTACCAGCGCATGTGGAATTACATGTACTCCAAACAGCCCAGTGTGTTCGTGAAAAGCACAGAGGAGGGCATAGCACGGGTTTTAAACTCCAGATACGCTTTCCTGCTAGAGAGCACTATGAACGAGTATCACCGCCGCCTCAACTGCAACCTCACCCAGATAGGAGGACTGCTGGACACCAAGGGCTACGGCATCGGCATGCCTCTGGGTGAGTCGGGCGAAATGAAGAGTGAGAGATGAAGGGATAGAGAAAATAAAGGAATGTTCCTTGTTCAAAAAAAGTTAAGATCAGTCGACAGCATTTGTAGCATAATGTTGATTTCCATAAAATATCATTTCTACCTGTCCCTTTGTTTAAAAGAAAAAGCAAAAATTGCGGTTGCAATAAGGCACTTACTATGGAAGTGAATGGGGCCAGTCCATAAATGTTGAAATACACATTGTTTTAAAAGTATGGCCAAAAAACGTAAACAGTATATTCTAGTGTAATAAAATAGCTTACAAACCTTCTCATGGTAAAGTTATATTCAAAATTGCAACTTCATTGCCATGACGACGCAACGCCACTAAACCCTGTAAATGATTTTATTGCACTAAAATCTTGTTAACACGAAGAATGTTTACATCTTGTTGCTATAATTTTGAAACGGTGTCTTTTAATGTTTATGGACTGGCCCCATTCACTTCCATTATAAGTGCCTCACTGTAACCCCAATTTTTGATTAATTTTTAAAATTAATGTTTGTGCTAAATTATGCCACAAATGCTGTCGATTGAGCTTAACTTGTATTGAACCCGGAACATTACTTAAACTAAATTGTGTGATTTGTACGCCATAACCATCACCAACGGATTTGCAAAGATAGGTTATCCCGATTCCCAAATCATTAACCTGTATGCCATTGGTGACATAATGACATAAAAAATCTATTGTTCAAGTAGTAAGTTCAAAAACCATGCTGACCCAAAGAACATCATATTGACACCCAAGCCCTTGTTACAATGATAGTACCCCTTTGTAATCTGATATTGCACATTTCTATCTAACACTTCTCTCAGACTGATAGCTTGCTGCTTTCTTCAATGTTTGATAAACAGCAATTCTGACTTTGTCTTTGACATTTGGCATTTACAGCGATTGCTTCTTGACAGAAGAATGGAAAATGGGGTGCTTGTGAAAAAAAGGAACAATTTATGGCATATGTGTTTTGCATTTAATATTAAAAGGGCTTTAATAGTGACTTGTGGGTGTGACGATGTGGAAAGCTGGAACAGAAAACCTGAAGTGTTGAGCTAGGTGAGATCATTGAGCCTCCATTAAGCTTTACAGTATGCATTGGAATAATCTAGCAGTGTTTTCTGGACTTCAGTTCAAAAGGCTTGTCAAATCTACATTTTAGAAGGTTATTGCATAATACTAAAAGAGACCTTACTTCCAGCTGTGCAAATGAAATTGGCATCCTGTGGAGATTTTGAGTACTGCTCAAATTTCAAAGGATTTCTACACAAGCTAATAGTAATATTATGTTTCTCTACATTCATTCAAACCTGAGCAATGCTCTGAAAATGTTGTTCAACTACTGTACAGCTCCAAAATACTATTGTTATGGCCTTATTTATCACAAGACTCAATTATTTTGCTCTAAATTGTGTTTGCTTTTTCTCCTGCAATATTTTTCCCCCGGCCACTTTTGGTATTGGTAAGAACGGAGAAATAGTTGAAAGGGAGGAAGTATGAGGACAAACTCGGAACAAAGTGTTATCTAAAACACTGTATAAAAATAAAAATTACCTAAAAAAAATTAGCTAACATCCAAATGTGATAACATCAAAATGAGCATTATGCTACACTAACAAAATTCAAGACTCAGGTCAGGTAGAAATAGCTCCTTAAAGGTGAAGTGTGTGAGTTAAAATCTTAATTTCAATTTAATGTCAAATATACGTTAGCCATTTGTTGGTTAATTCCCCCGAAAAGTGTAAAAAAAAAAAAAAAAAAAAAAAAACAATTTTAATGAGGTTCTGTGGTGCTATCAAAACATGTTTTTTTTTTTTTTTTTTTTGAGAATCCTGACCAGCCTGAAGGTCACGGCTAGGACACGGCACAGGTATCAAAAACGGTGGCAGACAGTACATACAAAAGCTACCAAGGGTTTTTCCCTTCTTCAAGATTGAACAACGCTAGAGTAAATAATCCATGTCCTTTGATAATGATTTGGGTCGAATTTAATGGAAAATATGCTGCAAGTTAAGTTGCACTCCGTGGCGTGGCAGAAATTTGAGCAGCCTCCGGAGTTGTAGCTTGGCGCCGCCGACAGACACGGAGCAGTGGTGTATGTTCCTTCATTAAAAATAGTTATTTCAAATTTTAGAATGCGCCATGTCGTCCGGTGTGCGACCCCCTTGACACAGCAACATTGGCTTAACCAATGGCGTGAGTTTTTGGAGGGACTATCTGTTAATCCAGCTAATGGAAAATGGATAAGGGGAGGGGTCAGAGGGAAGTCATTAGTTGCACAGGAATTACACACTTCACCTTTAAGGTAACAAATGCATGTTGTCTTTTTATAATGTTTACAATGAAATAGCTTAGAGGAAGTTATGGCACAAAAAAGCAAATGGTGAGATAATGAGCAAAGTCTTGTCTAAGCAAATTAAATTATATGATTTAAGAGAATATATGGAGTGATGGAACATGTGAAGGAGTGACACTTACAAATACTTTGAGAGAAGGTTGGAGGAGATGAAGGAGAAACATTCATGGAGAACGTATTGTGCCTACAGTAAGTGAAATGATGAGCAAAGTACCAATGCTGCTTGATGTTTTTGAACTTCCGTCCTCCAGGAAGATCAGCCCATTTGTCCACTAGGCTAAACTGTCCTCCAAAATATTGACATGCACTCATAATCGCATGAACCTGTTACTAGATTTGAAATGAGAACCCAGGAGCAGCTACCATCTTCAAAGAACCCCCCCATCTGCTTCCATAGCACGCTTAGATCTTGGTGTGAAGTTAGAGTGTTAAATATTGAAGTGAAATCAAAATGAATTGCCCTGTTTACTTTCTTAATACATGTTCCTGGTCTTATTGTGTTCAATTAATCAACACACATTATTCCAAAGAACATTTTTTTGTTTATTTGTCTTTGCAATCTTTCATCAAAATGTAATAGCTTGCACCTCTTCTGAAAACACTTTATTTTTTGTCTGATGTCACCTGACATTCTGCATTTTAAGGCTACTGCTGCAGTTAATGCAGTCTTACTAAAACCTTACCAATAGTTTATAGACTAATTTAATTCCCGTTTAATGTTAAAAGAGATTCCAATGGAAAAAAAAAAATCAATATAGGCTGACACTGTTAGAATGTTATCACAACCAATCAATGCAATATCCACAATATCCACAAAACAGGCCAGAAGGATTCTTTTATTATTAAATGTAAGAATTCGCAATATATTTTCAAAGTAACTGATTAGAAGCAATAATGTTTGATTTCAAAGTATTCTTAAAAGCTAATGCACATGACTAAAAAAAAGCTATTTGCTTTAGCCTCTTAGCCTGCATGAAATGAGAAAATAAAGGCCAACTATAAATAAAGCTCCAGGGCTTAATATACTGTAAGTGGTGTTGAGACATTTAAGATTTTAAACTTGATTTTAAAATTGTGTACTTATCATACTGATGTGCGAATTGCAGTAAACATCTTTTCTATTTCCAAAGAGATACACATGCTCTTTTTTTCAAGAATCTTTTCAAGAATATTTCACAACCTTTGAAAGAAAAAATAAAAGTAATTCTATTAAAAATCTATTAATTTGAAGAATACATCCTTCCCTATCTGTCACTCACTCGACGTTGTGTCGATGTAGTGACACTAGGGTTCACTCTTGGGAGCCCAAGACACCTCTGCTTTTTTGAAAAAAGGCCAATGGGAATTGGAGAGTGGGATTTGCATGCCACTCCCCCGGACATACGGGTATAAAAGGAGCTGGTATGCAACCACTCATTCAGATTATCTCTTCTGCTGGATTTTATGGCGCATTTCAGCGGCTTCTCCCCCTCTGCACCCGTGGAGTGCAGAGAACACCCCTGGGTGCTTCGGCAGAATAACAAAAGAGTATATTCTTAAAAGAGTATATTTTCATTCTAAAAGAGCGGCACACACGGAATGTCTTTTTAAAGATGCCTTTCCGTTTGTGTGTTATTCTTGGTTGCGGTCGTTATCTCTCCGCTTCTGACGGCCACGATCGCCGTCTTACCTGTCTGGGCGCTGCCCATACAGAGACATCGTTCATGGATGGGTCTTGTCCTCATTGCAAGAACATGACCATGGCAACGTTGCGGTCGTGGCTTGCATTCGTAAGAAAGCAAGCCACCCCAGCGGCTCCCCGTCTCTGTCCTTCTACCTATGGGTAAGAGGCCGTGCCGGTTAGCACTGGGGGCAATTTGGGGACATCAATGGGACCACCTCCGCCGGGTATCCTCCCACAGACCTCCCATTCCCCAGCATGCTCGCTTGCCCTGGTCGGGCGCTCGAGACTACCGGCTCGTCCCAGGGCGAGTTCGACCTCTTGTTTGGAGCCCGGGAAGATGATGAGTTATCGAGCGCAGCATCGGAAAGCGGGCTCATCCAGTCTGACGCAGAGGCTTCGACTGGGCTTCCTCCTTCTGGAATGGTCACCCAGTCCCAGGCCAACGCGGAAATGATGGACATGCTTTCCCGGATGGCCATGAGCGTCGGGCTCGGGGTGCCACCCACGGCCATGCCCCGCCCCCGTTCCTTTCTTTCCAGAAGCGCATAAGGAGCTGACAAGATCGTGGGAGGCACCTTTTACTGACCAGTCCCGGTCTCAGCGGCGGCCACACCACTCGGGTTGATGTATATGAGACCACTTCAGCACTGGCTTCAGACTCGAGTCCCGAGATAAGCATAGCGCCGCGGGACACATCACGTGGCCATCACGCAATCTGTCACCACCTCTTCAGTCCTTGGACCGACCTTGCATTTCTACGGGCAGGGGCTCCCCTAGAGCAGGTCTCCAGGTGTGTCGTGGTTACAACAGATGCCTCCAAGATGGGCTAGGGTGCCATATGCAATGGGCACACAGCCGCCGGCTCCTGGACTGGCCCGCGGCTGCGTTGGCACATCAACTGCCTAGAGTTGTTGGCAGTACTGCTCGCTCCGCGGAGGTTCTGGCCATTGATCCAGGGCAAGCACGTGTTGGTCTGGACGGACAACACAGCGACAGTAGTGTACATCAACCGTCAAGGCGGTCTATACTCCCGTTGCATGTCACAACTCGCCCGCCGTCTCCTCCTCTGGAGTCAGCAGACTCTCACGTGATCCTGAGACCCCGACCGGGCTATGTGACCAAGGTTCCCACGACCCCTTTTAGGGATCAGGTGGTGAACCTGCAAGTGCTGCTCCAGGAGGAGGCAGACCCAGCCTTGGCGTTGCTGTGTCCGGTGCGAGCTTTACGCATCTATTTGGATTGCACGCAGAGCTTTAGAAGCTCTGAGCAGCTCCTTGTCTGCTTTGGTGGACAGCGGAAAGGAAGCGCTGTCTCCAAACAGAGGATCACCCACTGGGTCATTGACGCCATCGTAATGGCATATCAGGCTCAGTACATGCCACCCCCTGCGGGGTTACGAGCCCACTCTACCAGGAGTGTGGTGGCTCTTTGGCAGACATCTGTAGAACAGCGGGCTGGGCAGCACCCAACACCTTTGCGAGGTTCTACAATCTCCGGGTTGAGCTGGTCTCGTCCTGTGTATTGGCAGGCACGAGCAGGTAGATTCCGGGACAGCTGGCTGGGTGTACTGCTTGCGCATAGTGCCTTTCCCCTCCCTTGAGTTAAAGACGTGTGCTCTTGACTCCCAGTCGTGCTCATAGACTGTGATCCCTGGATGACTTTCCTCCTTAGCCCTCTGGCAGTTGAGTTTGTGGAGAAACTCACTGCCGGCCCAGTACCTGCGCTAATGAGACCCTGTACTGAGGTAGGTGCTCCACATGTGCTGGTTCCCCGAAGATGACCCCATGTGATATCTTCCGCAAAATCGTTTCCCTGTCGGTAAACTGCGTCTTCCTTGGGCAGAGGCCCATCTCAAAATACCCCCCCCCCCTTTTTGGGTGGGGTGCGGTCTCTGCGGTGTCTTCCCCTTGGGAGGGACACCCCCCCGACGTAGACACTTATGGCTCCCAGTCAGTTAACAAATTCCACTCTTTTTGGGGAGAAAAGAGAGGAAAACAGGCCTCGGCTGGGTTAGCCTGTCCCTATTGTTGGGCAGTCGACTTGTTCCTGAAGGACCGTTCGATGCTCATAAGAGAGTTGGGGGAGGTTACGTGACGGCCTGGTGCGCTGGCTACGAGGCACACAGCGGTCTACCCGTCTCGCACGACCAGTTCACGTAACACAGTTCAGCTCATTGTGGCGTTTTGTATAGGGACCCCTAGTGTCACTACATCAACACAACGTCGAGTGAGTGACAGATAGGGAACATCATGGTTACTTTCATAACCTCTGTTCCCTGATGGAGGGAACGAGACGTTGTGTCCCTCTTGCCACAATGCTGAACTACCCGCTGAAATGGCCGGGACCTGGTCTCGGCTCCTCAGCACAAAACCTGAATGAGTGGTTGCATTCCAGCTCCTTTTATACCCATATGTCCGGGGGAGTGGCATGCAAATTCCCATTGGCCTTTTTTCAAAAAAGCAGAGGTGTTTGGGCCTCCCAAGAGTGACCCCTATTGTCACTACATCGACACAACGTCTCGTTCCCTCCATCAGGGAACGGAGGTTACGAAAGTAACAATGACGTTTCATGTCACATCATTAATAGCGTGACATGATTACCTGTGATGCTCTGATGTTCAATGAAGGATGATATAATTTTAACAAGTCAAATAATTTGAAATTACCTCATCATAACTTTCATTTAAATTCTGACACACTGGTTAATTCAAGTAATTTGCAAAACCTCAAGTTGATTTAAGACTGATTTAAGCAGTCAGCGCTGTAACCTAGCAGTTAGTGTATGTGTTGTGACCAAGAGTTTTCACACATTGAGCTATGGTGTTAATGCAGGTGACACGAATTTGAGTCATTTACTGCCTCTCACTGTTCCTGTCAATAATAGTGGCTAATGTGTGACTAATGTGACTAATTAAAATGACTGTTAAATTACTGTTTGTACTGTATAGAGAGTTAGTATTTTCGAGCCATGGATTCACTCTGAATTTCCATTTGGGTTTTTATAATGGCAGTTTTGGATTTATTAGTAAAATAATGTCTATGGTAAACATTACTTGAAGGTACTTGGACATTTTGTTCTACAACATAAATTACACACAGTCTAACCCCAAACGTGAATTTTGAAGCCACCATGTTTTTTAAAAAAGTATGTTGCTAACACGTTTTTAGAAAAGGACTACAACAGTTTTCCGTTTCATCAAGCACTAACGCTCACATGCTTGTGGTTGTTGTAGTTCTTATTTAGCAACTTGTAAGCAACATCATTTTTTTTAAAAACATGGCCGCTTCAAAAACAGCTAAACAGATAGTATTGCTCTCCTTAAAGTAGCATTGCTAGCTTTAGCCTGTCTGCCCCTGTCTAGTGTAACTCACATTCTCTCTGTTTCAGGCTCTCCGTTCAGAGATGAGATCACGTTAGGTGTGCTGCAGCTGCAGGAGAACAACAGATTAGAAATCCTGAAACGTCGTTGGTGGGAGGGAGGAAAGTGTCCTAAAGAGGAGGACCATCGAGCTAAAGGTGAACAGAACAGCTACCATTGCTATTATGCTCAATATCACAAACCATAACACAGTGGTCTGTCACCATTACATCCTGACGCATTCTGTTAATTGACATTTATTATCTCAGATATGAGTCTGTGTGTTTGCAAGAGTGTGAGCAGGTTTTCCTGTTATCACAGGGATAACATTTCTGAAATGTTGTCAGGAGAATAGAAAAACCTGATGAACTTACCTTGTGGAGACGTTACCATTACCAGGAATACAGTTTCACAGGAGACTAAATAATATCTTATTTCTTGTTTAAAGATTAGTTCATCCAAAAATGAAAATTTCTCAGAATTTACTCACCCTCATGCCATCCCAGATGTGTTTGACTGTTTTTCTTCAGCAGAACACAAATTAAGAATTGTAGAAGAATATTTCAGCTTGCAGGTCCATACAATGCAAGTGAATGGGTGCCAACTGTTTGAAGCTCCAAAATGTGCATAAAGCCATCATAAAAATAATTCATATAATTCCAGTGGTCTAATGAATGTCTTCTGAAGCGAAATGCTAGGTGTGTGTAAGAAATAGATCAATATTTAAAACTTTTTTTTTACAAAAAAATTCAAGAGGGTCGAGGTCAAGCGTGTTGGCAAGTTCACGCGAGAACTGGTGCGTGAAATACGGGAAAAAAACCGAAGCGCAGTGTTGTTTACAATAGAGGATCATAGATAATCATACATAGATGCCTCATTCAGGTGGTTTGGATACATCAACTGCAGTGCCATCTTGGAACAGTGAACAAGGAGAGCTGTTTGAATTGGTTTGAATGCAAGTGAGTGAGTGGAGGAGATGCCTCAGACTGAGCTCGTTGCTCAGACTGCTGCATTAGCTGCTTTTGTGTGGAAACAGTATTGCAGTCCATAGAAACAGCTACTAAAAAGGTATCTACGGATGAATATCTATGCAGAGGTGGTTTTTGCGCTAATGTCAAGCGAGAGGCAGTTTGAACTCCACCCTCGTCAATGTACAAATCTCAAGCTGGCCGGAAGCGAACATTTTTAGTAAAATAAAGTTTAAAATATCGATCTATTTCTTACACACACCAAGCGTAATGTTCCGAAGACATAAATTAGACCACTGGAATCATATGGATTATTTTTATAATGGCTATATGTACTTTTTGAAGCTTCAAAAAGTTGGCACCCCCTCACTTACAATGTATGGACCTATAGAGCTGAAATATTCTTCTAAAAATCTTCATTTGTGTTCTGCAGTATAAAGACATTCATACACATCTAGGATGGCATGAGGATGATGATGAGAGAATTTTCATTTTTGTGTGAAGTATCCCTTTAAGGCCCCATCCACATGAATACAATATTTCTTCGAACTTATGGGCATTATGCATGCACATGATGTTCTTCTGTGGTTTTTAATATAAAAGCTTTACAGCACAATGTCGCCAACTCCTGGCAGGGCATGGTTATGTGAGTATTTATAGGGGTCATGACATACTCTTTTTTTATATAATTTTATCTTCCCTGAGGTCCACTTATGATGTTTTTTTTGTTGCACCAAAACAGTCATAATTGAATAATATATAATAATTTTCCACCCTGCCTCTGGCCCTCTATCTGAAACGCTTGGTTTTGCCCTCAGCATCTCCTTTAAACCTCAATGTAAACGGCCACTGTTCCGATTGGCTAACATTGTGCAGCCCCTCAAATACTGCCATATTTGAAACTCAATCAGAAGAGAATGAATAAGCTTTAAATTATAATTTATAAAACTACATTTCAGGGTTAACACATAATGGATACCCAACACATTTGATCATAATTTATCAAACTGTTCACATAAGCACAGCAACTATCAAACAGTCATGAAATCTGAAACATTCATGAATTAAACTGTTTACTCACAGTTCCAGTAGTGTTTAACTGCCCCATCTTTCAATAACAGTTCCTTTGCAAAGCATGAATCATATTTTGACTGATTCACAAACAATCCACGATGATATGAGGTGTAAACACATACAATCCACACTGAAATGCTCTGAATACGCAAATGTAATACAATCTATGGTGATGTTGGATGCTTCAACCGGCTTCAGCAGGCCAAAGCAGAGACGCTGGTCTTCACAGGAGCAACATCTCACACATCTTCTGTGTTTGTTTACACACAGAACGGCATGTGTTTCTCCCAGTCATTGATAGCAGCGGAATGAGATGCATTTTTAAAAGTTGCACTTATACCGCTCTTAAGACGTGGCACACATTGCCGGAAACACATCGAAACGATCAAAGACATCCATCTAGTGCATGTTTACAACAAAATGGACAGTTAGCACAAATGGATGCAAAAATGGTCCAGGATGCCTTTAAAACAGCACAACAGCAAACAGCAAGATGAAACTTGATGGGGGTCTCCTTTTTAGAGTTATAACTTGACATTGTGTCTTTTAAAAGTGGCGTGAGATGAATGATAACAGTCAAAGCCATTCGTCTAGTACATGTTTATGTAGAAAAACATTCAAATCCAGAGTACCAGTGGGCGGGGCCAAGGGTGCAATGTTTTAAAAGTAGGCGTAAGGTGGTAGAAAGGTGCCTGAGGTTGTTCCTGACAGGCTACTCAGCCTTACAGGCTCCATATGGTTAGGGATGGGAGTGTGGGAATCTGCTGCCTGCCAGGAACAAATCCAGGCACCTTTGTACAATGGGCTTATAGGGATGGACAGTTTTCCTAAAAAGTTGTTGGTGTGGACAGGATTAAAAAAAAAAAAAAAACAGAGGACGAAATACTTGTATATGTTTGGACAAGGTGTAATCAGGTGTTCACACAGGTGTTGTGTTTCACTTGCATCAAATGTTGGCCTGTGTACACATGCATCAGAAAGAGGTCTTTAGCCATTCCATTGCTTCTCACTGTTTTTACAGCATCTCGCACCATGAGCATTATGTTTTTAAGACGTTGTGTTTCAAATAAAAATATTATTCTTGAACAACAATGCATCCTGTGTGAATGCCCCAGTTGTATCTTGGAGTTAGGGTAGGAGAAGGGTTGGGATTAGGGTTTGTCTATTTAATTATAATCATTTTATATAAATAGCAATAGATGTAAACCAGAAGTCCCAACAGATATAAATACAGAAATGTGCATCAATGTGTAATTTGTTACATGGCCTAGATGCTGTTGGATATCCATGTTCAGTAGGTCATAAAGTATACTTTTATATTCAGAGGTTTTCTTCAGAATAACCAAACAAACCTGGACATACATAGATTTGTGTTTAACAAAAGAGTATTATGTAAATAAATTGGCAACGTGGATATATGATTTCCTGTCGATATCTACAGTACATGACATCCTTCTGTTTCACAGTGCTGGTAATACTTTTTTGTTTCTTTGTGGTCTAGTGATATTTGCATTTACTTGTATACTAAACTTACATTGGCCCAAAGGGAAAGGAGAGAAAATAGCATGTGGTGTGCAGGTATTCACACATATGTGTGTGTCTATGTGTTAGTGTGTGTGTGTATATGTGTGTGTAATTCATTTTAATTTCTCTGTTGTGGTTTGCACGCTTGTATTTCCACCAGAAAAATGACATTTACTGTCTCTCAGGGTTATTTACAAGTCTACGAGAAAATGTCAAATATTATGAGCTGCGTTTTGTGACTGTGTTTAGCAGTGCTGACTCATTTCCTCACACTATCACACAAACACACCATCTGTGAGTTTGTAAGTGAAGAAATTAATCGGAGCAATTGGCAACAAATGCTGGTCAGCCGAGAACAAAGTAGGAAATGGCCGAAAATCCTTGTCTGTAATTCTGAGCCACTGTCAACTGTGGAGGTCGGCGCGGGACTGAATTCTCCAACCTGTTCCTATGAGTTCCAAACCTGTCAGCTCCCGCAGAGTTTTAAGGGATAGTGCACCCCCAAAAGCAAAATTATGTAATCATTTACTGTACCTCATGTAATTCCAAATCTGGATAACATAGTAAATGATGGCATAAAAAGAAAAAAAATAGAAATTTTTAAACCGATTAATTTAAACTAGGGATGTCAGTTTCAGACATTTTCATAATAGACCAATTAATTAATTAATCATTACCATTAATATCGCATAACACACGTGGATAACTCAAAATAATATGTGTATGTAATATTCTTAGTTCAATGTATTTTAATACCTTTAGGCTATGTTTAGTATGAATTTGTGAATTGTTTGATTACTGTTAATGAAGTAGGCTACTGTTAAAAATAACTTGTATACAAGACATACTGTATAACTTGTATCCATATTTGAGTTAATTAAAACTTCACATTATGGATCTTGGGATATTTTGGACCTTTGAACTTATTTTTTTATCTGAAATTAAGTCAAATCATAACACGGTGTGTAAACAGTAACATACCATTTCTAAGGTGATAATGTCAGCTGAATGTGCCTTCGTGCTTTCCCGGCGATCACTGATGTAATTGTAGGTTGGGATGAAACAAAAAGATCAACAATGCTTGTTGTCATGTTGTACTTTAACATACGATCACAGTGTAAGCAGAAAACATTAATGTTCATTTATAAAGAAACGCTTCAACACTGTTTACATTTAGCTCGCGTTCTTCTGTGATTTGGATAAGTGACATGCAGCACCAAGCGCCCTCTAGCGGCAGATGACAGCCTTATCAAAGTCTGCTGTCATGATTTCTGAATGCATTTGTCCAAGCTTAATCAATCAAATTATTAATGACAATTAATCGATTTTTGATTAATCATTAACATCCCTAATTGAAACAAACAGATTGACAGAACTGATTCGCAGCAATGTTTCAGACTTCCCAACACTACAGGGACTTACTCAAAGGTAATTTATGCATTGTGGTGTAATTGAAACAAACTGTTAAAAAAAATGTTTTGCAGAAATGTGTCGGACCTGGTAACTGTGTTTCATATGCATCATTAAAAAATAACAAACTAATTTATTCATAGACTGTTCTCAAACTTCACACTCTCGCCAATAACTTTTAGGAATACCACATGTTCCTGCCTACGACTCAGGAATTCTAAATGGGAATGTCATAAATCCCTGTGGGAATGACGACCTCTAATCTGCTTCACAGTTTGTGTGTGTTTAAAGGGGTTTATGTGTGTTTACCCACATTGTTGTGCTTTTCTTCAGGTCTAGGTATGGAGAATATCGGTGGAATATTCGTGGTGCTGATATGTGGGCTCATAATAGCTGTTTTTGTAGCCATTATGGAATTCGTGTGGTCCACACGCCGGTCGGCCGAGACAGACGAGGTACGCCCTCATTCCTGCCCCGCCCGAAACCACAGACACTCAAGAGTAGGTTACAATGCCAACCGGTCACGTCATCTGTGTTTGTGATGTAACCATGTGGTATATAGATTTCACACAATTTATTGCATGTAGGCCTACTTTGAGATGAGTTGTTTGTTGCATGAAAGAATGATAAGTTTGTAGACCATTTCTGTCTTTTTATCTAATTAATTGAAGTATAGTTTTTTTTTTTTTTTTTTATTTAAAATCAAGGATATAAAAGGCTTTTTTGAGTGATGCTCGCTTTGTCAAAACTCGCAGTTACGATGTTGGAGTTGGCCTGACAAATCTTCCACAATTTCCCATGTCTCTAAGGCCCCCTTTAACCCTGGCATTAGCATGTGTTTCACATCCAGATAGTATTTGGATATAAGGGCTGTTAATCGATTACATTTTGTTTAGTGAATTGATTACAAGATATTCCAATTCATTAATTTAATTAATAGGATATATAAATATTTGCTCTAAAAAGACCCTCAAATAACAATAATGGACCCTTTTTACAGACTGTGATGACTCATTTCCACCTTATTTAACAGCGTAATTCTAGCAAACTTTTTCATATTTGCCATTTTTAAACTATTTAGTGTAAATTTATAAGATTATACTAAGTGTTGTATTACCTTGGAATTAGTTTTAAAAAATGAGTTACCACAGACGCAGATTTGTTTTCCTTAATTTGGAAAGTTTTAGAAACAATAGTGGCATTTTTCTTTTGATGTTGGAGCAAATGGTTAAGCAAAAATTATATTTGCAGTGGTCTCCCATTTACTCCAATTCACCGCTATCAGAGTTTACCCTGCAATCATTTACTTCTGCATTCCAAAACCCGGAAGTGTGAAAAGGGTCCATTCGATATATCTAGTCAAGTCAAATGGTTCTTATTTGTATAGCACTTTTCATAGCACATCGTTTCAAAGCAGAGTTACAGAAAATAATGCTGTAACAGAAAATGATGCTGTAATGTTTGTAATGTCTTAAAGTGTGTTCACACTTGGTAGGTTTGGTTCAATTAAAACAAACTCTGGAGTGATTGCTCTGTTAGTGCGGTTCATCTGAACAAGTGTGAACGCTGCCATCTGAACCTTGGTGCACACCAAACAAGCAGACCAAGTCCCCCTGAATAGAGGGTCTCGGTCCGCTTCCAAACGAACTCTGGTGCGGTTTGACTGATATATGAATGCAGCATGGACCAAAGACGTCTAAACGGACCAATAACAGGAAGTAATACTGACCTCAAACATACCTGGTTCTTCTCATCATAGGAGCTATGTTGCCCATTACAGTTCGGTACAGGCGTCGGAACTGCCGTCAGCCGTCCTGACGCTGTTTTGACTCCTTTACACATTTTATTAGCTCTTCATTTGTTCTCAGCTGGTAAAAATACCACCATATATATATATATATATATATATATATACATAAATCCAATGAGCACACTTAGCCCAGCAGCCAGCATTTTTTTGGATGTTCGGCAAGTTCCGTCATTCCGTAGTCCTCATTGAGCAGTTTAAATTAAAAATGTGATCATTCTTTAAAAATGATTTATCTTTAGGCCTCTAGTGAGCAAGCCAAAGTCGACTGTGGCAATGAGCCCAAAACTCCATAAGATGTTAGTTAATGGAGAAAAAAAAAAATCCTTGGGTGAAACCAGGCTCAGCTGGAGGAGCCAGTTCCTCTCTGGCTAATACACTCACTGACCACTTTATTAGGTACACCTGTACACCTACTTATTCATGCGATTATCTAATCAGCCAATCATGTGGCAGCAGTGAAATGCATAAAATCATTCAGATACAGGTCAGGGGCTTCAGTTTATGTTCACATCAACCATCAGAATTGGGAAAAAATTGTGATCTGAGTGATTTAGACCATGGCATGATTGTTGGTGCCAGACGGGCTGATTTAAGTATTTATGTAATTGCTGATCTCCTGGGATTTTCACGCACAACAGTCTCTAGAGTTTACTCAGAATGGTGCCAAAAACAAAAAACATCCAGCGAGCGGCAGTTGGGTGAAGACAGCTTGTTAATGACAGAGGTCAGAGGAGTATGGCCAGGCTGGTCCGAGCTGACAGTGACAGTAACCCAGATAACCACATGGTACAACAGTGCTATGCAAAAAAGCATTTCTGAACATACAACACGTCGAACATTGGACAGATGGACTACAGCAGAAGATCCCTCCGGGTACCACTACTGTCAGCTAAGAACAGGAAACTGAGGCTGCAGTGGGCACAGGCTCACCGAAACTGGACAGTAGACCATTGGAAAAACATCGTCTGGTCTGACGAATCTCGATTTCTGCTGCGACATGCAGGTAGTAGGCTCACTTTAGCCTCAGCTTCCTGTTCTTGGCTGACAGAAGTGGAACCAAACTTGGTCTTCTGCTGTTGTAGCCCATCCGCCTACAGAAATCCATGGTCGAAATCACTGAGATCACATTTTTCTCCGTTCTGATGGTTAATGTGAACATTAACTGAAGCTTCTGACCCGTAATGTATCTGCATGATTTAATGCATTGCACTGCTGCCACATGACTGGCTGATTAAATAATCACATGAATAAGTAGGTGTAGAGGTGCTCCTTATAAAGTGTTCGGTGAGTGTATATTATGATTAAATAATTGTAAGTAATATTAAAATTATTATGAATATACAGTAAAATATTTAATAAATATTTCAGGTCATTAAAATGCATTACATTATTGTGGCAGATGAATAAAGCATTGATAACACAATACAAAAAGTGGCTTTCGATATATTGTCAATATATTATTTATTTCCAGATTATTAAACAAATTAATGATGATATAGCCCATGATTGACCTACAGTCCATATCAATACATTTTGCAAATGAATTTGTCAATCTGTCCTAGATAGATTTATTATGAGGTCTGTTCTAAGAATGCTTCAATGTACACATGCTTCAGACGGACGCTTCTTGAGCGTCTCACTTTGGTTGCATCGCGTCAGAAATACTGCTTTTTTAGGTTGCTGTGTCAAGTTAAAAATAGTTTGAAACTTAGAAAAACACATTTCGAAATCCTTGCATTTAGAATTGTGCTCAGTCCAGCTGTGTTTAAATGCAAGAATGTGTCTTTCCTCAACTTGTGCTGTCGCTAGTGTCAAGCAAGACTGAGTGTGGTTTGTCATCTCTACAGCTGTGTTTTTTACACAGTTTTAGTTTGGTCTACTGCCCCCTGCTGAAAACAGCTGCTGTTCAAAGCATAAGCACCCCATTAATGCTCTCTATGTTAGTTCATCAACATATGTGTTCACTATATGTGCTCTTGGTTGGGGCAATTGAATTGCTGCGATGGTAGGAATATTCCTTGTATCTGGATAATGAAAACACATATGAATTCTTCTTTAACTTCTTTGAATGTGTTCAGAATCTGTCCCAGACCACCTACGAATGTGGTTTCAGTGATTCGATCACAATCCTTTCATAATTCGTCTTTAGTACATTTACACCTGGCATTTAATGTGTTCAGATGCTTTCCGATTACAGTCAGATCAACAGAAATGCATGTTAATGCCAGGTGTAAAGGGGGCCTATGATTTTCTGAAGCCTCTGTACCCTGCCCTTATTTACAAGAGCCCACCGCATGTCAATATGATGTTCTGGTACCTAGATATTGCTTTAGCCCCAAGAGGCAGCTAGGGCCCTACATGCCAAGTGAAAAGAGCTCACCCTACTATTAAATTTGTGTGCATATTTATGACTGGTTTCTAAGTATGAGCAATGGTAATTGTAATAATGGTTTTCACCTTATTCTAGTCCCATCAGTTCATATTGTCTTTTCTTCTTTTAAATTACACTGATCTCTATTTTTCCACTAAGGTGTCGGTATGTCAAGAAATGATGACTGAATTCAGGAATGTCATCTCCTGTAAAAAGAACTCTCGTTTGCGGCGCCGTCGCCCTCTCTCATCTCAGGGTGTCCTGCGCCACCCAGCCCGTCTCCCTTTGGGAGCTCCCAGGCCCATTCGGCTTGTCCGGGAGATGCGTCTCAGCAACGGCAAACTCTACAGCGGGACAGGGTCATTAACTGGAGCCACAACAGGACCAGGAGGTGGCACTGTGGAAATGGGCCCAGGCCCTCAGCGACTGCTGGAGGACCCTCTGACAGCCAATGTCTCCAATAACCCATCTGCTTTGATCCCACCTGCAGCGCCACGTGGCTGTACGCACGTTCGAGTTTGCCAGGAATGTCGGCGAATACAGAGCCTTCGTTCCACATCGTCTTGTTCGCGTATCTCACCGTTGGCATCAGCCACGTCTTCTCTTCCGCGTCTACCCCCACCCCCTTCTGCCTCCAACACAAACACTGACAGTGAGGGAGGGGGCTCGGTCAGCCCACGTAGGCCTAAACCTACGCCCCCTCCAAGGCCAGTACCGCCAACTAAAACTCCTTCTACTGATCTGCTCTGCAAGCAGGACTGAGACCATGGGAAGTTACTGTGGTAAGGAAATCTTTGTTGACACATTAAATAAATGTAATATGCGTGCATTACTGGAGGTCAAGCAGATACACCCCAAGCAGAGACTCATAAATAGCTCTGTCAACACCTTCAGTCAAAGTGACCTCTGGGATACTGCAAAAAAATGGGCTATTCTTGGAGTTGAGGTCCTTGCAAAAAACTGATGCAAAATTACATTCATTGAAACAAGAGAATCAGATCAGAGATGATTCAGCTAACCATTTCTGTTCCAAGTGTCCAATTTAAAACCATGTCATGCAATGGCACGGGGAAAGCCAGTAAGGTTTGGCACATTGATGAGACTATGTAATGCATATCCCATGAAAGTATGCTATGCAACATGAAAACCCTGAATGAAAAACTGAGGGAAACTGAATGGATGACTATCAATTTTGCATAGATTTTACAGGAGAGAGGCAGCTCACTCTCTCTTCTCCATGATTTGTGATGGGGGACTACAGTCCTGGGAGGACCATAGTGTCTGTACCGAAAAATTTGTGCATATAGAACTGAAATGACATTGGTGCAAATTAATTTTCTTTTTTCTCTCTCTCTCTCTCTGTAATAGTAAAATGAGAAGGGGAGGGTAAAAAACAGTGCTCCAGAATCTGGTTCTATTCCTGAATGTCACTTGCTTCCTTTCCTTTCTAGCTGCTTTATTTTCCATCTTATAATTCTTTTTTTGAACAAAATATCTGCTTTTTCCCTCGTCAGTGTGTGAGGACAAATGTATTTTTTTGGGGGGGGGGGGGGGGGGGGGGGTGATGTGGTTAGGAATGGTTTGTTCAGAGTATAGCTTTGAGAAACAAAATATCTTAGATAATTCACCTGGTCTTCAATCATTCACCTACCTGAAAGTCTTACTAAATTAATTCACAACCCAGTTTACCTTCGTAATGTAATAGGATATCTGGGTGAAGCAGGATTTTCAACGAGAACAAAATGTAGGACAGGACCTTTAGATTTTATCTATCGGGAATTCATTGGATTGTCAAAAGTGAGCATTCCATAACAGAATGGAGCTGGACATGAATGTGAGTTTGCAGTCGATTTTGGAGGATTTATTCATGCTAATCTAAAGTTAAATCTATAGTTCACTGACATTATTGATGTAAACCTCACTACATAACTGGCATTAAATTATTGCATTATCTATTGGCAAGATTTTAGAAAGGCTGCATCACTTACAACAGTTGCCTAAAAGAATGCCTAAATAGCTATTTGGCTATTGGTTAACATTATTTGCCCCGAAGTGCGTCCTAGGTTAAATCAGCTGAAAAGAAAAGTTGTTTCAGATACGGAGAATGTTATTACATTTTGATGAAAGATTACAAAGAGATGCATTAAAGGTGCACTCAGTTACATCTTGGACTTACAGCGACACCTAGTGGTGTGGATGCAGTATCATTCAAAATCAATAGTTTTCAGTTACAGATGCCATTGTAGAAATTCACTATTCACAATCAGCCATGATTTATTTAATCCAAGAGTGAAAATGTCCAATAACAAGACGGTTACTGAGATTAAGCAAGTAGTATTCAGCTGGTCATGCGATTCTAAAACAGCAGCCCCCACGAGGGCGCCCTGCCCCATGTAGAATAAAACAGCTTTTATAAGGTTACTGATATGACTAGAGTCCTCATCTCATGTGAGTGGTCATGCATTTTATACATGTTTCAAAATTAATATTAATTTCTATAGGAGGAAAACTTTTTTAATGGGGAAAAAATTACAGAGTGCACATTTAATTACAAGCACTGATGAATCATGCACAAAAAGACCAAGAACATGCATTTAGAAAGTTAAAAGGGTCCATCTGATTTCATGTTGACTTTAACAGTAAGCTTCTTATCTATATTTGCAATTTGTTGCCAGTTGCAAAATGTAAGTACACAGAGAAACACTTCTCATCCCCAGAACAATGACAACAACGAAACAAAACAGAAAACCCTTTGTGCACCTGAAGTGGTATTTGTCTGATTATGTTAGTGGACAATTAATGATGTTGTTCATTACTCAGAACTAAATGAGCATCTATCATGAATGGTATTGTTGAAGTGCACTAGACGCTGCTGTCTAGATGCTTGTGAAATGCCAATATCCTTTAGAATACCAAAAAAAAAAAAAAAAAAAAAAAAAACTGTAAACAGAGCAACCCCATTTAGGATCTCCAGTATTATAACATTGATATGTTGATGCTTAGTGTGTGTGTGTGTGTGTGTGTGTGTGTGTGTGTGTGTGTGTGTGTGTGTGTGTGTGTGTGTGTGTGTGTGTGTGTATGCGTGCATTTCTGTGTGTGTCAAAGAGAGACAGAGGAGGTATGAGGCTATTTTTTATCTAATCATTTTTTATTCTAAGCTGATTTTTTTATTTCCTCATTAATTTTCAGAGATTTCTATATCAGTGCTTGACGAATCACACCCACAATGAAGAAAATAAGGCAAATTATTCAGATTATATTGTTATTATTATACCAATAAAAATGTGGGGTAATGTAGGAGGGCTGTCACCCTCTTTCATTAAATATATAGACAAATATTTGGAATAAAACAGAGTGAATCACAACTGTGACCTTTGTGACCATGGATGTGTCTGTTGTAATGAATTACAATTAATTGGGTAATTCATATTTTGTTGTATTAATTTTCTAATATGTACTCTGCGTAGAATTATTGAAGTCCTTAAAGGGATAGTTCCCCCGAAAATTATAATTCTGTCATCATTCACTCACCCTCCTGTTGTTTCAAACCCATAAGATTGTCTTCTGTGGAGATGTTTTATTTCCTCATGAATTATACATGAGATGTTATTTGCTCATGAATTACATAAGGGCATTTGCAGCCAAAGGGATATTTTTCTTAAGATGACTAAACAGTGCAGATGTCTCGCTTTTGCGCTTGAACATACTAACATAGAAAAAAATGGGGTGAAATAATCTATACAAAACTGCTCTCTAGTGGCTGGAAGAAGCATTATTCACTAATCATGTGTTCATTGAGATTGTATGAGGGCTGAAGTAGTGTGTTAGAACATGTCTTGGGTGACTGAGGTGAAATGAGGGCAGCAAAATGAGAGAACATGGGAAAGGGAGAAGCACAGACTGTTCAAAAGAAAAGAAAATGAGCAATCTTGCCTCAAGGAACATACAAAATAGAACAGAAACAAAACAATTTGAAACTATTTTTGAAAATGCACCTAGTGGATGCAGTTTGGACAAAACATTAAATTCACATAGGTTCTCAAATCATAAAACAGTTAATACAATTAGTGTCTTGACTAAGTTATGACTAGTGAAAATGATCAACAATGGATGATGTTACTCCAGTCAGAACAGACCTTAAATCAAAACAGCTCACCCTAAATTTGCTTCTGGTTATTGTAAAACATCTTGATGATTAATTACAAGAGAAGGAACTACTTAGAGGTTGTTGTTGTTGTGTGTGTGTGTGTCTGTTTTCCTTTCTTTTCCTTTATTGTTACCTTTATCATTTTGATAGAACCATCCACAAGGAATGGCCAAAGAGATGCATGACTAAATTTCCAGTTGTTATTGGTCTATCCTCAACTGATAGCTTGCCTTCAGGAGTAACATGACACATTTTAAAATGACTAATTTTGGAGCCTCTACTAGCATATAATAAAACGTGACGACAAGTCAGTTCGCTTATAGTTTCTATATGTAACACCCTTGGGTACCTATTAGCTGGGAATAGAAATAAATCAGAAAAAAATGTGCCATCTTAAGGTATTGTTTTCAGTGAAGCTAACTTCTTGCCAGACTTACAAAACTGCTGCAGCATTTAAATTCTCTAGGGGACTATTGCAAAAATAACACCTGTAAAGACCTACATTTCCCAAATTCAGTTATTTATGTAGTTCACCTTCTGTAATATGTATAGCTATGTATTTCACCTATTTTATAAGGATGGTTGTGTGTTCCATATTTCATATGGTTGGTTGGTTATGTATTTCACTTTCTATATCATATGATTGTTTATGTATTTCAGCTTTTACAACTCTAATTCCAAAAAAGTTGGGACAGTATGGAAAATGCTAATAAAAACAAAAAGGAGTGATTTGTAAATGTGATTGAAAGCACTATAACAACACATTATTTGATGTTTTGCCTTGTGAATTTACTTTTTTTCTCTAATATATACTCATTTTGAATCAGATGATTGCAACACGCTCCAAAAAAGTTGAGTGAGGGCAATTTAGGACTATTAACAATCTGATAAATTCTAATAAGAAATAACAAGGTGATGTGAAACAGGAGATGTTAAACAGGTGAAGCAGTCGTGCTATAGTATACAAGGAGCCTCCAAAAGAGCCTACTGTATTCCTTTAAGAGCAAGGATGGGTTAAGGCTCACCAATTTTTCAACAGATGCGTCAGCAAATAATCCATCGCTTTGAGAACAATATTCTCCAAAAACAAATTGGAAGGATTTTGGGCATTTCAACCTCTACAGAGCACAATATTTAAAAGATTCAAGGAATCCAGTCAAGTCTCAGTGGGTAAAGGGCAAGACCGAAAACCACTTCTGAATGCACGTGATCTCTGATTACTCAGACGTCTTTAAAAAAATGTCATTTGTCTGTATTGGATATCATGACATGGGCTCTGGAATACTTCTGTAAATCTTTGTCAGTCAACACCATTTGCCGCTGCATCCACAAATACAAGTTAAGGCTTTGCTATGAAAAGCAGAAGCCATACATCAACACTGTCCAGAAGCTCTGCCGACTTCTCTGGGCTCAGTCTCATCTGAGATGGAAAGTAGAACAGTGGAATTATGTTTTGTGGTCAAGTCAACATTTCAGATAGTTTTTGGAAAAACCAGGCATCATGTTCTCTGGGCCAAAGAGGATAAGGACCATCCAAGCTGTTATCAGCATCAGGTCCAAAAACCAGTGTCTGTCATGATATGGGGGTTTGTCAGTGCACATGGCATGGGTAACTTGCACACCTGTGAGGGCACAATTAATGCAGAAAAATATGTACATATTTTAGGCGCAACATATGCTGCCATCCAGACTTAGACATTTCCAGGGATGTCCCACCATTTCCAGCAGGACAACGCCAAACCACACACTGCCAGGATTACAAGTGCATGGCTGCGTAAGCAGAGAGTGCAGGTGCTAGATTGGCCGGCCTGCTGTCCTGACTTGTCTTCAATTTAGAATGTGTGGTGCATTATGAAGCGCAAATTACAGCAATGAAGGCCCCGTACAATTGGGCAGCTGAAAACCTGCATAATGGATGAATGGGGGAAATTCCACTTGCTAGACTTAACAAACTTGTCTTCAGAACCCAAATGCTTAATAAGTGTTATTAGAAGAAAAGGTGATGTTTCACAGTGGTAAACACACGACTGTCTCAGCTTTTTTGGAGCATGTTGCAATCATGTGATTTGAAATGAGTGTATATTTATAAAAACAACAACAACAACAATTTAGTTCACATGTAGGGTTAAACATCAAATAGTGTGTTGTTGTAGTGCTTTCAATATACTGTAGCACAGGGTGAATAGAATTTACAAATTACTCCTTTTTATTAGCATTTTCTAAACTGTCCCAGCATTTTTGGAATCAAGGTATCATATGGATGGTTTCTCAAGTACAGTTTCTGTCATTCAGTACAAGGTGCTCATTAAGATCTACTGTACACATACTGCAACCGCAGCTGCTGTGCTATTTGACAGCAGGAAACAGGGAGAACCAGAGCATATGGCTGGTGGGCTGACATAGTATAGAATCCACAGATGAAGCCACATCTAGACCCTCAAAGACACCTACGCTAAAAGTCGAAGAAATTAAAACGAAATTGAAACTGGCAACTGGCAACTGTCAAAGCCACAGATTTATTTGTAGCACATCATGAAGAGTGTGTTGAAAGTGACAAGTCCAGCAGCAGGTCATGAAAACACAAAGGTCCGCCTTTCTTGTTGTTGCCTTAGTGGTAAATAGTAAATGGTGAATGGTCTGCACTTATATAGCACTTTTTTTAACCTTAGCGGTTCCAAAGCGCTTTACACTGTGACTCATTCACCCATTCACGCACACACTCACACACCAATGATGGCAGAGCTGCCATGCAAAGTGCTAGCCTGCCATTGGGAGCAACTTGGGGTTCAGTGTCTTGCCCAAGGACACTTCGGCATGTGGAGTCATGTGGAGTCAAAGTAAGTGATATGCAGTATATATACTGTATATAGATATGAGATGTGTTGTGCCTTTTGTTAGAGGGAAAGACAAAAATATGATTTGTGATTATAGAAAACACATTCAAAAAGTTGAACTCCGTTGAGCACTTTACTGGTAATTATAGTGGAATGTAATTCATCTTCTTTATTGAAAAGTTGTATTATTTCAATGCTGGGTATAATTAGTCACTGTAATCTAATTACTTTTAGTCCAAAAGTAGTATTGTGTAAAGTACCACATTTTAAAATCTTACAGTCAGATTACAGTTAGTGATTTTCAATTAATGTAATTACTTTTAAGTACATGTTGTTATAAGTTTTTAAAATAAATTGATTCCTGTAGAATACATTTAAAACATAAATTATGTTCATATGTACGCCTGCACCCCCTGACAAGTCATTGTAAGGGAGAAACTTGTGGTGCTGAGTGTGAGTATAGAAATATAGATGTTATTTTAAAATTTGTTGAGCAAAAAGGGGTTTTATAAAGAAATTAAAAAGTAATTAGTAATGATCAGTAAAGTAATCGGATTACATTTTTTATTTTGTAAATGGGTAATAGTAATGGAAATAGGAAGAAGTGGTAGTAGTGAAAAGTAATTTGTAGTGGATTACTTTTGAGTAACTTACCCAACACTGATTATTGATCGGTTTATTAGCAGCTGGGTTGCTTTGTGTTATTGTGTTACAAAGTGTGATCAGTGAATAGCTCTCATTATTGAATCAAATTAGCTTTATTGTATCTATTGTTAACACGAAATCATAGAGCATCTTATTTTGACACTAAGTGTCAGTAGAGGTCACACTCCAATCCCCACATTATCACTTGAACCATGTTAACTTCTCAATGACATTTTCTGTGCTTAAATTTACAGTAGTGGAACTCTGTTAGGGCACCTGTATGAACTATGAGCTCATACATCTATTAAAATGGCAATGTCTTGGTTCAGTATTGTGTTAGACTATCTAATCACGTGCATTGAAATTAACCCTTTTTTGTGTAGCTGAAGTATCCAGATACTTTTTGGGACCACTGTGTTTATAAACATGTCTCTTAATGCATGCATGACGCATAGAAGGTTACAGGTTTGGAACAGGCGGGTGTTTCGATGCAATGGGTGTGTCCGTGTTAACTTCATCAAGTTCCTGCAGTGCAGTCACACCGTCGCACATTCCTGTCTGTCGCTCCAGGGACTTGCATCTCTCCCAATGGATTTTAATCACTTTAGGCTGCCTTTGCTATTTTTGGCCACTCTTGGTAAGTTCAAAGAAACAATCATTTTAGGTTAAAGTTATGTTTATTTCCATTTTTTTTTCTCCTTCCAAAAATAATGTTATGAAGGCTATTTAACCATTAGAGAGAGAGAAAAAAACTGTTAAAACTACACTTAACAGTAGCTGATACTCTGAACACTCTGTATCAGAGTTGATGGGGTAAAATGCATATTGAATATCACAGCTTGCTAAATCACACAAAATTCACCCCAAATAAAATTATACTTAAAATGCAACTTTTTGAATCACTGGCTAATCTCTAAAAACACTTTCAAGGTGAAAAAAAAAAAAAACATCATCAATGCTTGGGTCTCTAAGGGTTAAAGTAGTCTTCCTTTTATGAAGTAGGACTACACCATCTATAGTTTGCTGTTATATACTGTATATTCGTTCACCTGTGCACTAACTTTAAATCTCCCTCCCATAGGATGCTGCTCTGAGGGCAGTCCACTTTTAAACGAAAAAAAAAACGGCGTTATAGGTAAAAATGTGACTTTCAAAACGACGGTCACCAATACGGGGAATTTTTTGACCGTCACTTGGAATTTCAATAATGGTCGCGACATTTTCCCCATTATGACGGGCCTTCCGATGACGAACACCGAAATCGTCGAAGAAAATTACGCCGCAAGAATCAAATATAATAAGACAACGTGGGAGCTTCAGCTTATCTCGTTGGTGAAGGAGGATTCAGGGGAATATACTCTCACTATAGTGACCGGAACGGGAAAGCAGCTATCAGGACTAGTCCTTCTTGAGGTTCTTGGTAAGTACATTCACCTTGGTTATTCATTATAAAGCGCGAATTCCAAGTGTATGACTGGAGATGAGAAGTTGGGGTGGTGTAGCCTAGTGGTGATTGGTTTAAAGGGATAGTTCACCCAAAAATGTATGCATGCCATCCCAGATGTGTATGACTTTCTTTCATCTGCAGAACACAAATTAAGATTTTTACAAGAATAATTCAAGTGAATGAATTGGCCAGAACTTTTAAGCACCAAAAAGCACATAAAGGTAGCCTAAAAGTAATCCATAAAACTCCAGTGGTTAAATACATATTTTCTGAAGCGATACGATAGGTGTGAGTAAGAAACAGATCAATATTTAAGTCCCTTTTTACTGTAAATGTACACTGTGGAAGTGACTTTTCACTTTCACATTCAGCCACCTACTGGTTGGGGCTGGTCAGAAGTGGGGATTTATAGTAAAAAATGAATTAAATATTGATCTGTTTCTCGCCCACACCTATCATATCATTTTTGCATTTTAAGGAACTACTGAGCTGAGATATTTTTCTAATTTTCTTCAAATGTGTTCTGATGAAGAAAGAAAGTCATACACACCTGGGATATCATGAGGGTGGGTAAATAATGAGAGAATTTTCACTTTTGGGTGAACTATCCCTTTAAAATATCAGATTTCTTTAATTCACCCTATAGGAAGGATTTGACAGTTCTGTGAAGAGAATTTATCTGTAAATGATTTTATTTTATGCCACAGTATCCTTGTTTACATTCATTTTACTCATCACAAAAATATTCAACTTTATTTTGCGAGTCATTAAGATTTAAACCTGATTTTCTTCATTAGAAAGGGTACAACGGGGCTAAAGCCCCTGGGGTAAAAGGCACTTTTGATTTTATTTTTCTCCCAAAACACTGAATGGCAACAAAAACTACCACAGTGCATTCCTAAACACCTGTTTATCACTGCAAATATTCCTGATCCATGAGATTGTTGTATGCAATATCTAAAGTTTGATTTTGAGGTAATTTTATCTATTAGGCTATTTAGTACGTTTTTAAAATCTTACAAATTTATGAAGCTAATGAAAATCCCTAAAATTATCACTGATTCAGAATTTTTAGTTTTTTTTAATAACTGTCTTATAAGTGAAAGGATAGGATTTGGGGCAAAAAAGGCCCCCATAAAACACATTGTTTTTCTGAAGCGGAGGGAAAAGATTTGTTATGAAAATTTTTCAAAGTGGGCTAAAAAAGACTGA
The DNA here is from genome assembly GCF_019703515.2 of Myxocyprinus asiaticus. Classification (NCBI taxonomy): domain Eukaryota; kingdom Metazoa; phylum Chordata; class Actinopteri; order Cypriniformes; family Catostomidae; genus Myxocyprinus; species Myxocyprinus asiaticus. Next base: position 6,922,014 of record NC_059373.1, on the reverse strand, counting down.
TCCAATCAAAATGGAGTTAATTTGTTTACAGAACACCTGAGATGTTAATAAATGCCAAATGTGATTAAAATGAACAGGATATGGTTAACTCTTTTCTATTGTGGTTATTTTGATTAACCATTATCTTCATTTGTTACTCAAAAAAGCAGCATGCTGTCTCAAAAGTATTTGCCTAAATTGACAAATACTTGTAGTATACTTGTTGGTGTAGTTCAGTAAACCCCAGCACAGGTAATCTCAAGCATGTTGGTTTACAAGCAGCAAGCCATGAGCAATCAATTCAGTCCTCCATTCTGATAGGATAACACTTGGCAAAGTTATAAAATGAACAAAAACATTCATCTCTACCCACAGACAGAATGATCGAAGCTTTAAAGCAGTACTGATCCAATGTTCTCTTCTCTCCAGAACCCGTGTCTGACGTCAAGATTCTGTCCAGTCTCCCTGAAGCAGTAGAGTTCAACAGCACCGTGGTTCTGACCTGTTCTGCCAAAGGCTCCTTCACATACAAGTGGGTAAATGGATCGGGCCCAGTAGTGCCGGATGGAGCACACATAAAGCTTAATTCAAATGGCAATGAGCTTACAGTTAGCGAAGTTCGCCGTACAGATCTGCGCGGACCCATCTACTGCATCGCAGAGAACACACTGGAGTCAGGGAAGAGTGCTCCATTTAATCTTAGTGTGAGCTGTAAGTACAGTACCTGATCACGCATATTCACTTGTAAATACAAATGCCTATTCTAAGACCCAAATACACAAACACACTGACTTAAAGAAATGTTCCGGGTTTTGTACAAATTAAGCTCGGTTACTACAGAAACAGTTTCAGCTTGTTTTTTTTTTTTTGTTTTTTTTTTGTGGTTTATTTAAAAAAAAAAAAAAAGCACAAGTTATGGTTACAGTAAAGCATTTACAATGGAAGTGAATGGAGTCAGACCATTAACATTAAAATACACACTTTTTCGAAAGTCTAGCTACAAGACATAAACAGTATACATGCTTACATGACTTAGTGTGATGAAATCTCTTACAGGGTTAAATGGTGTTATGTAGTCATGGCAACAAAGCTGTCATTTTGAGAGGGGGGTTTTTTGCATTTGCTGAAAGAAATACTAGTGTTTGCATAGCAGCTGAAGCAGGTAGGGCAGGTATCCTAAAGCCATTATGACATCATAGCTGGCAGTTAGAGCTTCAGTCGGTGTAAGGAGTGGTTCACACCGAACTTGTTTATGCATTGGTCTGTGCTGTTTTTCAATTGTATTTCTATGTAAACATGCGCTGGATAGACATCTTTGCCATGTCTTAAAAGCACGTCTCAGGACACATGCATTTTGTTCTGTTCGTTGCGCCATGTCTTGCTTTTTTTAACGCATGAGTGCGTTTGGTCTGAACGGCCTCAAGTCAATGGGAGATTTTAAAACTTAAATATCTTTTAAAAAGTGCAAAGTAATATGTACATTTTAAAAGATATTTAAGTTTTAAAAAGAAGTGGGCCCTGCATGTTAAGCGGTTAATGAATAGTGGACAAGTGTGTAAAAAAACAAAAGGAAAAGAAAAGAAATATGAGCGATTTCAATACAATACTGCCTTGTTAGCACTCCTTTCAATATCTTCCTTTTTCTTGTCTATCTAGATGGCCCAGAAAACATTGTCATGAAGCTAACTCCAGCCATACCCTCCCTTAAGAAAGGCTCTAACTTAACGCTTACATGCTCAGCTGACTCGGATCCTCCTGCTCAGCTTCAGTGGATGTTTAACGGGGCAGAGCTGCAGTCCCAGACGGCCACCATGACCATCGCCAAACTAGAGGAAAAGCACAGTGGCAACTACAGCTGTGTGGCTTACAACACTGAGACCAACCGCAAAGCTTCCTCACAGGTTGCTGTGGTATCTGTTCTGGGTGAGTTAAACGCTTAAAGTCCTGTACAAATGCTTTGAAAGTCTAAAGAGTTTTTCGGGTCTTTTATGGAAGTTCCAACAATACATTGTTCCTCTAATCCTAGTATTAGTATAGTTACATTCTGCACACTCTTAACAACTCAATTAAAAAATTAAGGTTCCAATTAAAACATAGTTACAGTATGTACTGTTGCTTTAAACAGTTCAGAAACCAATATGCTGATCTCCAAATGTCATCTCCAACTTAAGGGATAGCTCAGCCAAAAATAAAATTCTGTCATATTTTACTCACCCTCACTTCAAACCTGTATGATTTTCTTACATGGAACACAAAAGGAGACATAGGCAGAATGTTAGTCTCACCACTGTGGTATGAATAAAAAAATGCTGCAATAAATGGGGACTAAGGCTGTCAGTCTCTTACATTCTGCCGAAAATCTTTTGTTCTATGGAAGGAAGAAAGTCATAAAGGTTTGGAACCACATGAGGGCAAGATAACAATGACAATTGTTTTTTGGGTGAACTACATTGTATAAAATATCCTGTTGTTTTAAAAAAAAAATCATAATAATAATAAAAAAAAAACCTGGCAGCTGTTGTTGCCAGAATAAATATGTAAAAAATACAGTAAAATTGTAAACAACTTTACAGAACAACTTGTAAATTTTACAGTTTGAAACGGTTGTAATTTACATGACCACGATGGCACTGTAAAAAAAAAAAAAAAAAAAAAAAAAAAGTTACATTTACAGTAAACAAAATGTCATGAACTTGATATTAACCTTCTGAAACTGTAAAAATCTGCTTTTTACTGGCTCTTCCAGGAACAATGACCAATAAACATGTAGAGACAGTGCTCAGTGTCACTCACACAAACTCTAAGAACCATCAGAGTAACACGTGTGAAATTTAAACATTAACTAAACTACATTAAATATAAAACAGAACACCCCAATGTACGTAACTGATATTAAAAATAAGAAGAAACATAACTATTCCCATAAAATATAATGAAATATGATGGGTCATGCAGGGAATTGTGGGAATGCCCGATTATTGTTTTTTTTACTGTAATTTTAACAATAATTTACTGTTAAAAGTACATGTACACTCTTATTAAACAATGTACATTTTTACCATTAATTATACAGGAAAATCATACTTTTTACACCTAAATTTTTTTATTTTTACAACATTTTATTGTAAAAACTACTGTATTGTCTTTTAAAATATATATAAAAATTGTTTTACTGTATATTTTAAAGTTAATATTCGTTTATCAATTAAAGTTTTATTTCTGTAGCATTTTTACAGTCTTTTACCATTAAAATTACAGACATTTTTTACAGTGTATCCCTTTAAGCCAATAAAGCAAAAATGTATTTTGAAAAGAAAAGATCCTGCAAAATACCATTGGAAAAACCTTTGTTTTTAAAAGGATAGGTAAGTAATCAACATCTGCTGAAATCTTTGGATTACAAGTGAAGCAGTACAGAGATAGACATGCTTAGCCACGGTGCCTTCATTGCCAAGAAAAACATAAGGATTTTTAAAAAAAAGTTGACTCCCACTCTGGAAGAGGGGCAAAAATAATTTCCTCAAAAAGGATAAATAAAAATGAAAATGAGCATTCTTAAAATAAAAATAACAAAAAAGTAACACTGCTACTCTTGCTTAATTCCATGAGCTATAGAAAATAAGTAGGTTTTAAGAAGAGATTTAAAACCTTCAAAAGTTGGAGAGGATCTTTTAATTATAAACCCCATTCAATTTGGTTAGATTTCTTTGAAAACAACATTGTACCTAGGCTAATACTTAATAGTTTTAAGGATTTTTAGATATTTATACTGCAAAATAAGACAAAAATACTCTTAAGAAAAAGTTTTGTTTTTTTGCAGTGCACAAGCTAAAGTCTGTTTGTATCTGTATTTCTTCAAAATGGCTTCCTGTGAATAAGGCCGCTAAGGAGACTTACAGATACTGTACTTTTGAGCCTAAACCTGTTTCTCCACTCTGAGGCTTCTCTCAGCTCATGTTAGTGAGTAGAAGTTTCAGGCATGTTCTGCATTTCGATTAAAGGTAAATTGATTTTTTACAAAGCCTCTGATCCTGTGGTGTCAGGCTCTGTAGCTTTGTAAAGAACAGTGTTTCCCCTAAGGTATTTCGATGTGTGAAAAACCAGTGCGTTAAAGAAAACGCACACTGATTGTCACACACTGTCTGACGTCACATACATGTTGGGCAGTTACAACTTGGATAAGGTTTCAAGGCTTAGAATACCGACTCCTGCTTTGATTGATCCGTCCATGCCGGGTGAGATTTGTGAAACTTGAGTTCTGAGTACATCTTCAGGTTTTACTTTACTTAACTGCAATGCATTTTTGCATCATTTGGTTTTGTATAAAAATTTTATTCAAAGCTATTCATGCAAAAGAGCGCTAACAGTTTTAATGAGAGCTAATATAAAGAATTCTCTTGGGGTAGAATTTGCATTTTTAAAAAGCAACAGAGCAAACAGGGACAAGAGATTCTCTAGACCAAAAATGGGTTGCAGGTCTGTTCTGAAGGGGTTTGTGGACTGCAGGGAAATAACAATGCTAAATGCAAGATGTGCACAGTGAAGTAAATAGGCTTATCAAGGTTTTGAAGAGAGTAAACTCTTCCCATATCTTTTGTTGTTGACGAGGCAAAACCAGTTGAGAATTACTGGTGGAGAGATGAACGAAGAGAGTCCATTTGCAGTTTATACAAAACTAAATGCGAACACACAGGCAGTGAGCAGGAAGACGAGGTGTGCTCAACGATGATGTTGCAGGAATTTGAATTTGAATGCATTTCAATGAGCACAGTTTGAACTTTGATTCATCCTGGTGCATTCCACAGTAATGATGTCTGCACAAACAAGAGAAAGAGGTGGAATTTCGCCTTTGTGGGCGAATTTGTCTTAAATAAGTGATACCACAGTAGTAGACTAGCTGGGAAAAAACAAATTCAAATAATTGTACAGCAGTGTTGGTCTACGAACAGCTGCACAGAAAACACAGAGAACATTTTTTAACAGACATAACTTACAATTCCGCTCGTGGATATCTTGCTACTAAGTGCCTCAAAACTCAAAGGTCTTTCAAAGATCTGGTACCATGAACCTGGAAAACGATTCTAGTGAATAGTACTTCTTGAAGAGACGTTGTGTTGCACCAACTAATCAGATTCGAACTTGCCATTTATGCAGGCTTTTGCCAATTGTTTGTGCAATTAATATGCATCAGCCGGTCAGTTTGAGGGCACGCTATCTGATGATAAGACTATCGCTGTGGCCACAAGTCATAGTTCAACAACCTTGTTGTAAGAATCCGTACAAAGAGGCTGGAAATGTGTTGAAAATGTGGTGTTGAATATGTGCTGTCATTAAGGGTCCATATCCTGAAACCATTATTGATTTTTCATCTTCTCTTTTGCTCTTATCTGGCAGAGGCCTTAAGTGGAACAAATATTACCAGCCCTGCCTCACTTCTCATTGCTGGCAATAGCACGGTCAACCTCACCTGCACAGCAGCCGCTGGCAAAGCCGAAAATGTGGAATGGATGAAGGACGGCAAACCTCTCGCTCCTGGCGAGCGTGTCATTCTCTCAGCGGGCAAGAGCATTGTGACCATTGTTAAAGTTGCTAAAGAGGACGCCGGCGAGTATAAGTGCAAACTGACAAACAAAGTGAGCACAGATGAAGCCACCTATAAGATGGTGATCAACTGTAAGTGTAGAAAAAATTATGTTTTTTGTTTAAATACTGTCTGTGTGAACTGCTCTTCACAATGTGCATCATGTTCTCTTTGATTGTCTTATAGGGTGCAATTATTTTATCTCCACTGTGTAGGTATCTTACACTGTGTCCGGGGTCAGAAATTAAGGTGGGGTTGGGACAAAAATGCCACCAAAAGTTACAAAAATGCACAAGAAATTTAAAATGTGTGGGTAAAAAATGCCCCAGTAATTAATTTTTCTGTTTTTTATTTATAACATCTGAATAGTTCTTAATATTCTATTCGATGCCTAGTTATATACATTATTTATCACATAGAATATAATCTGATGTTGATTCAATTTTATGGGTAGAAGGTAATATATGAACCTATGTAAATAAATTAATTGAGTTGAAGTATTGCAAAACAAATGAGTGATGTGCATATTTTAAATGTTTAGGAAAAAAGCCTTAATAAACTATAAAAATACCCCTGAAAGTCAAATCCAGGGGCAGTTGTTGCCCCGCGATGGAAGAGGTAATTTCAGACACTGAGTGTCCCAACCAGGCGCAATACGCTAAAGCGACAAAGCTATAAATCTCTTCCATGGTAATCAGAGTTTCCGTTGAGAAAGACTGATAATCTATTTGTCTGATATTTGTACTGATATTCACACTTTTTTACTTAATTAGTTATTGGTTCTTCAATACTAAGTCCACCTACCATCAATGGATAAATAAAAATCGAAAAAGCATTGCACCCAACAACCAGTTAAAAAACTTTCATATTTGATTTACTGTTTGCATAATGCATAATTGCATAATTTCATTATTAATTTGTTTATTGCAGAAATAAAACGATAAATAAAATTCAGTTCTGCATACTGTGGTAAAAAACAAAACAACATCTATCAATCTCTAGTTTTTGTCCTAAAATCTGCGATCGCTACAAGACATTTTGTTGATCCCATGGTGTCTACTTTCATTATGTCGCATTGGTGGTAAAGTTTCATTGTAGTGAAATCTTGTCTATCCAATCTCATTTTTCGAAAATCTTTTGTACTGTATATTAAACATCAACTATGTTCTGATTGGTTGGGATTCCTCCACTTTTCTCAGTATTTTCATCTTCATTGAAGACAGAAACATTACTTGACACTAAAACGTGTTGTATTTTCCCGGTTAGGATAGTGTTGGTATTAGTCAACCTGATTTATATCACCTCTCTTTTGTTGTCTTGTCTAAATGTTGGCCTCTACTGTTTGCAGATGGTGGTGGTTAGCTTACTCCTGTATTGTTACGGCCAGTTTGTTTGTGTTAATCTAATGTAAATGTTGACCTCCCTGACTGAGCTGATCTGTCTGATGTCAGATGGTCCAGTGAATGTGAAGGTGAGCGGAAAGAATGCAGTGAAGTTTGATGAGGCCATAGAGATATCCTGTTCTGCAGAATCTGTTCCCGCCAGCACCTACACGTGGAAACTCAATGAAACAATGATGGACTTCAGCCTGGCAAGCTTGCGCATCGAAAAGGCCAGTCAAAAGGACAGTGGCACGTACACCTGTGAGGCTCACAACCCCATCACTGGAATGACAATGAAAACAACGCACAAACTAGCTGTGACAGGTAGCATTTTCATTTTAAAATGCATTCTTGTTCACAACTCCTAAAACTCAAAATTCACATGTCAATTCATGTAGTTGATGTACTGACTAGTGATAGATATAATCGGTTGATTTTTGGTCATTTTTAGATTATCGGCACATGTCAATAAGTGTGCCTGCTGATTAATGCCAATTTTGAGTGGTAATTCAATTACTGACTTTAAACAGACCAATATATTGGGCAGGCAGATTAATCTGCCAATATTTGGCCATTTTGAGATTTTCAGCATCAGCCAATAAATGTGCCTGTCAAATAACAGAATTTTGAGATAATCGGCATCTGCCCATTAATGCCAATGTTTGTTGGTAATTCATGCAGTGATAAACCAATATTATCTGTCGGTATTTGGCCATTTTGAGATTACCGGCATGGATCAGTAAATTTGCCTGCCTACTGACTATTAGTAATATCCCAAAATATCAACCAGGGGAGCATTTCCTGAACAACGATAGAATCTTCTGCTTAACCACCATAGGACTATGTACAGTATATGTATGTTTTGCAGAGCTTGGTCCGGTAGACGAGGGCCTTTCTGGGGGAGCGATTGCTGGAATTGTAATTGGTGTGATCATGGCTATAATCATCATCACTTGTATCGTTTGCTGCAATAGAAAAACTGAAGAGTAAGTCTAAAATTCATTCATCTCTCTTTTCCCTTATTGCATTAATGGTGTAATAACTTGGCAATTCTATCCTAAACATGCATTGATAATGCATTTGTCAGACATGGTACTTTGATTTTGCAGACAGGCCATTGCCAAGGTTTAAATCAATTGTTTTCTTCATTTGTTTATATGGTGTGATTTAAACTTTACTTTTCAATTATCAGTTGACTTAAAGGAATGTTCTAGTTTCAATACAAGTTAAGCATTTTTTCAATGTTATTTTCAACTATGCCAGCTTAATTTGCAGAGACAACTAAAAATAATGAATTGCTTGGTTGATTCACCAAAAAAGTGTAAACACTGTTTGTTTGCATTGCTCTGTTTTTTTTTTTGTTTTTTTTTGGAGCATCCCAACCAGTTCGACATAGCAACAACATTGGTTTAACAAATGGCATCAGTTTGGGGCGAGGCTGTCTGTTTTTTAGACCAATGGAAGAAGGGGAGAGTGTTTAGGAAACCTGTTTGAAAACAAGCATTATTGTGTATTGCTTTAGAGGCACAGAAATGACACACTTCACCTTTAAGAGTGTACTCACACTAGGCAATCTGTACCGTGCCCGAGCACTTTTGACCCCCAAATTCCAGTTCATTTGACTAGTGTTAAACTATGCCTTGGCCTGCTTGAAGAGGTGGGCTCGGGCATGGTTCAGTTGGCTCAGGCACAGTACACATCTAGTGTGATCGCTAACCTTGACCGAGCACGGAACTCGAAACATGATGTCAATGATACGACTGCGCAAAGGGATCACTTTGGTCTACGGCATAGGTGCAGTGTTTACTGGAAATTTGGGCAGACGAGAGTATACAGGAACAACTGGATACAACACACAAGAACACACAAGAACTCCAAGATATTTGGTAAAATTTGTGCTCGTGGATACCAAAGAACCATTGAGCAATGACGTGACAAGCTGAAAAAACTGCGGGTTCATTATCTGAAGGTACAGAATGCACTCTGTAAATCTGGCAGCTCGTCAGACGAAAAGGATAAATTCCAGTGGTACAATGCTGTCGACAATTAGTCATGTGAGAGGGCCGTGTGTCACCGCACCCCAAACGACTCAAAATAAGCCACAAAGTAAGTAATATTACTATGATGGACTCCACTGTGCTCTGCGAGAGTGCTTTTCTTCCTGTTTGCTTCAAAATAAAAAGTCACATTGTAATGACATAAGCGTGCTCGGGCCCGGAACGTTAAGTGCAATGTGAGTGCAGGCCAGTCGTGCTTGGGCACGGTATAAGGCAAACGGGCCTAGTGTGAATACGCCCTAAGACAACGTCTCTCTCTTGCTCTCTCCGCAGTTTCATAGCTTTCTCTTTCCTCTTTGCTCATGTCTCATTTTTCTCATTTTTCTTCATCCTCAGACTTGCCAACATTGTCATTAGGCACTGACAGTTCTGTACATGTCAAAACCTTCAACACTTAAAATGTTGAACTCAAAGGATATGGGGGTGGTTTCAGTAACGGGACATGACATGACTATTTCAATCAGTACACCTTTAGACAGTCCAAATGTGTTGTAATAGGTGAGTGTCATGAAGTATATGATGCACTGCACCACATCCTAATTCCTTTCAGTCACCGTGATTTATTGGAATAGGTTTTTCTCTTTTTCTGTTTGGCCTGAAAACATATGGTTGATTGTTCTTTCAGAATTCAGTCTTTTATAGTGGTGTTAGTGTGGTGGTAGAGTGCTAATAATGTGGCGATATTGTTCAGTCTTATCCATGATATGTATTGCATAATTGCGATAAGGGTTTTATATGATAATGTAATCACAAGTATGCATAAACTTGGCCAGATTTAAAGAATTATTTGTACTGTTAAAGGCGTAAGGAGTTATTGTGTTGTATTTACTTAGCCTCATGTTGTTCCAAAGCATGTTATCCATTATTTTGTTTTCTGTGGAACATAAAAGGTGAAATTGTGAAGAATTTTTATGCCACTCTTTTCCATACAATGATAGTTCATAGTGTTCGTGACTCTCAAGCTCATAAAAGGACCAAAAAGCACCATACATGATCCATAATAGTAGTCTAAATGACTTATTTGTAAAATTCCAAGTCTTTTGAAGATATACGACAGCTTTGTGTGAGAAACGTTACAAAATGTAACTTAATATTCTCTGATAATCTTGTATATTGGGTTACCTCCACTGAAGCTCTGAAATCTCGTTCAGTTTCACGTTCACATTCAAAAATGGCGTGCCAACGCATTGTGGTAGGTTTGACCTTATTAATGCCAAAACGTCATTGGTTATTGGATGTATCGAGACAGAATGTGATACACTACATTGAATATGCTGGATGGAGAATGAGATTTAAAATTTTCTGTAAATAATGGCTTAAATTTCAGCCTGTTCCTCATGCAAAACCATATGGCTTCAGAAGACTAAGAATGGGTAAAGATTCTTCAAAAAAAATTATTTTGTGTTCCACGGGGAAAAAATAAAAGCATACATATGGGCTTGGAATGACATAAGGCTGAGTAAACAACAATATTATTTTCATTTTTCAGTGAACTATTCCTTTAGAGACAGAACCTTTTAATTCTCTTCTATTTCTCAAATGTTTTAGCGCCAAATTCTCAAAGTGGTCAGGTCTGTTTGCCTGGGTTCTTAGAGGCTTTCCACACCTTATTCATCTACACCTGTCATCGAATGCAAATGACAGCATGGATTTTCTACCTAAGTAACAAAGACAAACAAACAAGAGCAACAACTGGTTCTGCAAAAACAGATTTTTTTTGTAAATCACATTTTGTAATTTTAGGTTTAATTTGGAAAATTCTGACAATTTGGGAAAAGCTAAGCACTGATAGTAATCATGGATGATACCAACGCTGAAAAAGTCTTGTTGTACATATAGTAAATGTCTGACAAAAATTACACAAAGAACTGGGAAATAAGTGTTTAGAAGTCTCAGATTCCTACATAAATGATAGCAAATTGTTTTTTTATTTTTTTTGCCAGGGCAACAAAGAATAGGACAGGAAATACTGGAAACGCAAAACAAAGCTTGAAGGGATATCATATGTAAATGCACAGGTCATTTCAGTTAAGTCTAACAGAGAGATTTGTTTATTTGATAGGAAACTAGCATCACCTGCACAGTAACCTTGAACTCACAGAAATACAAACACACGCACACACCGTATGCAAACCATCCAGTTAAAAGCGTGTCAAATCAATGACCTCATTTGTCATCCACTGTTCATTGTAGTTCCTTGTCCATTTCAGATACTTTTTCGAGACATTTTTAGAATTAAAGTTTTTGTGAAGAAGTGTAAAGTGTTTTATAACTAAACTTATCAGACCTTCTGCAGCCGGTTTCCTTTTGAAAGTTGCAAGTTGAGTTTTACACCTGTGACAAATTGCATCCTGGAAGGGCGAGAAGCCTGACTCCATTTGTTTTCTGATTTCTGTCATAGATAACACCTAACCTTAGTTAATTTCCTCTTAGACCACCTGCAAGTGTTGTGTTGTCATCTTTATTAATAGGTTATTTTGATTGGTTTTATTGGTTTTGACATCGGATTATACAGTTAAATATATAAACTAGATAAGTAAAGTTTGTCAAGACAAACTCTGATGTTGGCTTCACAAAGCCTTGTCTGAACGTTAAAAGTTTAAACTAATTTTAAAAGTTGTAAATTTGATGGTTGTACAGACATTTCGATAAGACAAACAGCCTGTAAGTTAGATAGATGGGTAGATAGAGAGAGAGAGAGAGAGAGAGAGAGAGAGCGCAATCAGGACTATTTAGTAGAGACGGACCACGTCTATTAAACTGAATGGGAGAAATTGGAACGCCCAGCTAGAGCTTCTAGCACCCAGCAGTCAACGGATGTAGAAAGAAGGGTAAAAGCCTTACAGGTAAAAGAGCCAATCACCTTTTAGATACAGACATCGCCTGTCAATCAACTTGCTAACATGCATGCATATTAGCTATACAAGCCAGGAAAATTGCATGTTTTAGTGTTATATGAGGTAAAGAAGCACAATTTATGATTCCAGTATTATCAGATTTTAGTGCTGATTTGAAATATGTTCTTTGATCGTAATCTTGTCCGACTGTTTTTTGAGATTTCTGTCTTTCTCCATTCAAGTAGATAGGAACTGCACTAGCATGAATGGAAATAGACTCCTGAGAGCATTCCAAAGATGGCAGACAGTGGACTGACTTGCTAGAAAGTCTTTGACGCAACTTAAAGCAGATTAAAGGCCTTTTGTGGGTTTGTTTACATTCGAATTGCTGACCATTGGAGTTTGAATTAAAGAGCGTTCCTTTGGCCCATTTGAACATTCTGTCAATGTAAGTCTATGTCATTTTTCCGATTTTTCATTGTCCGCAGTGCCGAAACCATTAGTCGGATCAGTTAGAAAAGACATAGCACACTATTCCAGAACTGTTTGAAAGTCTGTAGTGAGATTTGGGGATGAAGCTTGAAAGCTCAAGGAGGCGTTAGTGTTAGAAATTTTAGTTTTGGTTTGGGGATTTTGAAAAAAAAAAAAAGCCTAAACAAAGTTTGTAGAGTGTTTGTCAAGCCAACATAATAAGCTATATTTGAATACAATCAGCTGAATGTTTTTTCTTTTTTTTTTTTACATAGACTTGACATAATTATCTGCAATTATCTCAGTCTTTTTATAATATTCTCTCTTGTTCTGTAAAGGAATAGTACACCCGCAAAATGATAAAGAATCAGAAGGAGAACAAAATGGAGATCTTTGAGGACTATAGTTGGAATGTCAGTCATGTCCACACATGTCTTTTTATTTTCTCTCTGTCTCACTGTCTTACTCTTTGCATACTTTCTGTTGCTGTTTTAGCCTTGCACAATTGGCTTTCTGTTTCTTCCTTATTTCGCTCTGCTATCTGTTGTGCATGTCAATGAAATCTCACAAACACAATGTGCATTTGACTTATTTGTCATAGCATGAATTGTTCAGATATTCTTGTCACTGGAGCAGAAATGTATTGGTTCACTAATATGATCGTTATGTAATGACAGTTTGAAACCAGACAGCAACACAATATTTTGAAAGTACAACGTATAATTTGTTCGTAACTAACAGGACTTGAAACAAATGCAAATGATTAACATTGACTCTGTTACAAAAGCTAGTGAGCTGCCTACCTCGACAGCATTTTAAGGCATCAAATGCTGTGATTGTGTTATTATTTTTCCATATACAAAATAATCCAATCCATCTTCATCTTGTCATGGTGTACCACCCAATTTCGATACATTTAAATACATTGATATAAGTGCCCTTAAATGACTACGACTAATTTTTGTCCTCCATTTCTTCTTTTAGCATTCCATCACCATATTAAAGCAAGATCTGACAGTGAGATGAACCGGTAAGTCTTCCTCTGGTGGCATATAAGCAGGCTGTCATTATTTATTTGGCTTACTTTTTTCATGTTTTTTTTTCAAGGAAGCTATGGATTACAGACTTCAGGCTATTGACACTAGATTCTCTCTAACCTGCATGATACTTCCAGCCTAACTTTCAAGGCCTTTTTATCAGATATCAGTATTGGTTTTGGCAGCGAGAGTGACTCCCAGCATGTTGATTAAGCAACTGACCTAGCTCTTTACCCTTTAGCAAAGGTATGCTTGACTTTCCTTTAAAGGAGAAAGGAGGGATATACTTCAATCTTAAGGACTAACAAAGGAGTGGCTCTACTGTTTCAAGAAAACTCGTTTTCACATCTGTTTATTGGGTGCGGGTAGCTTTCTGCAATGCAAGCCAGTTTTTCTCTTGGCATTGAATTATTTTAATGGTAGATGGGAAATGTAACAATGATTTGAATGTGTGATGTTGTATTTGATACTATTGGTGTCAAAGATGTGGCTGGGTTAGCCTCCAAATTATTCTGTAATGTACACTACCATATAAAAGTTTGGACATACTGGACTGAACGTATGTTTCTCATGATATTACCGTGCATTTCTCATGATATCAAAGATATTTTGATTTAAAAGCTAATGCTTAAATGCTTGAAATTAGGTTTGTAGACAAATATAATTCGTGTCTGTTGAGGAATTTGTGACCTGCTCCATCATTTTGAGTCACTTTGACCCAGAAACACAAGGAAAGTCATGACTTTCAAACATTCTAATGTTTTATTTTTTTTATTCAAAATCATAGTTGAGATATATCAGCCAAAATTTAAATAATTTTTAATCATTGTAATGTTTTCCTTTTTACTTTAGTGCATGAAACTCAAAATATGTCTCTGGGACAAAGTGACTCAAAATGATGGAGCAGGTCACACTTCTAAAAAAAACTAATATAACTTAATTAACCTGACTACATTAAGTTACACCAACAAAAGTACTTTTTAAGGGTTAGATCAAGTAGAAATAGATCCTTAAGGAAGCAATTGCTGGTTTTCACAGTGTATAGTATGCTATAGCATAGTATAGAATAGAACAGTAGGGTATGGAACAGAATAGTATAGTGTAGCGCAGTGTAGCATAGTATAGTGTAGTATAGTATAGCACAGCATAGCACAGCATAGGATAGTATAGGATAGTATAGTATAGTGCAGCATAGCATAGTATAGCATAGCACTGCACAGCATATTATAGTAAAGTATAGTATAGCGCAGTGCAGCATAGCATTGTATAGCATAGCACAGCACAGTATAGTATAGTAAAAAGTAATACAGTACGGTATTGAATATAACAGGATGGTATAGTAGAAAATAGTATACCATGATATAGAATTGAACAGTATAGAGTAGTATAGTATAGTATAGAATAGAACTGTATGAAATAAAACAGTATAGTATAGCATATTATGGAATGGAATAGAATAGAACAGAATAGTATAGTATGGAATAGAACAGTATTAAGTAGCATAGTATAAATTAGTCTAGTATAGTATAGCACAGCAATGCAAAGTACAGTATATTCATAATAAAATAGTAGTTGGTGTGTCCAAACTTTTGACTTGCAGAGTATGAGTTATCTTTGTTTGTTGTCAGAAATCCATTAAGTAGATAATCATATATGTATATCTCTTCCTCAGAATCTTCAAGACCAATCCTTCAGCCACTTATCAGTCCTTTTTTCTACAAAAGCCCCCTATCAAGGCAACTGGAAAAACTGCCCTCACAAGTGAAATACACCTGCAGTGTTGGCTCTCTTTACATCTTAATCCGAGTCCAGAGTGCCTGTATGTAAATATCTGTCCCTCTCCTTCTTTCTCCTTTGTGTACCCAATTACCCTGCAAAAATGGACCCCAATATTAAGGACGTGATAGGGGATGGAGGGTAAGCAGTGAGACTGTTTACTTCACGGCTTTATTCCTGCCTTTATCTGCATTTGGACCCTATCACTTCCTTCCCTTGGCTGAAGTGGACAGCTTTCTTTGTTCCTTAAGAAATGTGATATAGCTTCCATCACCTCCTCAATCTTGCACCCAACCCTCAAACAATGGACCGTTGCGATTTGACATTTCAGAGGTCCATTTGAAAGAGCTTTGGGTGATGAAATACACCTCAAATGCACTGAGGGGTGATGAGACTTCACATCTAAGATCTCAACACACCCACAAGGCACTGAAACATCAAGATTTTAAGACCTGTTCAAAATGCTCAGAAGTCCCAAGGCAATGAAGAACAGGACTGACTAACTTGAAGCCAGTGGTGCCTCAGAGTTGAGACGGAAGGTCATTCTAACATAATGCATACCTTGGAGCACAAAAACAGATGCTTCAAGCTTCTTACCACCTTTGCCAGTTTGACCATTTTGTGCTATACTTTTTTTTTTTAATCTTCAAAATCATATCATTTGATTTGTGTCTCAAAGTGAGCCTTACTCATTGAAGTTTGAGAGTAAGGCAAGCTCCAACATGCTTGAACTGAAAAATGGGGAGAAAAAAAGTGCATTTCTGCGGACAACGACATACCACTGTTTTGCAGTAAAATTGCTACTCTGTCCTTGGGCTTCCCCACAAAGATTCATTCTGCTGTAATCAGGATTCCAATGGATTCACAGTCTAAAACAGGCCCATTTTAAAAATCACCTTGACTTGAGCTATCACACAAAAATGTCTGAAGTTTTTAAGCTGAACACACTTCAGAGTATTTGTTGATACTTTTATTTTGCAGCTTCTGTGCAAGTTCATGAGAAATTTGTTTTTTGGTTTTGTTTTGTTGTTGTTGTTCTTATCAAGAGATATCGGATCTTGATTCTTTCTTTTTTTTCTCCCATATTTTAATTTTCAACTTTGTAGATCTTCAACGCCCTAAATGAATACACAAAGCTAAAGCAGTGATTTTGAGGCTCTTGTGATGATCTGTTTTATGTTGTTTGGATCCTTACATGCACTTGTCTCTAGCAAGAGATGCATATATTTACTGAAACTGTAAGGATCTGAGCATTTCTTTAGTTGTGCGTAAGGGTCAACCAGGGCCTTTTTAGCATGAACAGTGGGCCCAAAATGTATTTGGTGACTAAAGCTTAAAAATGTATCAATGTTTTTGCATAATATAACAAAATATCAAACCAAGTGGCATTTATAAAAAATAATAAAGCAGACTTTTGAAACAAAACATTTAACAAAAATAAGTTTAATAATAATAAATAATAATAATAACAATAAAAAAACCAAAAGTATTTGAACACTTTCTGGCCACTTCAAATAACTTAATTAAAAATTAAGTTAGTTCTCAGAAAAAAGCTCTAGCATCATTTGTTTGCAGATGCCACTTGGTTTTATATTGAAATTCAGAAATGTATAACTATGACTTAAGTGTCCCAAATTGTCCAAATATTTTTGGGGCAAGTGTATGTACATCCAAGTCCATAGCAAAAACACTAACACATTTATTACATATATTTGTATTTTCTCTTAGCATTAAACACACAAAGACATAGGAATACTGAGCTTTATAACCCATTGCAACCCTACAAAGAGTTCATCTCCAGCAGTCTGTATGTTTTTAGTGGTCTGGGCTGTTGGCATGAAGAAAGCAGTAATCAGAGTCTGAGTAAGATACACTGAATTAGCGGTTAGTTTGTACTGTGCCACATTGTTGAGACAGACGTCCTAGGGTTGGCCAAATGGAACGTGATAATTTAACAGGGATTAGATAGGAACGTGCTTTTGTAACAACTTGTATTAGGTGTTGTATAAAATGTGAGATGTTTTACATATAGATAGAATTTTAAATTCAAGTGGTTAATGTAAAATTTGATATGGAAATTGGAATTTAGAGGGATTCATTCAGTGCTTGTAGGTTTATTTGAATGAATAGACGCCAAAATGGACTCTGTAGTGCACTGAACATTTGAGGGTAAAATACAGCTTTTCGTCTTTACATTACGCACAAAGTGGCGTATGCTTAAATGTTTGAAATTGAATTTGAATTGTGCCACCATATTAATTTATTTCATTATAAAAATGTAATAAAAAAAAAAAAAGTTTTTGAAATTGATGACTTGGACCAAATAATAAAGAAAAGCAGCCAATAAGTGCCCAACATAGATGGAAACTCCTTCAATACTGTTTAAAAAGCATCCCAGGGTGATGCCTCAAGAAGTTGGTTGAGAAAATGTCAAGAGTACTTTGAAGATGCTAAAATATAACACAATTTTGATTTATTTTGGATTTTGTTTAGTCACAACATAATTCCCATAGTTCCATTTATGTTATTCCATGGTTTTGATGACTTTACTATTATTCTAAATGTGAAAAAAGTATTTCAAAAACTTTTGACCAGTAGTGTGTCTATATATATATATATATATATATATGTATATATATGTTTGAACCACCCCACTTTTTTGTATTATTCTTTGAATGACAAGATAAAGGATTGCCCTAAGAAATACATTGGCTAGTTTGTAAATTTTGTGTGGAAGACAATGGATTAAATGAGATTTTAAATGATTTAACTGGTTGAATTTTCAAATTTGTTTTAGAAAACACCAAAATGATCAAATAGGAATTCAGCGTGTTGAATGAATGAATGATCGTTACATTTATATAGCGGTTTTCTGACACCACACTTAAAGTGCTTTACACAGTGAACAGGGGACTCTCCTCAACCACCACCAGTGTGCAGCATCCACCTGGATGATGCGACGGCAGCCATAGTGCACCAGTACGCTCACCACACACCAGCTATTGGTGGAGAGGAGAGAGTAGAATTATTGAGCCAATTAATGGATGTTGT
This sequence comes from Myxocyprinus asiaticus, assembly GCF_019703515.2. Classification (NCBI taxonomy): domain Eukaryota; kingdom Metazoa; phylum Chordata; class Actinopteri; order Cypriniformes; family Catostomidae; genus Myxocyprinus; species Myxocyprinus asiaticus. The sequence continues at coordinate 6,903,843 of NC_059373.1, read as the reverse complement.
TTCCGAGAGTTCCAATACTCTAGGATCAGATACATTATGCCGACTCACTGACAAGCACCATCTCCTATTAGACATTTTTGCATCAGCTCAATTGTGTTTTCCTTCCCTTGTGCCACGACCAGAAGCACATTGCATCAGCAGCCTGGGAGACCTGGGTTCGAATCCCACGCTAAAATTAGAAATTGTATTCACATAATTAGTGACGAGCATGATTTGGAGGTTGCATTTTTCCCTATAACAATTTTACTCAACTGATGGTTAGGTTTAGGTTTGGGGACGGGGTTGGGGGGTTCAGTTTATAAAATATGCATTTCTCTTCACTGTATTACAGCCTCTATTGCTGAAAGCAACTCGCCTCACAACTCCCTTTTGGCACCCAACAACATCTAGCGCTTTGGCTCCTGGGGTCAGTTTTTCATATTTCAGTAAGCACAGACCGATAAAGAAAATTTAAAAAGTCAACCTACTGTTTCCAATTTCACTGTGAGATCAGTCTAAAAACACAGAAAGGCCTCTAGAAATAAATGATGCCTTGTGTGGGTAGGTGTGAAGGAGCTGTGTTGAATTGTAAAGGCCTCTTTTCAGACTTGACCAGTTTAGCAAGTTGATTGGCCTTAAGTCAACAGACAGAGCCTGAAAGCAAAAGGCCTATGGGTGTAGATAATACCTTTGCTGTATGTGAATGTGTACAACCACTGAGTACATTTTCATGTCAAAAAAGGAGAAAAGTGTTCAGTCACTGTCAAGATTAACTGCAGCACTTTCTGAATTGTGAGAGCCACACCCTTCGTTCATGGGAGGCTTTTGGTTTTACTCCAGTACTGTTTAACTGATATATTGAATATGTGGTTTAACCTAAAGTATGCACTACTGGTTTCTTACTGGTCTTCTGACAATCTGTCATTCTGGGAAAAATCTGTGAATGTTAATCTCGCATACATCGCAGTGTCTTTTTCGTTGTTTGACCCTTACAAAAATGTTCCTTTGCCAAGATGCAATTGCTACCACTGTCATTTTTATTACAAAAAAAATGCAGTAACTTGGTATTGCTGTAACAACTAATGTCACCAAAGAAAAAGGAACAAAATGAGATTTGTGTTTCTGTAGCACAACCGGTAGAGCACGGAGTTTGCAAATATAGTCTCATAACAACCCATAATAATGTGTACGAGATGGCGATTTCGTAAGTTAACATATGACTTGGTTTGTACGAAAAGGTGCGACTTTTAGACCAACCAAGAAACTAATCTGAGGCATCATATTTTAAGAAAAGATGCATCAGTGAACAAATTTGGTTACTTATTCCATACTTATTTATGCAATACAAAGACTGATGTCAATAACTTGTAATACGCTTCCCTTGTATCCAGTGTTTTCTATCTTCCATGGAATCCATGGTACGCAAGTTATATTATAATTAAAATCATATCATTAAAATAATTAAAATCAGTGGTGGTGGTGTAGTAGGCTAAAGCACGTTGCTGGTTCAATCCCCACAGCCACCACCACTGTGTCCTTGAGCAAGGCACTTAACTCCAGGTTGCTCCAGGGGGATTGTCCCTGTAATAAGTACACTGTAAGTCACTTTGGATAAAAGTGTCTGCCAAATGCATAAATGTAATGTAAATATTTATGGGTTAGGTAAGGGGTTAAAGTTAATGGTCAGATTTGGGTTAAACTCAGGAAAAATTATGATGTAAATGTTCGTTGGAACGTTTATTATTCACTATGGGAGCAAAGGTCGTATACTATTATTATGATTTGTTATGAGACCGTGTTGCGCTTGCAGTGCCAGGGAACACATAAACTGGCAAAATGTAAAGCTTGAATGCATTTTGAATCTGAAAGATCCTTAAAGCTTCTTGCATTGTTAAAGGAGATCCCAATTTATTTCTACAATAGTAACTACATCTGAAGTAACTATGGTGTCATATGTTTGAATCCCAGAAAACGCAAACTGGCAAAATGTATAGCCTGAATGCATTGTAAATCACTTTGGATAAAAGCATCTTCTAAATGAATAAATTAAAGGTTTTGAAAGCTTCTATTTAAATATAGCCCAATTTATTATGATTTTAAAGCTGTAACTAGATCTCTAGTAACAATGGTGTCGTGGGTTTGAATCCCAGGGATCACACAAACTGACAAAATGTTATCTTGAATACACTGTAAGTTGCTTTAGATAAAATCATCTGCCAAATATGTAAATGAATGATTTTGAAATCTTACACAGTTTGAAGTTCTTTATTATGATTTTACAGCAGTAACTACAGGTAGATATATAAATATTTATATGTATAAACCATGTATCATGGGTTCAAATCCCAGGAAACACACAAACTGACGAAATGTACAGCTTGAATGAATTGTAAATTGCTTTGGATTAAAGTGTCTACCAAACACATATATGTAATCAATGGCAGTTCTAGCTTGTATGGCACCCTGGGTGAACCGGTTAGCAGGTTGCTGAAGGGAGGTCCGTGCCGTCCCGGCAAGATGCCGCCCCATGTCGCCCATGCCTAAATCCACCACTGTATGTAAATAAAAGACTCTGAAAGCTTCTTACTCTGTTTAAAAGAGCTCTCAGTTTGTTTTTTGTTTTGTTTTTTGATTGATTTGAATTGATTTTACTGTAGTAACTAGGTCTGGAGTAACTACACTGTTTTGACAGAAGCTTTGGTTACCATGGCACATATATGAAAGGGGTGTTGTTTCCTGCTCTGAAGTCACCACGAATCTCCATATCCAAAAGCGATTTTACAAGAGTTCACTGGTCCAGTGAAGCAAAAACACAAATCCCATTTTGTGGTAATAGTTCAGTATGGATTTGTTAACTTTATGTGTGTGGTCTGTGCTTGTTTGTTAGAGGTGAGCATATTTTACCAGCCTAGCTCATTCAGTAAACACCCTGAGGACTCAGAATGCAGACTTTCAAGTTTTTGTCCTCTCGCCCCTCGCTCGTCCACAGTCTCACACAATAGCTCCCCTCCCCCGATATGCTCTCCATCTCTCTCATTGTCTCTCGACAGTATCAGTTTTTCTGCCTTTTTGGAGTCAAGCTTTTAGGGGAGGAGATTTTAGACCTCCTACCATTTAGCTACAAACCTGTTTGTCTACAATGTTCTGTGTGAATGCGCTAACCAGTAATTTACCTGTAGTTTCTTTGCATGCATGTGTGAGAAACTGCAAGGAGGGGGGCATGACAGTGTTGTTGTGTGTGTGTTTTTAAATTCCACTGTCGAAACATTTCACCAACTTGCTTTCGCAAGTTCCGAAGGCCATCATTACCTTTGGTGAATGCCAAGGCTTAGGTTTGTTTGTACATAACCACATTTGTTTCATGCTTCTATGGCTCCTATTGAAGCACCCCATAAATGCTTGGATTATTAAACTTGTTTGTCCAAGACGCCTAAATAAGTGGCATCTAAATAATGTTTGTTTTGAATTGTTAGTTATTTGATTGATGGGGTTATAATGGATAGGATTCAAAGAGCATCTCAGGTTTGTGCTTTTATACGGTGTAGTCCAAAAGAGTCATTTTCTGTTTGGCATTGTAGTTCTAATTTAATACTTTATTTTTATTTATTTTTTTGCATTAAAAATGTAATTATAAGCATAACAATTAGAGTGAAAAGTTGAATTGAAAAATCTCAGTATTTCATCCCCCTTTTACTTCAATGACAGCAGCATGCACTCAAGCTGTCATGAAAGTTCGTGCTAAACCAAATCTATGTTATCCCAGTCTAATTTGAGAATGTTCCAAAGAGTGTCTTGTGTGCTTCAATGGAAGCCAGGAAATCTGACCTTTTGTACAAAGAAGTTATATGATTAGTGACCTAAAATGTATTATTCAATTAACATCATAAAGTTTCTTAAGAATATTTTTCGCAATCCTAAAACTTTTTATTTCAGATTTCAATTTTATAACCTTTATTTCCAGCTTTGAATCACAGATTTTCAATCAGAACTCAATCAGTACCCTTACTGTATATACAAAGGTTGTGGAGTTCTTAAGGCCATTGTGTCTCCATATCAAAAACAGTTCATAATATAGGGGCAACTGGAAAAAGAATATCTTGCTCTGTTGACAGATCAACAGTCAGCATGTAGCCTAGCCATAGCTGATTGCATTATCCAGGTGGGTTATTCGGGTATACTTGCTTGACTGTGGTTACAACATATTTTCATCTGTTGAAACCTTAGGAGGGTTTGTGCTAATATTGCAGGCCCTCCTTATATGTTTTTGATCACTGTATTATATACGGCGGGTAATTTGTTTGAACATGAGTTGACATCCCGTTCCATCTGGAACGTAACAGTGAGCGGGAGCATGGCAAAGTGAACTAATTTTAAAGACACAGACACACGTTCACCATCACGACAGTTTGTCAGCATATCAAACAGGAACAATAAATCTTTAGCATGGGACAAGTTACTTTGTTACATATGTACATTATAGCATGTATTATAGCATGCAAGCATGTATTACAAATATAATAAAGGTACACTTATTATTTTCTCTCTTTGAAAAAGTTATATTTATTTGTTACTTATGTAAAATGACATACACTCACACGAAATGAAGACAGCATTCACCCTAAGTGTCGATATGAATTGAAAGACTGCTGTTATACTAGTCAGTGCAACATATGTGAAAAAAATAGAGTTCACTTTTAAATGTATCTTAAAGATCCATTTAAATTTGTCGATTTATTTATGGCCTAAGCAAGCTTAGGCAACTCATTTTTATGATCAGTCATTGTGTAATGCTCCCAAAGATCATTGGCTTGTGTACATTAGCGATCTTAGGCAAGGCAAGTTTATTTACAATAAATGGCGCATTTCATACACAATGGTCATTTAAAGTGCTTTACATAGAAATGACAAAGAGAAAGAAAATAAAAGTACATAAAAGTACATTTTAAAGATCTTACTGTAAACCATTTCTCCATCCTTTAAACCAAAAACTATTTTAGAAAAACCATATAGAAAAAGAGCTGTAAACACATAGAGCAAGTCTTATGTATGGGTTTCAGTTCTAGGGTCAGTCCTCTATAGACCTTCAAGGTAGGTTGTTAGTTTGATGCAAACGTGAATATTTAGTAATGTTGCATACGCCCTTTGGCGACTATCGTTCAGCCAACCAAATATAAAAAAATATGTCAATTATCCGTACTATGATATGCAGAGTGGCAGGTGCTACACACAGCTAGGAACAGTACAAGGTTTTGTGGATTTACCCAAATTTTACTCTCATAGTTAGCTTTTTTGGTGTTAAGGAGAGTAGTATATCTATCCTACTCCTTATTACCTCACTAGGGGTAGTTGGGCCAGTCTGACATCAAAAAGTTTGCAATGAGCCAGTTTAGTTTCAATAAATGGTCTTTTTGGCCTCGGGAGTGAGTTCTGAGACTTACATCATGTTTTAATAATACATCTGAGCTCTTTTGTTTCAAAAGCTTGGTGGATCATGCCAAATAAATCATCTCTCAAAAGTCTAAATAATTATGTGCTTTTTGTATTTTAGTAATCTGAAGCCACTATACAAACAATTTTGTTGCTGAGTTGCACTGAAGTGAGGCTAGTCAGTATAATCGTGACAGCTCTAAGAAAACACTGAATACTGATTTTCAGAGGATGAATATCACCTGCTTACTTGATGCACATAGTTGATTTGCATTAATCCTAATTAATAAAAATAAATATCCTAACCAGATCTGACAGTAGCTCGTACAGGTGGGGTGATAATGAAAACCTGTCAGCTGCCTGAACAAAAAATAAATAAATAAACGTTTTTAACAATAAAAACCCTATTTTTGATTCTGAAATCTCTTCAAATGTTCAGATCACCTCACCCTTTAATATATGTACAGGAACTGCAACCACATCACCACCAACGATTGGAGTGAATCTCATGAAGACTCTCAAGAACATGGTAGTCATGTTTTGTCCCACAATCAAAATAAATAAGAAATTATATTTAGCATAAATAAACCGAAGTCATAAAGAACTTTTTGCATTGTGACATATGTAGGAAAATAATTATATACTGTAAAAGACAAAAATGTCATTGTTTTATTTATTATTTGTTGTGTATTACATGTGTTACATTAATAACGAGAATTCAAATTTATTTTTATTTTTTTCACATAATGGCTATGAGAATTCAGGCCATAATGTTAATTATAAAAATAAATCTAAAATCTAAAAATAAATTAAAACAAAATACGATCTGCTCTAAATTAATGAAAATAATGTTACAGTGCAATGCAAACATGGCAATAGCCCTAAAAACAGGCTTTATAAAATATGAAACATAAAATGTATCTTTCTTTTTTTTTTTCATTTGATATTGTGGTGAATATGTCCCACACCTTTTTTCACCTATTGAGATACTTGAGGTGTTTGCATATTCACATGTGTCTTTTTATATTTAAAGCATTGGTTTGAGAAGGTACATTAGTGCACGTGATTATTGTTAGTGTATGCATATTGTTTTTATGTGCTGTTAAGACCCTTTGACCAATTTAATTTATCTCACACAGAGTTTAGAACAGTAATAGTGGAAATGACTTAAACTTTAATGTTTATAGGGCATCTTTTCTATAAGAGCAAGAGTGTTACAGACGTCAACAGGACAGGACATGCTGTAGGTAATTACAGAGGAATGCAATACTACAGAGTACAAGCAGCTTTCTTACACTTGCAATAAACAAAATGAGACAGCCTACAGCACAGAGGTGGGGTTTCAGCACTGTAACACACATGAGCCATTACAGGAACTGGAAAAGTGAGTGAGTTTGTGTATTAGTGTACGGTGTGTCTACTCAGACAATTACATGTATGGCATGTATGCACAACATACTGGAGCGTGCGACGTTTCTGGCAATTTACACAATCACAGTTTGTGGTTTAAAAAAAGATTGCTTTGAAACTGTTGAGGAAATTGTTAGTATGCAATCAGATGACTGTGGAAGTGGGTTTGTGGAAACTAGACACAATAGCCAAACTAATGCTCCTTTGCTTTCTTTTATGTCTTAAAGTTGATGTGTGTCATGTGCCAATAGCATCACCAAACAGAATTGTAAAAATAACTCTGAAGAAAATGTGAGTGGTGCTTGCCATGGAAAAACTCTTCACCACAATGTCCCACCAAGGGCCCTCAGTAGACTGCCCCAAGTCAAAAAAGCCCATCCCCATATGTCTATGATGTTCTAATGCAGAGAAATTGGTGTTGCTATATGGTTGCTAGGGTGCTCTGGATGGTAGCAAGGCAGTTGCCATGGTGATAGCTAAAGTCTGTTTGTTAGCCCCAGTAAAAATAACTCACACCTCTATGCCTAAACAATGTCCTGGTGCAGAGATATGGGTGTTTCTATGCGGTTGCTAGGGTGTTCTGAATGGTTTCTAGGGTGTGCCTATAGAGATGCCAGGGTAATCCTTAATGGCTGCTTGATAGCTCAAGTGACACGAGTCAGCCCCTATTCTCATCCAAATATATCCCTCTCAGCCATTTCCAAAGGAAGTCTATGGGCTTCGGTTGCTAGGGTGCTCTGAATGGTTGCTAGGGCATGGATAGGTGGTGCTAAAGCAAGTGCCAGTAATGACTGTTTTCAAACAGGTTTTCCAAACTCTCTGCCACCTTTCTGCTATTGAACGTTTAAACAGATGGTCCACAAACTCACACCATTGGTTGTGCCAGTGTTGCTTGTTGGGCTGGCCTGGATGCTAAAAACAAACACAGAGCAATCTTTTGCTAGCACTGCAGAGATCAAAATCTGTACACACAAAAAAAAAAGCTATCAAAACATCTGAAATATGTTCTACCCTTAATTTTTTCACTATTTATTTTTGTGTTTTTTCTTTTCTTCTTATTTGGTTGTTTGCACAAGTAAATCTTTAAATGTCAGAATTTCTGAATAATAATAAAAAATACTTAAAGCTGAAGTGTCTTTTTTTTTTCAATGTTTAAAAAAACTTCATCCTATTCCAGTTTAATATACAGAGACAGCAATAAGTAAGCCATTATTTAGTAGGTTGAATTCTCTGAACAGTGTAAATATTGTGGCGCTATCAAAACATTGCTATGTTTGCTTTTAACACCCTGACCAGCCAGAGACACAGCAACATTGGTTTAACCGATAGCGCAAGTTTTGGGTGGGTCTTTCTGTTTGACGACTCATGGAAGATGCTGGGGGTGTTCTGGAAACCTGTTTTGAAACAATCTATATTTTTGCAATTCCGTTTGGTGATGCAAATGACTCAGAAACTTCAGCGTTTAGCTTTAATTGGAGAAGGTAGTTTAACAGAAAAAAAAAATCACTTTTAAGATATATATTGGTGTGTCTGTTTTCTATGGACATAAAGCAGACTGCTCTTTTCTTAAAAAAAAAAAAAACATAATCCCAATTATTGATTGCTTTTTTACTTTTTAACCCATTAGCTCATCAGACCAGACAATGTCTGATCTAATGTCTTCATTACCTCCCTGTAGGCATGTCATGGATTTTCCTGATGTGCATACTGTTGACTAAGTGCTTTCCTTCCGTGGAAACTACTTTTGGCTTCTCCATTTACATGGCAAAGTGCACATGCACCCCCTTTTCATGCATTTTTCTTCTACTAATTATATTAAACTCAACACATTAACAACCATCTTTATTATACCAGCAGGTAGGCAGAAGAAAATTCGCCTGTCTTTCAGAAGCGTTGCGTAAACAAACGTACTCTGAATGTGATTCATGGACAATGGTGAAATTATCAGCACCTTTTGATCATGGGGTCAAGAAGACATACAGTATGCAGATGATTTCCTCTTGTGTGATAATTCCAACAGATATGATATGACACTTCAATGTCAAGGATTCTAAAGAACAAGGCAGTGATGATCAACATGAAGACTATGTTTATACTTTGAAGTCATGTACAGTAAATGGCAGTTATGTTTCCTGGCTGCAGCTTTGACTCACACACTAATGACAGCATATATGCCATATTTACTTTGTATGTATTTGTGTTGTAAGACTCAAGCATTGCGCAGGAGCGGAAAGGTAGTGACTCAGGATACTGACAACACTAATTTTCGGCTGAAACACAATGAGTCACGACACTCTTCTGTGATACATTTGCTGTAGGCTTAACAGTACTGAATGAAGTCTTGGTCATAAACTGCTTTTGAATTATGCACTCGGCCCCCAAAATAGATTTAATCAATGTAGAGACAATGCAGATACTATTATTTTTTGTATGTCAGTTTTGATGAAATGTGTGACATCCAGTGAAATTTTCACATCCTCAAAAGTGTAGTACAATGAAATTCTTAATAAATGCTTAGCATGTGCCAGAGAACATTCCAATTAAGTTCAGCAGATTCAAAGAGACAGAGAAATATTTGCATAGCTTACCTGGTATAAGGGTTGCCAGCTGTCCCGTATCAGTCGGGACATCCCGTAATTCCACAGAAAAAAAGATGCAAAATAGAGCGCAACAGTGGGTTACGGATGCAAAAATCCTATTATTTTTTCCCATAGGCTAATACCTTTTTTTTTTTTTTTTGGTTATGAAAAGTTTTTATTGATTCCATATAACATAATATATATATATATATATATATATATATATATATATATATATATATATATATAATAACAGAATATTTTGAATCACATTATATTATTTACAACCCTTCCTCCCGAACATTAACCACCCCACCCACCACCCAACACAAACAGATACCCCAGTGATCAAATACAATTGACAAAGACACACAAACAAACAATAAAACAGAAGAAAATATTAAGAAATACATTTTAAAAAAGTATATGTTCAAAAACAAAAAGGCTACAACATATACATTTAAAACAACACGTCTCCCTCCACTGCCCCTCCCCGAGAGCCCTCCAAAAAGGCCAAATAGCTGCCCCAGCTCCTGATGAACATATCCATGTTGCCTAGCCTTCTATATGACAACTCTCCCCAAGCTGCCACCCTGCCCATCTCCTCGCACCACTCACGAAACGAGGGGGCTCCAGCTGACTTCCATCCTCTAAGGATAACCTGTCTGCCCACCATAACACCAGCCAGGATCCAATTCTTCATGTACTTATCTCCTACATCAATGACCGCCCCGTCACCCAAAATACAGAGCCTGGGGCAAAAGGAGAACGGAGTACCCAATACGTCGGCCATAAAATTCTGGACCCTCCTGGACCAGAACTCCTGTATCTTACGACAACCCCAAAAAACATGGGTGGTGTCTCCATCTTCTAAATGGCATCACTAGCAGGTGGGTGTGTCCTTAAGACTCTCCGTCTCTGTAGCGGATGTAACCCGATCCTTCCGACGGGTGAATATCCGCAAAGCCGCGGGCCCAGACGGCATTCCGGGCCGCGTTATCAGAGCGTGCGTGAACCAGCTGGCTGGTGTTTTTACAGACATTTTCAACCTTTCCCTCTCTTTGTCTGTAGTCCCCACATGCTTTAAAACATCCACCATTGTGCCTGTTCCAAAGCAATCAAAAATAACTTGCTTAAATGACTGGCGTCCTGTTGCTCTGACCCCCATCATCAGCAAATGCTTTGAGAGACTAATCAGAGATTACATCTGCTCTGTGCTGCCTCTCTCTCTAGACCCATTGCAGTTTGCTTACCGCAACAACCGCTCCACTGATGATGCCATTGCATCTACAATACACACTGCTCTCTCCCACCTGGAAAAAAGAACACTTATGTGAGAATGCTGTTTGTAGACTACAGCTCAGCATTCAACACCATAGTGCCCTCCAAGCTAGATGAGAAACTCCAGGCTCTGGGCTTAAACAGCTTGCTGTGCAGCTGGATCCTGGACTTCCTGTCAAGCAGATGCCAGGTGGTTAGAATAGGCAGCAACATCTCCTCATCACTGACCCTCAACACTGGAGCCCCACAGGGCTGTGTTCTCGGCCCACTCTTGTATTCCTTGTACACACATGACTGTGTGGCAACACATAGCTCCAATGCCATCATTAAGTTTGCTGATGACACGACGGTGGTAGGTCTGATCACTGACAATGATGAAACAGCCTACAGAGAGGAGGTGCACACTCTGACACACTGGTGTCAGGAGCACAACCTCTCCCTCAACGTCAGTAAGACAAAGGAGCTTGTGGTGGACTTCAGAAGAAAAGACAGAGAACACAGTCCCATCACCATCAATGGAGCACCAGTGGAGAGAGTCAGCAGCTTCAGGTTCCTGGGTGTCCACATCACTGAGGAACTCACATAGTCCATCCGCACTGAAGTCGTTGTGAAGAAGGCTCATCAGCGCCTCTTCTTCCTGAGACGGCTGAGGAAGTTTGGAATGATCCGCCACATCTTCACACGGTTCTACACCTGCACTGTAGAGAGCATCCTGACTGGCTGCATCTCCGCCTGGTACGGCAATAGCACAGCCCACAACCGCAAAGCACTGCAAAGGGTGGTGCGAACTGCCAGACACATCATCGGAGGTGAGCTTCCCTCCCTCCAGGACATATATACCAGGCGGTTTCTGAAAAAAGCTCAGAGGATCATCAGAGACTCAAGCCACCCGAGCCATGGGCTGTTCTCACTGCTACCATCAGGCAGGCGGTATCGCAGCATCAGGACCCGCACCAGCCGACTCCATGATAGCTTCTTCCCCCAAGCAATCAGACTTCTGAACTCTTGATCTCTCACGATCAAAATAAATCAGCACTGCACTTTATTACTCTTACTCTTATATCTCAAACCGGACTGTCATAAATTATATTATTATTATATTATATTCTCTCTTAACAACTTACTATCAACCGACGGCCTGAATGTCAATACAGTACAATACAACCTACTGTACATTCTATATATACTACTGTATATATATATATATATATATATATATATTCTTTTTTTTTTTAATTGAATAATGTGTATCTATATTGTGTGTATTGTATACTGTACAATGTATGTTATTATTTGTATATTGTTGTGTGTAATTATGTGTATATTAGACTTTAAATTGTGCTGTGTTAATTTGATGTTATTGTAAATTGGTATATGTCTCATCACTGTCACGACTGCTATGTTGATCGGAACTGCACCCAAGAATTTCACACACCATTGCACTTGTGTATATGGCTGTGTGACAATAAAAGTGATTTGATTTGATTTGATTTGAATCCAATCTGACCAACAGAAAGGGGATTTATTAATCTATAGTTTAGGGTTCTGCCATATGCTCAAGGCTACGTTTAAATAAATATCCGAATTAAACACTCTGGACACTTTTGTCCATATCGAGTGTAAATGCAAAATAACAGGGTGCAACTTAACTTCTCCGATTAATTTGATCGAAAGGCTATGCAAAGGCGAGATAGGGGCAAGAGCTTCCTTTTCAATACAAAACCAGGGAGGGGCTCTCTCAAGTGGAAGCGTCCAATGAGCCAAATGTCTGAGACCGAATGCATAATAATAAAACAAAATCTTGGGTAGGCCTAACCCAGGACAGTATGCTGTCAAATTCAAAGCTTCGGATTTAGACCAATTGACTTTGTATCCTGAGAACTTGGAAAAAGAATTAATAATTCTGTGGAGGCAAGGCATAGATCTAGTGGGGTCGGAGACAAATAATAAAATATAATCTGCGTAAAGCAGAAGCTTATGCGCCACACCTCCCGCAATCACCCCTGGAAAATCATCCTCCTTTCTTATCGCGGCTGCTAATGGTTCTAGGGCAAGATAGACAATAATGGGGAAAGAGGGCAACCCTGCCGAGTGCCCCATTCAGAGTAAAATAATCTGAAATGAATCAATTTGTTTGTACCGCTGCTACAGGGTGTTTATAAAGTAACTTAATCCAACCAATAAATGTACTCCCAAACCCATACATTTCCAAAATCTTAAAAAGATAATCCCATTCTACCATATCAAATGCCTTTTCGGCGTCAAGTGAGATGGCAGCGACCGGAGACTGATCATTCGCTACTGACCACATGATATTGATGAGACGCCTGATGTTATCAGAAGAGCTGCGGCCCGAATAAACCCCACCTGATCTATATGTATAAGAGGTGTCATAACCTTACTTAATCGGTTAGCCAAAATATTTGATAAAATTTTTACATCTAGTTTGATCAGGGAGATTGGATGGTAACTTTTACACTTGCTTGGATCTTTGTCCTTTTTAAGAACCAGACTGATCCAGGCTTGTGTCATGGTTGGAGGAAGCTTTCCATTCTTTAATGATTCAGTATAAACTTCTAACAAAAGTGGAGCCAGTTCTGTAGCACAGGATCTAAAAAATTCTGCGGCAAAACCATCTGGCCCCGGAGCCTTGCCAGTAGGTAGGGACTTAATTATCTTGTCAAGCTCCTCCAAGGTTATCTCAGAATCAAGAGCGTTTTTTTGCTCAGTCTTCAGTTTAGGAAGATCTAATGGTTACACAAAGTTTCTAATATCTTCATCAGTAGACGAAGACATGGAACTATAAAGCTCAAGATAGAATTCTTTAAAGGCATTATTAATATCAATGGCTGAGGTAAACATTTCACCACCAGCAGATTTCACTGAGGGAATGGTAGAAAAAGACTCTCTCTGCTTTATATATCTAGCCAAAAGCTTCCCTGCTTTGTCCCCCGACTCAAAGTATGATGGTCTTGCCCTGAATAACCAAAACTCCACTTTCTGCGACAAAATAGTATTATATCTATATTTCAATCGGGTCAATTCTCTGAGGCCATCAGATGACATACGGCGCTTCAGCTCTGCCTCTGCACTTTTAATATTTCCTTCCAACTCCACAAGTTCTCGTGCTTTGGATTTTTTGGTGAATGAGGCATACTGTATGATCCGGCCCCTAAGAACCACCTTAAGTGCCTCCCAAGCCACGCCCACAGAGGATACCGAGGACTAGATGGTCTCCATATAAACACTGATTTCAGTCTTTAACATTTGTTGGAAATCAGGATTTTGCAAAAGGGACACATTAAGGCGCCAACTATATGATTTCTTTTTCTCTATATGTGGCAAAACCTCTAAACTCACCGGGGCGTGATCCGAGACTAAGATATTTCCAACTGAGCAATCAACAACAGATGAAATGAGGGATTTGGATATATATATATATATATAAAAATCTATTCTAGAATAAATCTAATGGACTGATGAAAAAAATGTATAGTCTCTACCAGATCGGTTCAAAAGTCTCCAAATATCTGTAAGACCAAGATTTTTTACACATCCTGTGAAGCATCAATGTTGCTCTAGGGGGCTTACACACTTTTGCTTCACTATGATCAAGGACTGAGTTCATCAAAAGATTAAAGTCTCCTCCCAATATTATATTATGAGGGGTGCCAGCAGCTTGCAACATCCCTTCAAGATCTATAAAAAAGCCCTGATCATCAGCGTTAGGTGCGTAAATATTAGCCAAAATCAGACTTTGCCCTTGAATTTCAGCTAAAACAATAATGACTCTCCATAATTTATCTTTAATCTGTTTGAGACATATGAATTGTAGATGTTTATTAATCAATATAATGACTCCCTTGCTCTTACTTGAGCCAACACTAAAGAAAACATGTCCACCCCATATCTTCCCAAATCTTTCAGCTTCCTGTGGGGAAAGATGTGTTTCTTGAAGAAACACTATATCATATTATTTACATTTAAGAAAATAAATAACCTTCCTTCTTTTTATGGGGTGTCCCAACCCATTCACATTCCATGTGGAGAGAGATAGTACACTCATACCAACATTCGACATTTTGATATAATAGAAAAAATTAATTGTGTGCCAAAAACAAAATTATGAAAACTACATTTCAACATCAATGCAACAATAAAACCCTTAACTTCCCCCTGAACAAAACAAACAGAAAAAAGAAAAACGTGCGCATTAACCCCATGCACGAAAGTGCCAACTGGCGTCAATCCTTTTAAACTCAAAGAGTCCATGTACACCTACAAGAGCCCCCACAACAACTTTGCCATCGGATTGCTCATTTTTGCCTCGCAAATTTGTAAGGCAAAATTACATAACATCAAATATTTTGTAAAACAAACCCCAGCCAATAGGCAGAATAAACACAAAGAACGTGTAGACTCATTCACAGAACTGTCTCAAAGGTGTGTTCCTTCAAAAAACAAATTCCAGCTGATATAAAGCCATTCAGTTTCCTCGGTCAGACAAATGAATCTTCAGTGAGCCAGCTGATGAGTGCAGCAGATGACATAATCATTCCAGTGTCCCACGAAAATACTCCACAAATCATACTCCAGCCAACAGGAGGCATAAGCACAAGGAACTGACAGATTCATCCATAACTGTCCCGAAGTAATGTTATTTAACAAAACAAGCTCCAACCGCTAGGCGGAACCAGCACAAAATGAAACGAAACATGCATCCCGGTTCCTCGGATGGTCAAGAGTCAATTCACTCGGACGCCGCGTAAAAGTATATCACATGATTTACACAGTCCGCCAACTTTATAAAAGACATCATTTGTGTGGGCATGTAGATATTTTGCGGTCATCCGTTCATTGTAAAAGTGATCTTCCGTCAATGAAAAAGTTTCTTTAAGGAAAAGTGTTAATCCACAAAACAAAACAAACTCTAGCAGCTCGGCAAAGCCAACGCAAAAGGAAACAAAAAAAGCCAGAGTATGTATAGTGAGTCAATCCACTCACAAGAAAAACACCCAATAGTTACTCACCCATTGTTTCAATAAAAGACATTGCCTGATTGGGACATGTAAATACTTTGCTGCCGTCCTTGGTGTTTATTCTCAGTCTGGCTGGAAACATCAGAGCAAAAGCAATCTTCCACTGATGTAAGAGTTTCTTGCATTCCTTAAACCGGTTGCGTTTCTCTCTGGTCGAGTTCGCAAAGTCCGGGAACAAGAAAATATTGTAATTCTTCCAAGAAGCTTTCCTTTGCTCCTCGCCTGGGGCAACACAAGATCTTTATCGGATGATCTCAAAAATTTGGCCAGAATCGATCAGGGCCTTCCTCCCTCAGCAGATCTGTGAGCTGGGACTCTGTGAGCTTGCTCGATTTCCAGCTTGTGGCCTGTTATGTTGAGCAGAATTGGGAAAAGCTCATCTAGGAATTTCACCATATCTCTGCCCTCCTCATGCTCAGGAATTCCAACAATTCGAATGTTATTCTTGCGGCTTCTATTCTCAAGATCTTCAAGCTTTTCAAGAACATGTTCCAAATCAACTTTGGTCACGGGCGGATTAGCGGCTAATTCCCTCTCTGATGACTCCAAATAATCGATTCATTTTTCAACATCTGTCACTCTTGTGACTAGCTAAGATAATTTTTTTCCATCGCCGTAATCAATCGACGTATTACAGCGAGATCCTCCAAGTCCACAAGTACCTTCGACAGCATCACTGACATGTTGGACAGTTGACGCTGGATTCCTTTTCCCGCCACGCCATCCAAATCGAGTCCCCAGTCTACAGGCCTGTCTGGGCTTTCATCTTGGATTTTGACTTCTTTGCCACGTTTACCTCAAGTAAATGAGTAACTGGGTGTATCGAATTTCACCGGATTATATCATGAAAATAATTTTAAAAAATTAACAAAGTGCACAGAGCTGTCTCTCACACGTCTGCCCTTCGCATGGCGTCACTGTACTCCAATACCTTTTTTTAATGATAACTTATAAACCTTTAAAGACAGACCTAACTTGAGCTCCGAGGTTGTTAAACGATAGTATATGCTTCTGTTGAAGTCATCAGTCCACATTAATTCAACTGAATTGTTTTGAAATTGCGTTTAATAGCAGAATTCCTGGTGAAGAACTACATTAGCCATAATCCAGAAGAGAAAAATCCACCAATCAGATAATCGTGGCCAACAGAGCACGCCAAACAAGCTCTGCAGCGACTGAATACTCACAGGACACATTGTGAATGACACATTCAAGTCGGTCTTCCTACACTCTCAACGACTTATATTTTGCAATAAAATTAAAATATGTTGTTTCTATGCTAGAATAAACAACTTTAAAACAAAAGTTTTATATTTCTGTTTTTTATTTGATGAAATCTTTCGCAGTGCTTCATGAGATTGTAGTTCATTCCCTCATTAACGTTAAGTGCACAGTCTTGTACCTTTATCTTTTTGTCAGATTTTCTACTTTGGCTGGTTGGTTTGGTTCGTGGCTAAGAACTCTTTATGAAGGATTTAATGTAATCTCTATGGAAAAATGAATTGGAAAAAGACTTCTGAACCAGGATGGCTGAAAAAGTCAAGTAGGTACAGTATAACTGCAGACTGGAGACCTACAAATGGGGGGGGGGGGGGGTGGAATCTCCCAAAGAGGGCGGGGTTACTCCAGAAGGGGTGTGGGTACTCCAAAAGGGGATTGTGCCAACTCCACAAGGGTGCGTCATTTCCACTCATGGTTAAGTTTAGGGAAATGGTTATGTAAGGAGCTCCCTATATCTTTAATGGCGGTTTGGAGCTTCCGCCCCTTTTTGGAGCAATGCCTACAGCTACCTGTATATCTGTTGCTTTTTATTATGCTGGATTTTAGTGATATTTTATTAGCAACCCTACCTGACATAATCTGAATATCTGTTAATGAAACAATTCACCCAAAAATGAAATTTGTATATTTTCAATACAATCCATGTCATTTCAATCTAGTAATATTTTCTTTCTTTTGTGAAAAACAAAAGGAGATATTTACCTTACATTTACAGTAAATAGATTTTAATCATTTCGCAGACAATTTTATCAGTATGGACTTACAAGCAAGGAAACTCACAAGCATATTAATGATAGTACAGGGACAGGGTCAGATCAGAACGACATGGGGGTGAGTAAATGATGATAAAATTATATTTTTGGGTGAACTGTTCCTTTAGCTATTCAAGAGGTTTGCTGGATAAACCTGAAATGACTCTAACACTGTAATTTGTTTGATAACAAAAAACTTTTGTATCTCATGATCTCCATGTTAAGTGTGTGGCTTGTATCAATCTGATGTGCCAAATCATAACTTCCTCCACTGCTGGCTCGCTACCCACAAATGCCTTTTCTCATACATCTTGGTCTGACATCGCTGTCTGTGCAATGCAGCTAAACTGTGGTTCATTGGTGGGAAAGCAGAACACTTATTATAGAAGTGAAACTTGGGTTTGCAACAGTTTTATGTTGTGGTCAGAGGAATTAATGCTTATAGGTTGGCAACATTGCTTTCCATAGATGTTAATGATTAATCAAAAGTGTGACGAAATGGTGGTGGAAATTTCCATTTTGGTAGCCTAAAGATGGTCTTAAGAAGTTTAAGAAGTTGAATTTTAAAAGGCTACACTGCCCACATGCTACACTGCCCCCACCCCCCACCTTTCTTTAGACATGTTTTGATCTTAATGGCTTTCCATTAAGATCAAAGCTTGCCACTTAGCGCTCACTTACTTCAATGTGGAGTTTTTTTTTTTCATTACTGTATCCTTTCATGACTCAAATTTATATTCATCTAGGCAGAAAAGCTAAGTGCTAAGTGGATAAGCTTTGTCCACAATCATAGGCTTCACATTATAATGGTAAAGCTTACTGTGGTGCATTTGTGTTTGTCTGTAGGGAGTGGTATTTTAGGCAGGTTTGAATGACAATATGGAAACCCGGGTTCGAGCCCCAGTTTTCCCCATACTGTTTCCTGTCTCCACTCTTAGTATTTCCTTTAATATTACTTGTATTAATTAATAAAAATTAATCTAAAGGTTGATTTCCTTGCATTGATTGGTCACTGTGAAGGGTGGGAGTTTAGAGAAAGTTTTGATCTGGGTAAAATTACCCATGGTTTTACTATAGTAATATTGTAGTAACCCTGTTTTTTGGTGAAAGCCTTAGTTTTAACGCAATTATCCATAGTGTGACTACAGTAATATGGTGTTAGTATAGTAACCATGTTTTAATATTGTGTTTATTATGATTTTACTACAAAATACCATGATGATACAATGGTTACTGTGGTAAAACAATGATTAATTTTTGTAAGGTATGGTTAGGTTTAGAGGTAGGGGTTGGTGTAGGGTGTCTGTGCGACTCTAAAAAAACACAATAAACATGCTGTAGTGTTGCCTCTATACCGTCTGTTTGTATTTAATTAGGGGTGCAAATAGTATCTTCCACTATATATAACACTAATACTTTATTCTTTGCTTATTTTTATTGGTGCTTGCTAAGGCACTACTATCATCACTATAATTATTGCTCATACTTAGAGTTATGGAACTAACCCCGAGCCCTAAGTATTTTGGGTTATAACTCATCCCACACGGTTTAAATATGAAACATTAAATATGCTATAAACTTTTTTCTAACAAAAAATCTAGTCAAAAACAAGGCTTTTACATTCTACATATCAAAAAGTGACAAAGTTTAATACTTAGGATTAGTGATTTGTTCAAATTTCTAACCTGAAGAATGACAAAAATGTTTAAATTTGATATATTTTTGTGACTGTACAGTTTTCCATTTATTCTTAATTTACAAATATAGATTCTTTTGAAATTTCAGCTATCACACCTGTACAATTGTTATTGCTTAAAAATTGGTTATCCAACCAATTTTTTCTTTTAGGTTCTTTTGCTTTTCAATCTTAACTTTTATTGTGGGTGCTGTGTGCTGGTATCTTTACTGGCATAAAGGCCTAACTCTAAGATACCACACGTCCTCTTATTCCTGTGCCCTAAAGTAGGGTGGACAGAGTAAAGTTGGAACACTTTTTGCTTTTTGCTCAACTGCACAAATACAGAGCAGAATAAACATTAAATTTATTTCACATGAGATACCTTTATCTGTCTACTAACAAAATAAATGCTAAAACCTGCATACATTGTTCATATTTTCTACAATTAGTGTTTGAAGACATGGAGCGCTTTTGTTACAAATGTACCCATGCCTGGTACAGCTGAAACACAACCCTGGGACAGACAGATAATTTACAGTGTGCTAAATATGGCAATATCTGTCTCTCTTATGTTAGATAAGTAAGCAAAACAAATGAATTAAGCTTTCTGATTAAATAAAAGCTTACAAAACTCTAGAAGGAGCACTGGCAAGTGGCAACCATATTTCCTATGGCACGGGTACAGTTGTAACACTGCATGTTTGCCTGATTTTCTCCATGACTTTACATCCTAGGATGTCCCAAAATGCATTAATTGAAAGTAGACAAATCAATAATTCCAACAAGAAAAAATTCCTTTCATGGTCATTCAGAAATAATGATTTATTCACAATGAAAGAGTAAGGGGAAAAAAATCCCCCAAAACTGATGTTCTCTAATAATTTCTCATCAATTTGGACTATGTTCTTCAAATCTTCCACACAGAGAGAGGATGCTAATTTGAATATTCATACTGAAAATGAAAGTTCAAATTTGCATTAGAAGGGAAATATTTACAGTGTTTCAACTGTCCCTCTGTTCCAAATATACTTGGTCTACCTTAAACACAATCATTCATATCTGTTAGAAAAGTACACATAGATGAACAACAAAGATATTTTTGCAAACAGCCAGGGTCAAAGGCAACAGAATCGCATCTATATAAGCTGTACTGTATATACAGTCTAAAATATATATTTGACATTGCGTTTTTAACAAAAACTCTCAAAGTTGTATTATTTTCATCCCAAACCACTCTTAAAGTCTCTAAATGCACTAAAGTTATATATACAGACAGTATACAAATATATATATATATATATATATATATATATATATATATATATATATATATATATATATATATGTATGTATGTATGTATGTATGTATGCATATATATATATATATATATATATATATATATATATATATATATATATATATATATATGTATACTGTCTATATATATATATATATATATATATATATATATATATATATATATATATATATATATATAATATTATTTTCAGGACATTGAAATGCCAACAGAATTTGAATTAAAATTATAAATAATATTATTATAGCCTATTATGAATTGTATTAAAATTATATATTATATTATATTATATTATTCATTACAATTACAATTACAATTACATTTAGGATTGCTGCATAACTATTAATTTTAGGCAAATCAAATTTTTTGGGGGGGGGCAGTGGTGGCTCAGCAGTTAAGGCTCTGGGTTACTGATCAGAAGGTCAGGGGTTCAAGCCCCAGCACTACCAAGATGCCACTGTTGGCCCTTTGAGCAAGGCCCTTGACCCTATCTGCTCCAGGGGTGCCATATCATGGCTGACCCTGCACTCTGACCCCAGCTTAGCTGGGATATGTGGGGAAAAAAAAGAAGAATTTCACTGTATATGCGCAAATGTATAATGTGTGGTAAATAAATAAAATTATTAAATTATAATTATTAATTATAATTAATTATTATTCTAAATTTTAAGATATTCTTTCAACAAAAAGACATTCATTAATTCTTGAATATGCAGTAGAAGTGCCCATTTTCTATTTTTTCAGTGCCTCTTACTCTGAGAATAAATTGATCCATAACATTGCTGTGGCTTTGGCCATGAATCAGACAGCAGGCTATATTAGATAGACTCATAAGCTGTCATAAGGCTGGCCATGATCATATAAATGCTACTATCTAGTGGTGAAGTTGACTAATGACATCATTTTTGTTATTTTCATGAACTTTTTTAATCAAGACTTTTCGTAGTTCTCACTCTATATCCATTTTTACACTGCAAAGGTGGCACAGAAGCTGCATTTGAAGTGGCATTTAGGTGTATTTAGACAGACTATTTAATGCTGCTCAGAGAAGGCATAAATGCATTTGCACAGCAATTACAACTGCATAAATGTTTTTACAATTTTACAACTTCGTTGCCATGACCATGTAACGCCATAAACTTTAAAAAGACTGTAAAAAAACTATGTTTAAACTATTAAACTTTACAGATGAAATAATACACAGTTTTTAACAGAATAATTAACAGAAGTGCTTTTATAAAGTTATAAGCTTCACATTTCTGCCTATATTATTTTAATTCTGGCCACATGCAACCATGAGAAAACAAAGCTGTTTCATTACTTTGGACAATGATCGTTGGAGTGCAATTGTCTTTTCTTTTTTTCTTTGTTTATTTTATGTTTGTGACAGAGACAAAGCTTGGTCCTGCCTCTTATCTGATTACAAATCGATCTATGACATTTGCTGTGGCACTGACTATTAATAAGATGACAAGTTTAAGCTCAGCTTTGCTGTTATTGGCTTTCATAAGTTTGGATCATGTAGATGCTGCCATCTAGTGGTTAAATTGCGCTTTGTTTTATATTCTCAAATAAAACAGAGAATATTATGATAGCCTATGCCATATATAGCCTATATATATATTAATAACAGTCATTTCCAGTCGTTTCCAAAAAAAACAGTAATAGCTCATAAAAAGTGCACATGTCGTGTTTATGCTCCGACTGCGCAAACATCTGGATCTCCATCATAAACTGGAGAGAACTGCAATCTCAACCAATCCACGGCGTTCAACATATGGGTACAACCCAATTTTTAAACACCCTGTTGAGCAACCTCTCTAGTGGGCAGAGAGACGTAGCCTGTGTCTTCTCTAGTTTATTTCATGATTGTATGATCTCAAGCTTGTTTGTGTGATTCAAGTGTGTAAACTTGTACAATGTCAACGAGCACAGAGGGAATGCACACACAGCTCCTCGATGGCCCTGACTCTAATGACCACGATGATTGCAATAGTTCAGAGGTACGATATTCAGGTATGAGAAACATGTCTTAACGTTGAACCTAATATTTGCGTTTGTATGTAATATAGGCGTGGGTTCCTTCATGCATTGTAAGGTTGGGCTCAGTTGTATTCTGGTATATTGCAAATGTGTCTAGTTGAATTAAACATACAAATAAAAAACATTTCTGAGACTGTCAAGTTTTTCCACGGTCACCCAATTGTCACTGAAATTATAAAGCTCAAAACGAAATTATACAAACTTCTCATTAGTACAATCGAAAGCTAATGACTTGTCCGTTCATGAAATTATTTGGTTCTTTGAGAGTTAAAATTATTTTTGGTTCTCTGGAAGTCATAAAAAAGTTTCGATGGGTGATCATTCTGCGACCTTCTTCTTCTTCTTCTTCTTCTTCTTCTTTTTTTCTTCTTCTTTTTTTTTTTTTTTTTTGGCCAGGTTAATTTAATTATTTTAAAATACATAACATCTCTTCTGTGATGAACATGTTTTCAATTTCTGAGTTCAAAGTCATTTTTATATTTTTCTGGGGCTTAAAGTGTAAAATGTAACGTGGTGTAACCATCTTGAGACAGTAAATAAAATCAAAGTCTAATAAAAAAGTTGAAATTCGTTGACATGCGCAGAATAACATTTATGAATATTTAGTAATATCGTTTTTTTTTAAAGCAGTTAAACAATTATGTTTAAAAAATATTGTTAATTTATGTCGATTATATATATATATATATATATATATATATATATATATATATATATATATATATATATATATATATATATACAAAGAAAAAAAAACAAAAAACAGAGAAGACCCCTTTAGTCCCTGAGGACTGAATGCGAAGTTTTAAAACAATATCTGATATTTTGTCATTTTATGAAAAGGCGCATTTTGTTCAGGTCACGTGGCCCTAAGAATTTTTTTGATACACTTGACTCAAAAATTCATGATATACATATATATAAAATGAACTTTGAAAAACCTCTTTGAAAAGTAAAAAAAAAAAATATGATACAGTTGGGTACTCTCATGTATTTCAATACTTTTTACTTGATGGTTACACAACATGACATTTTAAAATAGCCTACATTTTTTTGTGGAAATGCAATAAATGTTTAAAAAAATTAATGAAACCAAACTGGATACAAAGATTACATTTCTATGAACTTGACACGTGTGTTTTAATCTAGATTTTTAAAACATTTCAAATTTTTATCCCCACAGACAATCTTATTTGTCAATGACCCAACAACTGCATTTTCTTGGCACTGACTTGCTCCAAAATCCAATTAGTTAGCAAATATAGTTTTATATATGTCGTTTTATTTTAAGCTTTTTATTTGTTCTCACTTGAGATACGTTTTTGTGTCCGTCTGTGCTGTTTTTCAATTGTTTTTAAGTTGGAAAAACGCTTGGTGACAGAATCACTATGGATTACAATCAGCATAAGTGATGATATGCAGCTGAGTGCGATGAAAACGTTTTGATCAACTTGATGTCTTGTCAGTTCTTCAGTAAAAGAAGAAGCTCATTGGCAGTGGCGATTTCTCAGGGCCAGCAAAGCCTTCTCTGCTGGCCTACCATGCCAAATAAATAATTACCTCAATTACCTTTTTGTCTATGTACTTTTAATCGCTTTCCACTCTTAATTAATCTACAAACAAATAGAGAAAAATGAAAAGTTTATCCAGTCAGAATTTATTCCTTGATGCTTCAAGCGAAGCGTGACAGCTGTTTCACAAATCACATGCCCGAAGCCTGAAGCAGCGCGTGAGTTTGAGCTCCACACCGTCAGGCCTTCAGAATTTCCACAGAATCCCTCAACAGTGCAAATGAATGATCAACTAAAGTCAGATTGTCAGATTCATCAGCCAATCAGACTGATTTATTTGTTCTTGGTGGGTGTGATCTTTAGGATATGTCCCGGTCGAGGCCTTCTAGCTGGCCTTGAGTGACGCAATCATGCATTAAGTGACGTAATTTGAAAGCGAAGAGCGCGAGATCATCATCACTGCTGGTATAACCATTGAGAAAGAGATCCTTATGGATTTAAAAACACGAGAATGTTCTGCATGACCGTGTGATTGCTTAATTTATTAAACAGGAAAGAGGGACTGATTTTCATTTCAAGTAAATTGGTAAGTGCTTTGTGCATTGTTATAGCAACATCAGGAGTTTTCTAAGTGTAAATTAAGCTGTTTGAGCATTCAGTGTCGGATCAAGTTTTGAAAAGTAGTGCTGCGTTCCATTCAACTCGGAAAGTCAGATTTTACAACTTATTACTAGGAAAAGTGCAATGGAATGCATCTTGAAGTCAGAATTACAACTTGTAGGCTCGTGCAGAAATTCTCAACTCCGATTTCACCGAGATGCAGGGGCATGATGTCACACAAACATGTCGACACTCAGGGAGATGTACAAAGTAAGTGATAAACATTCACTTTACTAAGTAATATCGATAAATGAGTTGGTTTCCACATTACGTGATATTTAAACTTGTTTAACAAATGCCTGCAGAAACAGGTGTATAAAACATTATAATCTCTTTTGATAATCGTACACCTGAAGCACAAATGCTAGCGCTGCAGCATTGTTTATCAGTTGGGTTGCTAAGATACATGCAGTTCCGAATATCGGGGAATGGAATGCATTTATGGTCGGAGATATCAAGTAGGAATATCCCACATCCAACTTGAATGGAACGCAGCATAACCGTGTACCCTGACGAAACTACATTTATTGCAAGCAACATTTAAATTGCAAATATTATTAGACAGATTTTTCCAGGTATTATAGACCTCCTTGGTAGATTCATATGAACAATTATGATTTCTGAATGTCTGTTCAGGAGACTGTCTGTTCGGGAGACTGTCTGTTCAGGAGACATTCATTTCACAAAACAGTCATGCTGCAGTTAAAATTAGGCTTGCTTGAGCATTAAGTGTCGTTTCAAGTTCTGGCTTTCATGCGTGGACATGTTTTTAAAATGTCAATTGGTATTACTAGTTAGCTGTGACATAATATATGATGCCCAAAGGCATATGGTGTCTTATTCATTGTGAAACTGTGTTTTCTTAATGGCATGAATCACACTGAAGGCGTAGACTTTAAATGCACTGCTCATTGGTCACTTGAAGTGAACACAATAGCCCGCCTTGGCAACAGAAAAAAAAAATTTCAAGCAAGCCTGATGTGCTTTTTCAGTTGTTGAAGCCATTAACTCAGCAGGGAGTCCCAGTGGTCAAGGGATTAAGGGCCTCCCGCTGACAGGCGCTAATGCATACTTCCTCTCCCTCCTCCTGTCAAGCAATTATGTTGATGAAGCTCAAACCTGAAAATCACTGGAAAAACTGGCTAGTATTGCTCCGACTTCTAGTGTTGAATGGGGGAAAAAAATTTAAAATAAAAAACAAAATTTTATAATGGACCAGTACTCCTAAGGTAAGATACCAATCGCAGTCATGAGGATACTTGTTGCATTTGCAAAACTGTGCAACTTGAACTCCACAATAACTGCCCCTTTCTTTGTTTCTCTCTTTGTTTGTTTTCTTTCTTTCTTTCTTTCTTGTTTGTGAACCCACGAAACAAAGGACAGCGATCATTTTGCCAAGAACCCTTCAAGGTGGCAACAGCATGCCTGGCTGCCATTTGCCTCATCTTACTCATGATCCTGGTGGCCACAAGTATTCACAGTGCGTACTTCTCTGTTCTCACTTATATCACTTGTGTTATGTGATTGTCAACCAGTTTGCCATAAGCCAATTTTCACCTCTAGATTTTGCCATTACGTTTTAGTTCAAGCAAAAATAATAATTCTCTTATCATTTACACACCCTCATGCCATCCCAGATGAGTATGACTTTCTTTGTTCTGTTGAACACAAATTAAGACATTTAGAAGAATACCACAGTTCTGCAGATCTGAAGTGAATGGTGGACAGAACTTTGAAGCTCCAAAAATCACAAAGGCAGCATAAAAGTCATCCATAAAACTCCAGTGTTTGAATCCATAACTTCTGATGCGATATTATAGGTGTGGGTAAGAAAAGATAAATACTTAAATCCTTTTTTACTAGAAATGTCCACTTTCACCAGTCCTTCTAAGCACTCTCTTCTCTCCTTAGAGGAGTTCTTTTGTTTTTTGTGATTCTTATTCTTCGTGCATATCGCCACCTACTGGGCAAGGAGGAGAAATAAATATTGATCTGTTTCTCACCCACACCTATCATATCACTTCTGAAGACATGGATTTAACTACTGGAATAATATGGATTACTTTTAGTCTGCCTTTATGTGCTTGCAGTGAACTGACCAGTGAATTTGTGTTCCCTTCTATCTTAGGTAAGGGAAGTTTTGCTGCCCAAGATTCAGCTGGTCAGGATTCCCCCTCCAGCTCTGCTGAAGCTCAAATGCAGAAGGCCTGTGCTAATGTAACTGATATGACTGCGGAATTGCAGAAGCTGAAGAAAGAGAAGAAAGAACTGGAGGAAGAGAGGTCACAACTGAGGTTCAAAATTGCTGAGCTAGGTTAGTAAAGTGCAAATGTGTGCATTTGTGTTAATAACAAATAAGAATATTACAGTCCTAGAAATATGAGTGTTGCTTTCCATGACATCAAAATGTTTCTTATGTGTCTTTTTTCATATTTGTGTTTTATTGTTTTCAAGAAATAAGAACAATAACGAAACAAACAAAAAAAAAAGACAAAGTAAATACATAACTAAATAAATATTCCCTTGAATGCTTGCTTAATTCAGTCTGATTTGGGAAACAAAATTAAATGAATTTCAACCACTCTCTGTCTTTTCAGAGGCAATCCCTACACCACGAACCTCTCCAGCACAAGTGACAGCAAAGAATTCCTGCCCTGCAGGTTGGGAGCACTTTAAGAGCAGTTGTTACTTCATCTCTGTCTACAGCATGAGCTGGCTAGAGAGTCAGTCTTACTGCAAAAAGAAAGGAGGACATCTGGCCATCATCCACACTGCTGAGGAACAGGTAAAGCGGGGAAAGAGCTGTGCGTTTTACTGTTTTTAAAGGAATAGTTCACCCCTTTTTATTTGAAGAAAGTTTATGCAGCTCTTTATATATAATGTTAGTTTAGTGTGATCACATCTGTCAGGACATAAAAACATAATAAAAGTAGTCTGTATGACTTCTAAAGCCATACAATAGCTTTGCATGAGGAACAGACAGAAAATGAAGTTATTATTCACTGGTAATCTTCCTATCCATTGATGCTAGCCCATGTTTGAATCCAGAATACAAATTTGGTTACTATACATGCAAGAGAGCCAGTACCATTTTGGTGTCAATGATGTTGTCGCACCATTTTTTAATCTGACTGCGAATAGGGTCTAGACGTTAACTTTGGCAGATGGGAAGATTATTAGTGAATAATGACTTAAATTCCCATCTGTTACACACAAAGCTATCAGAAATGTACATAGAAGAAAAACAAGCCCACAGATTTTGAAAGACACGAGGGTGACCAAATGTTTCACAATAGAGTAAAATATTCCTATAATTTGCATTTATATTATGAGTGTGTGTTTACAGATGCTGTATATTTGCTTTACATCTGATGACCTGAAATAGCCCTCATTTCACAGTATTATGATTTTCATATCTATATTTGGGTAAAAAGAACAGAAACTGTTGGCTTGCAATGCAAAAGAGGAAGGGATCTAAGTTGATGCATGAAATCCAATAAAACAGATACCCAAGTGTTATTAACTGATTAACTTTAACAACCATTTCCAATCATATGTGACCTCTTGGCCTGATGAAGTCCTTTATATGGAACCTGCTGCCACGTGGCCACTGGAACGCTTACTGGATTGGTGTAAGTGATAAAAAAGCGGAAGGAGACTGGTACTGGGTGGATGGAACCAAACTGGTTGGAGGGTGAGTGAAAACAAGTTTTAATGAGCTTTAACAGTTAAGGGCTCTAGAAAGAGAAGTCTGGATCTCAACAGCTTCTCCAGAATGCTTCAGTTCCAAATGACATCACATATCTCACAAGAAGTTTATAAAATTTTTTGGAAAAATGGTCTCTGTTTTGCATCACAATCTTCCTGTCTGTCTTCCATTTTGAAACAGTCTTTTTCTGCTATTTGTGTTCCGGTTTAAAGAGAACTTGCATACAGTTCATTTTTTATTATACATATAGTGTATATATGTACAGTCATAATATAACATTCAATTGAAATATATTGAAAAAATAAAATTAAAAGAATTTTGATACACTAGTTACTATGCTTTTGGGTGTAGCCCATTATGACTAATTGATCTGTATCTTGTGAGCGGAATATTCTAACCTAACAAAACGTAGTACACATGAATATTCTGAGGTCACATGCAAAATCTCATCAATTTCAGATGATAGGAGGTGCTATAACTAAAATCCTAATTGTGCAACTGATTTGAACAAATTTTTTGATTTTACACCAAAACATTTGTGTCTACAGGCAAAGGCAAGGGCATGGGGGGTTATTGTGGTATTGTACTTGCTTGTTTTGATTATATTTACATATAGAAGTCTTAAAGGTACAGAAGCAAAAACAGCCCGTTTAATTCTAAGGGTCAGAGAAAGGGTGGAAAATTGTCATAAAATGAATTGCAACCATTTTTGCTGAAAAAAAAAAAAAAAACTTGCAGGGAAAAAATAAAACTGCTGCAAAAGTGTGGTCTATGTCCCATTTAAAAACTTACATTTTACCTTTACAAGATCAAACGATGCTCAAAAAATGAGAAACAAGTTATAATGAAATATAATACAGACTTATTGCTTCTCCACACTGCCCACATTTTCATTAACCTAAGTGTATTAATCACATTTTTATTTAATTTTTTTGGCACTACATTTATTTGTCCTTGCCTTTTATTTATTTATTTTATTTTTTTAACTATGCAACATCTACATGTCAATGGCCCCTAAGGTAACCAGGCTATCTGGCTCAAATTATTAACCCATATAACACCTTTTATAAACACCCTCCTTAATCCTCCATAGTTTCTGGGAAGAAGGCGAGCCCAACAACCATATTGATGAAGACTGTGGCTACATGGTGAAAACCGAGGTTTTAAGTCGCGTGGCCACAAAGAGTTGGTATGATGCACCCTGCTTCATGCCGTGGCCTTGGATCTGTGAGAAGGAGGTTACTGGCTCCTCTTGATCATCATCTTCATTCACCATCATCATCAACTCACTTTCATGGGTGTGTATAGGCTATATGACTGGTCTCAGGGTTTTTAAACTTTTAAAAAATGTATAAGTAAAAAATTAAATAAAATACAACTGACTGATAAAGTAGCTGCAGTCGTGGGTCAAATAAAGTAGCTGTTTCTTTAAATCAAATGGCAATATATGCATTTCAGTATCATTTAATGTAACCATGCTTTGCACACTAGTTGTAATGTGTAAACAATTCTGCATTTGTTTTTTTCTGTTCAGACAATTCTTTAACTGCTAAAATCAGTTTGTAATTATAAATAACCTGACTAACTGATCTTGTTGATTTAAATCTATTGCTCTGTTTGCATATAATAACAGGTTTTTGTGTAAAATATATATATATATATATATATATATATATATATATATATAGTTGCCTGTCTTCTCTTCTTACACACACACACACACACAAAAGATTTCAGCCTGTTTTTAAGATTTATGCATTTCAAATTGCATTATAATTGAATTGTGTAATGTTAAACAAAATTAAAATTAATAATATTTAAAATATCTATTTTATTAAAGATTACTCGTTTCAGTTTGGAGTTTTGAAACGTGTAAATCTTTATTTTTATATTTTTAGTGTAAACAAGTATATCTATTGTCAGTGAAAATAATGTTTAAAATAATATAATAGTAACTATAAATGAAAATAAAAATGTTAGCTAGAAACATTTGTCCTTGCAGGCAGGCGTCTGAACGGAAAATCGTCTTTCACTCACAAGAGGACGGTAGTGAGTCAATGTTTTGAACAAAGTGATATGATCAGCAGGTGTGATTGGGCCAGTCAAACTTACACTTTCTTTCTTTCTTTCAGTTTAGGGCCAAATGAAAATTTAATCCATAAAAAGCAAGTTCTAGGATGTTAAATGGAAAAGTTTTGATTTGAGTAATTTTCTATATTTAGCCTGTGTTCTACATCTAGAGTAGCTGATCGAAACAGGAATGCGTCGCTAAAAACGCAAGCAATTCGGCAAATTTATACACACAACTAGCTAACTGAATCACAGACATTAAATCAGCCTGTTAGGAAGTATTAACAGGCAGCCCTGCTGTCATGGAAACCAATCGGTAGCCGCTAGCCATTAGCTAACCATTGCCAAGACAGTATGGATCTACAAAGGTAAGCTTTTCTGATGACCCAGAATTTTTTAACTTTATCTCTATATCAGTTGAGTGACACATTCAAAGTCATAGTGTGAATATATAACCTAATATTTCTAAATAGCAGGATTTTTTTTTAAATACAGCCATGTCATATTTATTCAACCCCTATTGCATGTGGCTGTTTCTTAAATATGTGAGGCTACACAAGTAATTGTTTTAAAACAAAATTAAGTCATCAATCTGCAATGGCACTTATTTAAGTTTTAAAATTTAAGTTTAGTGTTGTAAGCAAAATGTATTTCTATGCAAAAAATGCAATTAAAAATAAGATGTCTCAAAAGCTAATAGAGGAGATTATTTCATTACACAAGAAAGGCCATGGCTAAAAGTACATTTCCAAGGCACTTCAATTTCCAGTAGACAAAGCTGGCAGCACCATTCAGCACCATTCAACAGCAACCTTCTTGGGGTGTAGAAGAAAGCAAAACTTCACCAAGAGAAATGTTGACTGATTTTCAAGAAGTAATTAGGAAAGACCTGTGGAGTCCTGGAAGAAGGTTTTATAGACGTATGACACTAAACTGAAAATGAGTTTCAGACCCATGGGTCAGCAGTACGTCTGGAGTAAGATGACAAGGTGATGACATGAACGACACCATCCCCACAGTCAAGCATGGAGGTGGGTCAGTCCTGTTATGGGGGTGTTTTGTGGCTGCAGGAAACAGCTATCCTGACTATGTGACTGACACCATGGATTCTTTCAGGTATCAGGCCATTTTGGCATGAAAACTTTGATGCCTTCAGTGTGTAAATTGAAGCTCGGTGATCACTGGACTTTCCAGCAAGAAAATAACACCAAGGATACATCCAAGTTGTCCAAAATCTGGTTCAGGGATAGGTCGTGGAATGTCCTTAAATGGCCCTTTCAGTCCATCATTAAAATCCCATTGCAAACCTTTGTTGGGATTTCAAGGAAGCAGTGGCAGCACAGAAACCAAAGAATGTCAATGAGCTGGAAGCTTTTGTGTAAAAATTCTAATAGAGAGGTGTCCGAAGCCTGAGAACACTTACCTGAAACATTTATTTGATGTTATTAAGGATAAAGGATGTTCCACAAATGATTGACTTTGGGGGTTGAATATTTTTGACATGACATTTGTGGAGAGAATTAGTTATTTTTAATTTAAAGATTTGGGTAAACTGAACTCTTTGTTCTCAAAATCACTCAAATGTGTATTAAAAACTTACTTTGACTGTTTACTGAGGTTTTAGTTTATGTGTTTTAATTCACATCACCAGAATGCATTGCTGGTCAGGGGGGTTGAATAATTTTGATTGCAACTGTAGCTATATGGCAAATTTAATATCGTTGTGTACCGAACAAAACGGCACTGACAATGCAATACAACAGCTGTTGACTGAATACAACAACAAACAACTCTGACACCACCATCTTCTGGTGATGTTTATTGCAGCTTTGCAATCCAGTTTATGATGCAATACCACCACCTACTGAGCTGGACAGTAAAATGTCACAAGAAAGTATTTCAGTGGAGTCAAACATCAGCTGAAGATAATGAAATTGGTTACATTTCATCAAAAAGAGGTCACACCATATGTAGGATTACGTCCTAAACTGAGTGTGCTTTAAAGATAGCTTACCCTATGGAATTTACTTGTAAACAAATAAGATATGTTTAATTCATTCTTGATGTCCAATAAACATGTGGAAAGCAGTTCTGCCCCAATTAATGATATGAAAAATATAGTATATATATATAGAGAGAGAGAGAGAGAGAGAGAGAGAAGATGAAACGTTTAGTGACTTGAGACTCGACTTTGACTTGTGTCGAAAGACTCGACACTTGACTCGGACTCCAGTGTTAAAGACTCCAGACTTGACTCGGACTTCAAATGAAAGACTCAAGAACATCTCTGTGTTGTGCATTCTGAGATGATATTCTTCTCACCACAATGGTACATAGCGGTTTTCTGAGTTACCGTAGACTTTGTCAGTTCAAACCAGTCTGGCCATTCTCTGTTGACCTCTCTCATCAACAATGTATTTCCGTCCACAGAACTGTCGCTCACTGGATGTTTTTTGTTTTTGGAACCATTCTGAGTAAATACTAGAGACTGTTGTGTGTCAGTAGGAGATCAGCAGTTACAGGAATACTCAAACCAGCCCATCTGGCACCACAATCATCCATGAGAATATCTAATCAGCCAATCATGTGGCAGCAGTGCAGTGCATAAAATCAGGCAGATACAGGTCAGGAGCTTCAGTTGATGTTTACATCAACCATCAGAATGGGGAAAAGATTTAATCTCAGTGATTTGGACCATGGCATGATAGTTGGTGCCAGATTGTTGGTGCCAGATCTCCTGGGATTTTCACACACAACAGTCTCTAGAATTTACTCAGAAAACATCAGTGACAGTGAGCGGCAGTTCTGTGGATGGAAATGTCTTGTTGATGAGAGAGGTCAACAGAGAATGGCCAGACTGGTTCGAACTGACAAAGTCTACAGTAACTCAGATAACCGCTCTGTAGAATTGTGGTGAGAACAATATAATCTCAGAATGCTATTCTGAGATGTGGGTTGGTGCTGTTTTGGTGGCATGAGGGGGACCTACACAATATTAGGCAGGTGGTTTTAATGTTGTAGCTGATCGGTGTATATGCTCAAGTATTTGAGCTATAATTTTATTTATATGTTTATAGATGGCCACATATCGAATTTCTGTATAGGAACAGTTATTTGTATTCTGAAGTAAAACCAACACTCATTTTTTATTTATTTATTTAAATTTTATTTTTTGCATATTTTTAAGATATGTGCATTTCAATTTTATTATGAAGTTACAACATTAAATTAATAATAACTTAAAATGTTTAGTTTTTTCTTTTATTAAAGATCATTTATTTGGTGGAATATTATTATTAAATTGAAATGCACAAATCTTAAAATTATTTAGTAGCTTGCTTTCTTAAAGTTTGCAAAACCCTGTGTGAAAGTTGTTTACATGTACTTCATACTCCTGGTTACATAATCAAAAAGAGGAACCTGCTAGGAATTAGATCATATGTTCTTAAAACTAAAATGGTTCCACAATTTTTTTGAAACAACAGCAGTTTATGCAGCTTGATGAAAAATAGTCAGATTTATTTAATTTATATATATATATATATATAAACTCTCAATGATAATACATATTGTGAATACAACATTGTGAATATAGGCACATTTAATGGTCATTTATTCAGTAATGCATTGAAACAATAAGTTATAGTATCACTGTCACATAAAGTCCTGAATATGCTTGAATCCATTCTTAAATAATAGCTTCAAGTGTAAGCTTCAAGTGTGATCTCACTTGCCAGCCTCCAAGAGGAAAAGGAAAAATCTTTGGCCACAGCTTCCATTTAAGGGCTAAACAAAAATGTACAACACATTTGACCATTCACATTTGACACTGAAACGTCTTCTCAAAACTGAAATTTCTGATTCCAACCACATTTCTTCTACCTTCAATGCTTTACTCCCTCGTCACCATACACTCACAGTTCTCCACTGCTCTTTCACTGTTTCTAGACTTTCATCTTTTAACTCTGCCTCAAGCAGGGTCATATGCATCTAAAAACATGTCAAGCACTCAAACTCGAGAGTCTCTATATGCCTGAGCTTTTCTGAAAAACACCAACTTCAGCAGCACCACAGTAATTACTTACACTAAGGACCCTACACTTTAGCATCTTTTATTCTGGCCACACTTTAGTGGCCAAACTAAATGTTCCCTGACAACAACACTCCCAGAACACTTGGGAGATCCTCTAGCTGGACCCCAGTCCAGCAGGGAATGCAAGCATTCCCTATGGTGGCCTATATTGGCAATTTCTTAAAGGCCAGTGTTATATCTTTGCAGCAACCAAGACTGGTGGTTCACTTCGCAGCCTTGTACACGGCTAAGTTCAGTGGCTCCTTGCTTGGCACACACCAGTCATCAGCTTCCTGGTTGACTTTGTAGTGGCGCAGGGCAGTCTTATTAAACACGGGAAGCTTCTCTATTGAGTCTGTGGACAGGGCCTGTGGATGGAAGAATGTCATCATGGATTAACGACTTGAAGATTGACAGATGTAATGTCCAAAGTTATCATACAGGCTTAACAAATAAGGTTAGGGAAGTGAAACCCATCTTGTAACTTGTTTAAGATATAGGTTAAAGGAACAGTTCAGCCAAAAATAATCATTCTGCCATCATTTGCTCACCATAATGTGTTTCCAAACCTTTATGACTATATTTTTTTCCATGGAGCTCAAAATGAGATTTATTTTGCGCTAGAATGCAGAATGTTGATGCAGCTATTTTCCATGCAAAAATGGTTGGCCAATAAATCGGTTTTACCTGTTAATCAGTGCCAATAGTATCTTTTTGGAACTATCTGTTATATGGTAAAATCCTCTTTTTTTTATTTTATGTGTTTGTGTTTCTCTGTGGCTGATACTGGAGGATTCTGCAGTTAGAACAACTTCTAGTTCTACAATATAACAGCGGCCTCTAGAGGTGAAATAAAAACAATGGCGAACTGGCAATTTGTATCCACTTTTTGTTCTCACTTCAATGCAAATTTGGTGATTTTGATTACATAAATCAAATGTTCTAAATTGAAACAAGGGCATGAAAAGACAAATGTGATTATATGGAAACTTCCCCCTTCAGCATATCATGTGAATAATAATAAAAAACCTCATCTGGTACAAAATCCTTTATCTGGTATGTATATTGGCTATAAAAAGCTTAATTTGGTAAATATTTAAACATAGTGCATTATAACAGAGCCAAGTCTCTGTCATTTCAAAATAAGAGTCCTAAAATAAGTACATGTATTTCAGGCTTGTTCAAAGTCCCGCATTATGCTCCAAACCTCTATTCTTTCTGGTTAGTATTAGAATTTTGGTTGCCCAGTAAACTGCATCTGGAATTTTCATTAAATTTGGACTCTGTAGCCTTTATGTCTGTGCCTGTCACAGGAAAGAAAGGCTAAGAAATTTTTTTTTTAACATTCTTTCGATCAATTTTAAAAACTATCGGACGATTTATCGGTTATCAGCCTTTTCCACCACCTTAGTTATCAGTATCGGCAACATCCACTATCGGTCGACCTCTACAAAAAAGCACCATAAAAGTAGTCCAAGCACCATATTTTAAGTCTTCTGAAGCCTTTTGGAGATTGACAGCGTGTGGTCACTGTATGCTTTCATTGTATGAGAAAGAGCTACGTCAACATTCTGCTGAACTTGTAATTTTGTGTTCCACGAAAGAAAGTCATATGGGTAACTGATGACTACATTTTCATTTTTGGGTGAACTAACTCTTTAAATTGAGGATGTCTTCACCTTAAGTTGAATTACAGCATCCGTTCCATAGCCCTCCATTGGATAAAGCTGGAGATCACCTTGGAAGTAGCGTGCGTACAGGCGGGAGATGGGAAGACCATAACCAAAACCAGCCTGAGGCAATAAAGAAGAATAGAAAAACTAATTATATAGAGGTGATTTGAGCTTTATATGAAGAAACAACTTCACGTGCCTGACCAAAACATAGACCTTCATTTGTTGAGTGTAAGTGAAGCATGTTTAGTCGTAATCTCCATTATGGTTGGGACTAAACAGTGTGCTATGCTCTTACCATTGGGGTCCGTTGATGGTCACCAAGAGTTGGTCTGGGTGCTGTCGAATACATGTAGCTGAAAAGTCTATCAATCTTCCTGAATGGAACGCCACCACCCTGGTCATTAATCTGGAACATACAAAAATGAATATTTAAAGAATAATCATCTGAAACATTTTACGTGGATTACCTCATTATAAATTGGATAAGAAGCTAAATATACTCTTACAGAAAACCCAGGGGAACAGTGCTCAGTTTATTACTAACAAGCATGGTTACAGCAACAGCAGGTCAAAGGTTGATGATTAATACAGGGGCAGGGCTGGTTTTCTATTTGGGGTAACACATGATCCATTTAATCTTGTTTATTTGAAGCTTGATCAAGGGCGGTAAGAAAATTAATCTTTAGAGCAGCTTATATAACATTATTATCAGTGATCTCTGGATCTAGGGCAGGAGAACATTGGAAGCATGTTTCGAAATAATGATTCAAACAGGGAGGTTGCATGATCTCAAAATTAACAGTTCTATAGGTTAATGGTTAAGATAAGTGGCCAAATCTGTGTTATTACATCTATAAAATAATTTGTAACATTTTAATCTGAAAGATTCATCTTTCAGGGGTAAGTCACTCAAAAATGAACATTCTGTAATTTACTCACCCTCGTGTTGTCCCAAACCTAATTGATATGCTTTCTTCTGTGGAACATAAAAAGAGGTTATAGGGAGATTGTTAGTCACTCAGTCACTATACACTTTCATTGCATCTTTTTTCAGTGCCATGAAAGTGGATGGTGACTGAGGCTAACATTCTGCCTAACATCTCCTTATGTGTTCCATAAAAGAAACAAAGACAGACGTAGGTTTGGAACAACATGTGAGTGAGAAAATTATGGGAGAATTTTCATTTTGAGGTGCAATATCCCTTTAAATAATAAAGATTGTAAAAATAAAAAATGTAAGAGATCATGAAATCATGTAAATCATAATGCGAATATTTGAATCTCAATTCACTCACCTTGATTGACAGGTCCTCTGTGCCTAGGGCCACGATAACTTTGATTGGTGGCAGCGTGCTGCTTGTTTCATGATTCTCAACAGTCGCCCTCATTGCATTCTAGAGTGAAAAGAGACATGAGAATAAACCCACTATACAAGTTCCATTTTATATTAAGAATGCAAAATTAAAGCACTATGCCTACCTTGAAGAGCTCAAAAACCATGTGGTAGAGATGAGAAGGAACATAGGATATTTCAATTGGTTGGGACTTGTTCTTTGCTGTCATAAAGAACACATAAGATACAATGTAGATTGTGAGTAAATACAATTAAAAACAATTAACCTTAAGCAACTTGATAAAATGTGCTTTTATGATTTAATGGCAGGGTTTTCTATCTATCTATCTATCTGTCTGTCTGTCAATCATTCTATCTGTCTGTCTGTCTGTCTATATATACATACTGTCTATATATCTGTCTCTATCTATAGTTCTGTCTGTCTGTCTATCTATCTATAGGTCTGTCTGTCTGTCTGTCTGTCTATCTATCTATCCACCTTTAAAAGAGCAATTTTGAACAGGTTTAGAGCATTTTTATTCCTTACCGTTGATCTCTCTCAGCTCCAACTCAGGCGATCCGAGGTAATACTGCTCACAGAGCATTTTAGCACACTCATATGCATCTAAAGAAGAACAAAGGACATTACTATCGACTTTATACTTGAGTGTTTTATTTGCATTCAGAGTCAATTAGGCACCAAACGCTTACCTCTGATTACCTCTGTGACATCACAAAAGGGGTCAATGCACCCAATGCTGCTCAGGTGTCCTAGCTTTGTGGTGCCATCAAAGATCAGAGCTGAAGATAGGACAGGAAACAGAGAGATAGGGGCACATTAGCAGAGGTAAGCATTCTCTCTTATCCAGTGAAAAATTAACTCCAACAGGAGCAGGCTGGATTATTCAGGATCTACTGACCAATGTGTTTAAAGAGCTGAGAAAGCAACTATTGGTGCTAACAGTGCAGATGCCAAGCCCAGGTATTAGAACCAGAGCATAAATCAGTAAACCACTTGAGGGCATATGTTACAGTGATTTTCCAAGAGTAGGTGGTGTAACAGTAATGCATGGCCTTGTGTGGCTTACTGATTTGATAAACAGTGACAAAAGCAATATGACCATGCATAGTTAGTAATATAGTTCTAAGTGTAAATTGTTTATGGTCACCAAGCAATGTAGTAACTTGTTGCATTATTATAGAATGTGTGGTCACAAGTCAAGTCATTTTTATTTGTATAGTGCTTTTCACAACACACATTGTACAGAAAATCATGTATTAACAGAAAATGAAACTGTAATATCTATAAAATCTTAGAGTCATCATTGTGTAGTTTGATCAAATACGATTGTGAATTGTGTATAAACATAAGTAATTAAATAATAACTGCATTTATAACCCCAGTGAGCAAGCCAAAGGCAACAGTGGCAAGGAACACAAAACTCCATAAGATGTTGATTAATGGAGAAAAATAACCTTGGGAGAAACCAGGCTCACTGCGGGGGCCAGTTCCCCTCTGGATAACATCATGAATATAATGGCAATACTACTTATTTATGTGCAGTGCAAATCATGGTATAAAATTATTGAACTAAATAAGTGTTAAGGGCCAGTGTTTAAAAGATTTTGTATGAACTGTAAGATTAATGACTAATGTCTTTGAAGTCCATTCTGGATTAACTGCAGAAGTTCACACAGATGCATTGTCCTTTGATAGCTGGCTGATGAAGGCTTTTGTTGGCAATTAATTGATAGTCTATTCATTCCATTTTAAGAGTGTAGTCCATCATTAGTGTAGGTCACATTTGTGTGTTTTTCCAAATTTTTACTGTGAACATGGCTCATCCGATCAGAATTTAGTGTTAGAACTATTCATTTTATAACAATAATTACGAGAATCAAGAGGACTACAAATAATTTAGTGACTACCCCTTCCATGCTTCAATCACATCTTACACATCTTTAAATTCCAAAGATCAAACGAACTGATTTTACAAACTACCTCCAAATACTGAGCTAGTAAGACTGTGCTTTACCTTACAAAATGAAACCAATTTTAGACTTACTGTGCTGGTTAATGAGCATCCGAATGGAGATGCGGCTCATGTAAAAGCGGTCCAGAAAGTACTGAATGTTCTGACTTGTGACATGGTCTGCCCCAAATGCATCCCTGTACTCGATGACACCCTGAGCCATGGTGGGTACCACATCATTGTGCCTGTTCCTAATGGTCACCAGAGCTTCTACAAATCTAAGGGGGTGAACAACAAAACCTCCATTAACTGTGCTATCATTGTTTGATTATTACTTTTAAGATATTTAGAAAATTGATGAACATGCTGGACATGTATTTGGGTGGAAGAACCTACTCTTCTAGAACACTAGGGTCCTCCAGGCTCTTGTCTTGGAATTCTAGGATCTCCAACAGGCTTTGGACAAACCTGAGAAGGAGAAAGAAGACGACAAGGGGATTGTGAGGTTAAAGTATTTACTGCTGTACATTATTATATTTTTATTTGTTTCTGGTTTTTCATTTGGTGCTTTTGAAGCAACAAAAACAAATAAAACTTATAAACATAATTCAATAAATGCACCTTTCTAGACTACTAGGGTTACAATAAATTTCCATTACATTTTCAATCACTGATGATTCCTATTAAAGGAATGCTCTGGGTGCAATACAATTTAAGCTCAAGCAACAGCATTTGTGGCATAATAATAATTACCACAAAAATTATTTTTTACTTGTCCATCTTTTATTTAAAAAAGAAAATAATTAAAAATCATGTAACACTGAGGCAAGTCCAATGGAAGTGAATTGGGCCAGTCTGTAAACATTAAAATACACTGTCTAAAAAGTTTAGATACAAGAAGTAAACTTTATACATGTTTACATGATTTTACTGTGATACAAATTGCTTACTAGCCTTATCTAATGTGATATCTAATATTACAACTTCATTGGCACAAAGCCAATGAACCTTCTAAGCAATTTTATTACACTACAATTGTGCAGAACATAGATTTTATCACACAAAAATCATGTTAACGTGTAATGTTTACGTGTTGTCGTTATACTTTTGAAAGTGTGTATTTTAATGTTTATGGGCTGGCCCCATTTACTTCCTATGAAAGTGCTGCATACTGTAACCGCCATATTTTGCTTTTTAAATAAACGAGGAATGAGTCGAAAATATTTTTGCTGGTAATCAACATGATGCTACAAACGCTGTCAAAAGTGAGTCTAACTTGTATTAAACCTGGGACGTACCATTAATATAATATTTAATTAAATCATTTTTTTCCCTAAATTATTTGATAGGGATTTTTAGGACAGATTTTCATTTGTATGTATGCCAGGTACCAATCCTTGTAATTAACAAATTTAAATTCACATTTATTACAAAAGTCTCCAATAAGACCCCTCAACAACTACAAGCACTCACAAAGATCAATATCTAGACAATTAGGCATTTTTGGGGTGAGCAAAATTACTAAAATGTATGCTGGTTAGTGGTTATAGTAAATTCCATTACTTTTCCAGGCCTGGACATCACAATCATTTTAAAACTCCGTAACGTTTTCAGGTTTTCAATGAGTGTGGGAACCCTGCTACTTGGAGAAGTTATGAAAATCAAACTTCACACACTAAAAAAAAAATTTAAAAAAAATGTATATATATATATATATATATATATATATATATATATATATAGATAGATAGATAGATAGATATAGATATACACACACACACCGATCAGCTGCAACATTAAAACCACCTGCCTAATATTGTCACTGAGATCACATTTTTCCCCCATTCTGATGGTTGATGTGAACATTAACTGAAGCTCCTGACCCATATCTGCATGATTTTATGTACTGCACTGCTGCCACATGATTGGCTGATTAGATAATCACATGGATGATTGTTGGTGCCAGACAGGCTGGTTTGAGTATTTCTGTAACTGCTGATCTCCTGGGATTTTCACATGCAACAGTCTCTAGAATTTACTCCGAATGGTGCCAAAAACAATAAACATCCAGTGAGCACAGTTCTGTGGATGGAAATGTCTTGTTGATGAGAGAGGTCAACCGAGAATGGCCAGACTGGTTCGAAATGACAAAGTCTACGGTAACTCAGATAACCGCTCTGTACAATTGTGGTGAGAATAGCATCTCAGAATGCTATTCTGAGATGCGGTTGGTGCTGTTTTGGCGGCATGAAGGGGACCTACACAATATTAGGCAGGTGGTTTTAATGTTGTGGCTGATCGGTGTGTGTATACAGGGCCACAGCTGGGTATTCTGGGGCCCCTGACTGTATATTGCTTTGGGCCCCTTTCCTATTGAAAAATACAGTTTAGAATTTGTTGTGGGCCCCCCCTGGACCTGTGGGCCCATAGAATAATTACCTACTTTCACCCCTCCAGCTACGGCCCTGTGTGTGTGTGTGTGTGTGTGTGTGTGTGTGTGTGTATATATATATATATATATATATATATATATATATATATATATATATATATTAGCCTATTTCAAAGAATTACGCATTTCAATTTCATAAAATTACATTAAATTGAATGGCATAATCTTTAATTAACTTAAAACTTGAATAAACTTAAGTTTTAATCATTTTATTTTGTTCAAGATTACACAATTCAATTAAATGGAATTTTGTTATGAAATTGAAATGCGTAAATCTTAAAAATAGGCAAAAATATTATTATTTTTTGGAGCACACCCTGCACAGTGTCATCTGTTCTAATTCCCTCCCACGTGCTTGTGTTTCTGCGAAAGCATGCATGGAGGTACAGTAGCGACTGTTCCAATTCAGTACTCGAAAACAAGTCTGCACGTTCTCAAATTTCACTCAACTGCTGTATCCGTTACAAAAGCATGCCCTTAGACAATCTGGTAAACAAGTTAGGTAAAAAAATATCTGCAATGGCATTTCAACATGGAAATACATTAAATAGCCCAAAATGAAAAAGTTAGGTTATTTTTGTCTAAGAAAATTAGGCTAGGTCTCTTACACCATGGCTTGATAGACCCTATCATAATGGTCAACAAACAAAAACAATAAACGATAGCAGATTAAATGAATTTTTGCAGTAGGCTTATCATGGGGTCCTAAGAAACACTTCTGATTCCTAACATGAGAGTTGTAATGGAAACAGGATAAAGCTTTAACTCTGCAACAGCGGGGTGAGGAACTAGGACAAAGTTCATCGTTCAGTTCAGAGTTGTGGCATACTGTATGTTACATAACACAAGCTTGAAAAAATAGACCATTTTAATAGGTGACATTTATCAGCATGTTTAAGTAATGAACAAAAAGCCTACATATGCTTTTTGTATTCTGCTCTACAGTCTGTTTACTCACTAATCAGATCAATCATAAAGATTTAAGACATGAGACTGTTCAAGTTATCTAATGATTTTACCGGATGTCCCAGGGCATGATGAACTCGCTTACCAGCTATGAACTAGTTGAACGGATGGAGTCATTATTAAGCGATCTGGTAAAAGGTTGATCTCCTTCAAGCTGTTACTCAGTCTCACAGGAAGCTCTTGTCTGAGGAACGCAAAGGATGTTTTCTCGCATGCATTTGAAGATCCTGCAAAAACATAATTGGACAGAGTAAACCCAGTGTTGTCTTCACTGGCTGCAGTACTGCATAAACTGAATTGGTTTTTTATTATCTGAAAAGTACA
Organism: Myxocyprinus asiaticus; assembly: GCF_019703515.2. Classification (NCBI taxonomy): domain Eukaryota; kingdom Metazoa; phylum Chordata; class Actinopteri; order Cypriniformes; family Catostomidae; genus Myxocyprinus; species Myxocyprinus asiaticus. The sequence goes on along the minus strand of NC_059373.1, from coordinate 6,860,309 downwards.
TTTCTAACACACTTTGTTGCTGAATACACAGAAAAGTGACAAATTGCCAATCCCAGTTATTTCATGCAAAAAATATAATCTAGCTGTATTGGTGCAATACAGAACAAATACATGCACTAATGGCTTATAGTCCTATTGTATGTATTAGCCTGTTATTATTGTTATTTGTATAAAAACTATGCATAAATAAATGGCTAAAATGTATCATAAGTGTTCAGCCCTGGTTCTAGTTTAAGCATATTAAACAATTGCATCTAAATACACTCAAAAAATATTTTACACTATTTTTTAAATGTACGAATTTCAATTTCACACCAAAATTCCATTTGATTAAATTATGTAACAAAATTAAATTAATAAGAGTTTTCAACTATTTAGGTTTTTATTTTAGTTTTATTAAAGATTACTCGATGGAATTTTGTTATGAAATTGAATGCTTAAATCTTAAAATTAGTATTATAATTATGAGTGTGTTTAGCTATATTTTGCATTCAATTTTAAACTCACCGAAATCCAGAAACTGCTTCATTGACAACGGTGATGGAGAAAATTTTGCGTAGTAATCGATGTGCTTTGGCGCATTTAACAAAGCAGCATTCCTCATCATAAATCGCACAAACTTCATCGTGAAAGACCTAAAATCACCGAGTTATAAAAATAAATGCAGCGCGTTAATTTCAGCGTACAAAGCAAATATGAATCACCGGCAACTTATCCGTATGTCCTTGTTTGTAATTCTCAATTCAGTCGGGGGTTGTCTTGAGACTGTTGTTGACACTGTCCCTAAAGTTATCTTTCTTGGACAGTGTGACCAGCCAACATGATTACGTCGATGCCAAAACGGACCAATTAGAGACAGGACAGGGGGGCAACATCCCGGTACACGTCAGCTCTCAAGACCGCAATCAACACGTTTGAAATATTTTGCCTTGTACCTCCACTAGTATTTAGTCATGTGTTTGTTCCAGTAATGCAATATGGAAAATCACAAGCCCACAGCATCACAACAAGGCGCCTCATAACATGTTGAAAACAGCTGGCTATTATGAGGTCAAACTTCACCCATCACCTAGTTAGAGTCAAGTATAGAAAGGAACACTTTTAGGCTACCATTAAAACATGGAACAAAAGTAAATAAATAAATAATGGCTTAATATATATGTATAAAATACATAATTAATAAATAACAATAATGCATAAAATATAAATCTTAGAAATGTGCAATATGCAATAGTAAGGTGTCCAGTGTTCGGTGTAGGCCTACTACATCAAATATACCAAACCAGGTCATTACAGAGCTTAAAAATGTAATGTCTGATGATGAGATGATTTCAGAAGCATGCAAATTAAATGGAATGAAATGAATGTCAGATGTAGATGAGAGACGTGTCCTTGTTTATGAGAGTAGAGTACAGTATGGTCAGGGTTGGGGAGTAACGGAATACATGTAACTGGATTATGTATTTAAAATACAAAATATAAGTAACTGTGTTCCAGTGGCGATTTTAGGGGGTGGCCTGTGGTGGCTTGGGCCACCCCTGAAATCTCATTGGCCACCCTGTGGCCACCCCAGAACTGATTGGTAGTTCATCATGTTCATCAACACAAGAACGAAGAACCAATAGAAACACCTGTCAATCAAAGATGACATCTCAGGTCATTTGTTGATTTAGAGCCACACTGACCCAGGGTCAGTTTTATATTTCTGACCATTATAGTAGTGGTGGGACTGAAGCTGTGTGAGCTGATCTTTGATCAGTGGGGGGAGGGGCAGGCCGTGGGTGGCCAGGCAGGTGCCGCAGGTCGCGGGCAGTGGGCGCCAGGTCTGGAGTATAATGGTCGGTCAGAAGCACGAAGCTGACACGAGCTAGCGTCTACCTCCAACTTCCAATGAGTTGACGATGTCGATTTGTGGTCAAAAAGAAAGCTGTTATTTGAGAAGTGTGTTCATCTAACGTTTAATTGATCCCGAATTTCCATGTGAATGTGAAAATATTTTTTCATTGTTACAGTAGCTAGGTTAAAGAGTAAGCTAGACCCTACACCACATTCAGCATGTTATCTTTATATTGACATGAAATATGAAATTCTGATTTAATGATGGAGGTGTGTAAAGCGTTTTACAGATGTATATGTTCAATAGCTAAAGTTATATATATATGGCTAACCTGTGTGTGAAATGGAAGGGTTTGTGCTGTGACTGTACTTTACATCTTTACATGAGTTATTTATGAGCTCTTTATGTGTATTATTGGTCAGTCAGACCAATAAAATCTTCAAAGTTTTTATACCTTATTTGACATTTTAAATATGCAGAGGCAGGGCAAATTGCACTTAAATGCCGCAAATGATTTGACTAACTATTTTATTTGGTAATATTCAAAGTAACTGAAGCTATCAGAACATGTGGAAAATAAACCTGAGTAGACACTGTAAATAGAGTTTTGTTTTTTACTGTATTCAGAGCTCAATCTGCAATTTTGGGGTTTCCAGACAGACACCTATAAGCCCTCGTAGCCAGTTTCACACACTGATTTGTACCCAATTTAACAATATTTCTGCTGGACAGTGCAGTTATAGCTAATAAATGAATGAATAATTGATTGAATGATTGATTGAATTGCACCTCAATCAGTTATCACCTGTACTTGTATCTTTTTATGATTATACACTATACCTGATGTTATACGCAGATTAATTCTCTACAATGAGAATAGCTCTTAAAAATGTGTAACTGACTTTTCCTAAACAATTACTGATTTAAAAATGGATGTTATGTTAAAATAACCAGAGATTCCCAGAAACTGTAATAGGTTGAAATAGAACAGGAATAGAAAACTGTCAAATGTCAAAACAACAGTCTGATATTGAATACAAACAATTCAGTGAATGCTAACATGAGTTTAAGAATTCATTTATTCTACATGTGTAGATGTTGAAGTAAAGCAATGCGATATTTATACATTTTGATCATGTGCCATTCATAAAGGTTCTCCCGGTATCGCCACCCCACACTAGGTCTGTGCCCCATCTTGGCCACTCCAGTAAAAATGTCCTGGATACGCCACTGCTGTATTCCACTACAGTTACAATTTAAATCATTGGTAATTAGAGTACAGTTACATTCAAAAAGTATTTTGATTACTGAAGAGATTACTTTGCATTTTATTGTCATTTGTTTCATTTAATATTTAGTCCTTTCAGATGGAAAACATTTATACATATAAATGATGCAATCTAAAGTGCATTTGAACAGCGGTGAAACACTTTCTTATGATGTGTTACATTCATACGAGCAGACAGAGAAGTAAGTTTGAAGTAAGTTTGGAGCAGAAGAAATAGAAATAAACCTTGTGTAAATTGTCAGCTTTACACTAAGCTAAAATGTTATTTCTAGCCATTTTACATGCCCGTTACCAGGCATGATCATATTTTTTTGTCAAGAAAATTCACATTGGAACATAATTTATTTTTTTCTAGTAAGACCTTTGATATTAGGGCAAAAATCGTATTCTTGATAATATTTTTTGTATTGTTATCCTGTAAAAATATAAAAAAAAATCCTTAAAACAAGATCAATTTAATTTATCTTGTTTCAGAAACATCACTGCATAAGATATTTAGGTTTTTCAAAGACTATATTTTTAACATGTGTATTTTGTCTTACTGTACTTGCAGAGTTTTTATAGTCAAAACAAGTGAAAAAATCTACCAGTGCTGAAGAAGTAATCCAAAGTATTTAGAATACGTTACTGACTTTGAGTAATCTAATGGAATACATTACAAATTACATTTTACAGCATGTATTCTTTAATCTGTAGTGGAATACATTTCAAAAGTAACCTTCCCAACCCTGAGTATAGTAAATCCTTCATAAAAAATAATGTAAAATTAATACTGACGCATTCTGAGATGCCATTCTGCTCACAACAGTATATATATATATATATATACACACACTCACCCAGTGGTAGATTTAGGCATGGGCGACATGGGCAGTTGCCCAGGGTCATACTGAACTGGTCATCTAATGATTAGACGGAGACCTGGAGAGACCTTAAAGCCACAGTGTTTCAAATCAACTGTGAAATTTGGTGGAAGATCGGTGATGATCTGGGGGTGCTTCATCAAGGCTGGAATCGGGCAGATTCATCTTTGTGAAGGACGCATGAATCAAGTCACACACAATGTTATCCTGGAAGAAAACTTGCTTCCTTCTGCTCTGAAAATATTCCCTAAAACTCTGAAGATTGTTTTTTCCAGCAAGACAATGCGTAATACCACACAGCCAGGTCAATCAAAGTGTGGATGTAGGACCACCTGATCAAGACCCTGTCATGACCAGCCCAATCTCCAGACCTGAACCCCATTGAAAACCTCTGGAATGAGATCAAGAGGAAGTTGGATGGCCATAAGCCATCAAACAAAGCCGAGCTGCTTGAATTTTTGTGCCAGGGGTGGCATAAAAAAAAAAAACAATATAATAAAAAAATTATATATATTCTTGTTGCACTCTAATCTGTCTTGGATACTACTATTCTGATGCTAGTGAAACTTTGTAATGCAGCACTTTCCATACCACTGTCTCCTTAAGATGAATTGTCACCCAAAAGCAATGTGAAAGACTGGTAGTGAGCATGCCAAGACGCATGAAAGCTGTGATTGAAAATCAGGGTTATTCCACCAAATATTGATTTCTGAACTCTTCCTAAGTTAGATTAGTATTAGTATTGTGTTGTTTATAAATGAATATGAACTTGTTTTCTTTGCAATATTTGAGGTCTGAAAACACTGCTTCTTTTTTGTTATTTTGACCAGTTCTCATTTTCTGCAAATAAATGCTCTAAATGACAATATTTTTATTTGGAATTTGAGAGAAATGTTGTCAGTACTTTATAGAATAAAACAAAAATGTTCATTTTACTCAAACACATACCTATAAATAGTAATTCCAGAGATAATTTTGCAGTGGTCTCATAATTTTTTTCAGAGCTGTATATATATTTATATTGTAGTGAGCAGGATGGCATCTCAGAATGCACGTTGAAGCTTGTATATAATATAAACATCACACACCCCTCCTTGTAGAGGAAAGGATAAACACTTTAATTCAGAGATGTCAACCAAACTGCAACTGAGGAGTAGATATTGGAGTGACATCTGTGATGTGAAACATATGATACTGCTTCAGACGTCACTGACAGAAGACTGTTGACACGTTGTGATCAATAAAACGTCTCATGTCTTCTCGCTGGAGAAAGAAAATAAGAAGACAAAACGAGAGCCATGTAAAGAAACTTGAATATGATCAAGTGTAACCATAGAAATAAAGCGCTGTAGAATGGCAGTTAGCATGAAGAGCATGTCATCCAAATCACTGAAGCAAACATTGTTAGTGCGTAGTCACAATATACAGTGCATTTATAAAGTATTCAAACCCTTTATTTTTTTCTTCACATATTGCAGCCTTATGCTCAAATGCTTTAAATTCATATTTTTGTCACATCAATCTACACTCCATACCCCATAATGACAAAGAAAAACAGATTTTTGATAACTACCTTTTTTTAAAAAAAAAAAAAAAAAAAGACAAATCTGAAATATCACATTGACGGAAGTATTCAGACCCTTAACTCAGTACTTAATTTAATTATCACACATTTGCACATATACAGTGAAATTCTTTTTTTTCACATATCCCAGCTAAGCTGGGGTCAGAGTGCAGGGTCAGCCATGATACAGCACCCCTGGAGCAGATAGGGTCAAGGGCCTTGCTCAAGGGCCCAACAGTGGCATCTTGGTGGTGCTGGGGCTTGAACCCCTGACCTTCTGGTCAGTAACCCAGAGCCTTAACTGCTGAGCCACCACTGCCTGACTTAGTTGAAACACCTTTGGCAGTGATTACAACCTCAAGTCTTTTTTAGGTATGATTCGACAAACTTTGCACACCTGGATTTGGGGATTTTCTGCCATTCTTCTCTGCAGATCCTCTCAAGCTCTGTCAGGTTGGATGGGGACCACTGGTGGACAGCCATTTTCAGGTCCGGGCTCTGGCTGGGCCACTCAAAGACATTATTGTAGAAGTAGATCTGGCACTAGTTTACGCACTCACAAGGTGTATGGATAGAAACAACAGGAAGGGCACAGAGGAATCCGGCAACACTTGCAGTGAAAACCTTTATTATACTTAAAATGAATAATAACATTAACCATCGGCATGTAGGCCTTCATCAAGGTTTTGATGCTCGCCCACTAGGCGGCAGTAATACACCATAACACCACATTTGTTTTTGTTTAGTTTTTTTCCGAAGGTTTGATTTTGAAAGCATGTGTTTTGTCAGGGGGGTAACCCTGAGAAAAACATGACCTGAGTAAAATACTGTAGGTCAATAGGTAGCCTATTTAAGTCTGTTGAGCGTGTTTCACCAACAACATAGTAATTTATTTTAACATCATCACAGGTCTGTTGAGCATATCTCTGCTTTTCTGTATCTCACATCCAGGCTCATCCATTTGTCTGTTACCAAACAAGCTAAAGTTTTCGACCAGCGCCATGTGGAAATACATTTTGATGTTGTGCACAGAAGAAATATTTGACAGGAAATGGATGGTGTCTACTTGTTTAAAAATGTGCTCAGTTTCTGTTGCTTGCGTGCTTAGATTATCAGACATTCATTGATGTTTCTAGAGTTGAAGAACTAAAGGAAATTAGGATGAGAAGGCTGTTCAGGAAATGTTGAAATCTATAATGCAACAACTTAATTTAAGGAAGTAAAGGCTGAAATGGGTAGCCTAAGGATACAAGTGTGATACACTATTTGGTAAAAATCACAGATTGAACCACTAGTTTATTTGTGAGTAACTGTTGAAGATACGTATGGCTGTTTTGCTGAGTACCACCTTAGTGCTCCTTTTAGGAGTCCAAGGTAAGTCAAATGAGTCCTATTAGGGGAAAAAATAATTTTGTAAAATACTTGTAGTCTGTGTAGTTGCTTTAAAATACTTCAGGATAGAGTGCAACCATAATTTTTTTTTCATCCTCAAAACTACTACAAAGTACATTTGTGAAAATAATATACTTGATATATCTATGAACATTGTATCTTTTCCCATGACTAATTGAGACTTTTTAGAGTTTGCACTTTATATATATATATAATATTTTACAATAACAGTAAGAAAAACAACTTGATTTCCTGGCATTTTGCATTTCTGAAGGGATATTTCTGCTCTAATAGTAAACATAATGCCCAGTTCAACTAGACTGATTAATTTCAGACAGACGTCAAAGTGATTTTTGACGTAATCTTGTTCTTCTGACATGACATACGAGAGGAACACTTTAAATGCCCCCTCTTACCAAACATCCTGTTTATCTTCCTTTTATCCAGATGAAAACACAGATTTGTGAATTTATATTACAGTAATTGTCCATCACACCCAGGTGTACTGTGTTTGTTTTTACATCTTTTGTATACCGGCCAACCGCTACTAATTGACTGTGCTTGATTAAATGGAGAGAGCCATTACATTTATATTTATGTTTTTATCAGGCAGTTCCTTACCAAAGCTAACAGTAAAGTGTACCAACTACCTAAATGGTAGTTGTCAGGACAGATAGTTGAACATGCATATACAGTATACTATATATATATATATACAGGTGCATCTCAATAAATAAGAATGTCATGGAAAAGTTCATTTATTTCAGTAATTCAACACAAATTGTGAAACTCGTGTATTAAATAAATTCAGTGCACACAGACTGAAGTAGTTTAAGTCTTTGGTTCTTTTAATTGTGATGATTTTGCTCACATTTAACAAAAACCCACCAATTCACTATCTCAAAAAATTAGAATAAATCATAAGACCAATAAAAAAAACATTTTTAGTGAATTGTTGGCCTTCTGGAAAGTATGTTCATTTACTGTATATGTACTCAATACTTGGTAGGGGCTCCTTTTGCTTTAATTACTGCCTCAATTCGGCGTGGCATGGAGGTGATCAGTTTGTGGCACTGCTGAGGTGGTATGGAAGCCCAGGTTTCTTTGACAGTGGCCTTCAGCTCATCTGCATTTTTTGGTCTCTTGTTTCTCATTTTCCTCTTGACAATACCCCATAGATTCTCTATGGGGTTCAGGTCTGGTGAGTTTGCTGGCCAGTCAAGCACACCAACACCATGGTCATTTAACCAACTTTTGGTGCTTTTGGCAGTGTGGACAGGTGCCAAATCCTGCTGGAAAATGAAATCAGCATCTTTAAAAAGCTGGTCAGCAGAAGGAAGCATGAAGTGCTCCAAAATTTCTTGGTAAACGGGTGCAGTGACTTTGGTTTTCAAAAAACACAATGGACCAACACCAGCAGATGACATTGCTCCCCAAATCATCACAGGCTGTGGAAATTTAACACTGGACTTCAAGCAACTTGGGCTATGAGCTTCTCCACCCTTCCTCCAGACTCTAGGACCTTGGTTTCCAAATGAAATACAAAACTTGCTCTCATCTGAAAAGAGGACTTTGGACCACTGGGCAACAGTCCAGTTTTTCTTCTCCTTAGCCCAGGTAAGATGCCTCTGATGTTGTCTGTGGTTCAGGAGTGGCTTAACAAGAGGAATACGACAACTGTAGCCAAATTTCTTGACATGTCTGTGTGTGGTGGCTCTTGATGCCTTGACCCCAGCCTCAGTCCATTCCTTGTGAAGTTCACCCAAAATCTTGAATCGATTTTGCTTGACAATCCTCATAAGGCTGCGGTTCTCTCGGTTGGTTGTGCATCTTTTTCTTCCACACTTTTTCCTTCCACTCAACTTTCTGTTTACATGCTTGGATACAGCACTCTGTGCACAGCCAGCTTCTTTGGCAATGAATGTTTGTGGCTTACCCTCCTTTTGAAGGGTGTCAATGATTGTCTTCTGGACAACTGTCAGATCAGCAGTCTTCCCCATGATTGTGTAGCCTAGTGAACCAAACTGAGAGACCATTTTGAAGGCTCAGGAAACCTTTGCAGGTGTTTTGAGTTGATTAGCTGATTGGCATGTCACCATATTCTAATTTTTTGAGATAGTGAATTGGTGGGTTTTTGTTAAATGTGAGCCAAAATCATCACAATTAAAAGAACCAAAGACTTAAACTACTTCAGTCTGTGTGCATTGAATTTATTTAATACACAAGTTTCACAATTTGAGTTGAATTACTGAAATAAATGATCTTTTCCACGACATTCTAATTTATTGAGATGCACCTGTATATATATATATATATATACAAAAGTTTAAAAAGGCAGGGAGAAACCTGCATTTACTGAAGGCTACATTAATTACAAAGATTACAGATAGCCAACATGATTCCTTAAATATACGTTTTTAAAAAATGAGCATAGAGAATTGGCTTTATAACTAGCCTGTCAAACTGCTCTCTAAGGAATATTTTTATTATTCCTATATTTTTCTCCCCAATTTGGAATGCCCAATTCCCAATGCATTCTAAATCCTTGTGGTGGCGTAGTGACTCGCCTCAATCCTGGTGGCAGAGGACAAATATCAGTTGTCTCCGTGTTTGAGATCGTCAATTCGTGCATCTTATCATGTGACCTGTTGAGCGCATTACCGCAGAGACATAGCGCGTGTGGAGGCTTCACGCTATTCTCCACAGCATCCAAGCCCAACTCACCACGTGCCCCACTGAGAGCGAACCACATAATAGTGACCACTAGGAGGTTACCCCATGTGACTCTACCCTCCCTAGCAACCAGGCCAATGTGGTTGCTTAGGAGACCTGGGTGGAGTCACTCAGCATGCCCTGGATTTGAACTCGCAACTCCAGGGGTGGTAGTCAGCGTCTTTACTCGCTGAGCTACCCAGGCCCCCTCGCTCTCTAAGAAATATTAATACTTTATGACCTACAGGTGCCAGCTGCTTATGGACAGTAAGCAAGATAACAGCTAAAAGTGGGGGATCCGTCACCATTCCCTGTCACTACCATCGTATTCACAAGGACCTTCAAAAGTACTGGTGCAAAGGCAAGAACTGGTCAACCTGCATGCCAATGCGACCTACCAACCCAAATGAGAAGCGAACAGGCATCAGTTTTCGCAACATCCCAGATGAACTGTTAACCACCATGACAATGACAAACCTACGCAGCAGTGATTCTAACCGCTATTGGTGTGCGGTGAAAATTGGAGGCCCTCTCCAACCAGATTTTAAAACATTTCTAGAACTTACCGTCACTGAGGGTAAATATGTTATTGGGATGTTTTTGGACAATTTTGATGTGGGTCCACTTTGATTTTAAAAGATAATATTGTCTTATTGCTTTTCAGGTATTCCAGATCTGTATGTGGCCAGCAACATGGTGTCAGGTCAAGAAAATGGCAATGTAACTGTCCAGTGTCTCTACAGTGAAACACTTAAAGACACTGAGAAAATGTGGTGCAAAAGTGGAAAAATGCACTCCTGTCAAACTGCTCAGGATATAGAGCTGTCCCCTGATGCAGCTGTACAAATAAATGATACAAATAATGGAGTTTTTACAGTTATACTATCAGGACTGAAGAGGACATATTCAGGTTGGTACTGGTGTATGGCCGGGGGAGTGCAGGCGCCAGTTCATATCAGTGTTACTTCAGTGCAAACCACTACGGAAGCCAACACAAGTAAGTTCTGATGATCATTGTATGGCTTATAAAAATGTATTAAATTAAATCGAATTTGTCCTAAAAGATTCTGATTACAGAATTAAAGGTGAAGTGTGTAATTTCTGTGCCTTTAGTATCACCAAACTGAACTGCAAAAATAACTAGGTAAAGTTTGTCAAGGTAAACTTTTATGTTAGCTTGACAAATCCTTTGTCTGAAAGTTTAAAAACATGGATAGAAAGTCAAGTAGACCTTCAGAAAACCTTCTGGAAGATAGATAGATGGATAGATTTTGTATTGTATCCTAAAGCCATGATATTACACACCTTGTGTGTGTGTTTGTTTACATTTGAATTTTGAATTAATGAGCATTCTGTTGACCTGTGTGAACATCCTTTCAATAAGTCTTTGGGATTTTTTTTGGATATTTAATGGTAAAACCGTTAAAATTCCAATCAGTTAAAATAATAAATAGCAATGCGGGACAGAACAGTCTGAACATCTGTGCCAAGTTTGGTGGATGTAGCTTGAAAGCTGTAGGAGTTACAATTGATAATTTTGGTCTTGGTTTAGGAATTTTGGAAAAATCTTAATATCTGTAGAATAACAGTATGTTGGCATCGTCAAGACAAAATAATGATTGTTTTTAAACAGGTTTCTTGAAAACTTCCACTATCTTCCATTGGCCAAACACACAGATTGTCCCATCCCAAATTTACACTCCAAAGCTGTTGTGTTCTAGACTGTTTAGGATGCTCAGACTAACAGAGCAATTTTTTAATAGCAGCACAGAGTCAAATGCTGCATCCAAATATCCATATTTCCCTACTATGCAGTATGGCAATAACAGTATGCCAATGGAGTAGTATGTACGAATCCTCAGTATTCATGAAGCAGTAAATGAGAAATACTTGTATGACCTACTATTTCCGGTGAGATTCTGAAGTGCGGATCGACTGGACACTTTACTATTCCATAATTCCTCGGGAGCTGAGGCGACGTCACGTTCAAAACGCTGGATTTAAAGAATGGCGGGGAACCGCGAGTTGGACGGCCCTTTTTTTAAACAGTAAGTGCTATATACGGTATACCAAGAAAGTTGTTCCTTGTGGTTAAATTGTGCTTGTTTAACAATACCACAGTGGATTATTTCCGCCGTTGTTGTTTTTACGTCATATATTCAGGTCATGGGCCAATACCCACATCCCCAGATGAAATATGTCAGAAATCTATTCCTACTACGCTCATGCATGCATAAAAGAATTTACTGTTTAACCAGCTGTGAAGTGCGTCCTTTACCAAATACAGTACATACTGTGACAGTACATGGTTTCAGACGCAGGGACAGTGTTTAGTGTAAAAAACCTACGAATAACTTGTTCATAGTTGTCTCTGCATATTAAACTGGAACAGGAGAAAGTTTTCAGTTTGATCAAGTTTGGATAGTATTGGATAATATTTTAACAAAAAATTACACACATCACCTTTAAAGATAATGGGACTACAATTTAATGAAATACCAATTAAATTCATAATGAGCTGTACCAAGCAAATTATTAAAATTGGTACTTACATGTGGAAATACATAATGGCAGATATATGTAACCTGGTCTCATAGAGAAAACATGACACTATATAAATTTTTGCAAAACTTGTTATACGTGCCTCCAGGTACAATTCCCTGCAGTTTCCAGTTGAAATGAACACTAGACATGCTACAACAACTGTGTGTTTTATTCACTTTCACTCAAATCATGACTTTAATGGACACTCTTTTTAATATTTACAGGACTTTCCACATTTACCATGGTTCCACGGCTATCCTACAGTCCAAGTAACTCCTTTGCTGTTTATTCAACAACAAAATCATCGCCATCATTTTCTGATGTACACAGCCATAATTCAGTAGCAACATTCTCATCCACATCATCAGAATTACCTGAAAGTACTTCCTTTCAGACAGATAAAACTGGCCAAATATCCACAACATCACCAAAGCAGCTTTCTAAGATACAGTCATCAACATATTCAACTACAATGGCGAACACAAAGGAGGACTCATCTAATTGTTGTAGTTCTAAAAGGACACAAGTAACCAGAGGATCAGCAACTACATTTGTTGGAAGTAATTCTGCAATGACCGTATCATCTATATATCTGACATTTGGACCCAAATCCACTTTTGAGTGCAGGTATGTTTGAAGTATGTTTTATCCTCTCTAAAATGAAAATGGTACAGATCTTTTCAAATTAAATGTACCATAATTTGACAATTGGCACTACAAGACAAAAATCCATTACACTATTGACAAGGCAGCATATTTCTAAAGTTAAAAAAACAATAAAGGTTATATCATGATCACATTGTTGATGTATAAATTGTAAGGATTATGCAATATAACATTAAACATGGTCATCTTAGCTATGACATGAATGAAAATGATTCAAGCATTTGATTGAATGCCATCACATGTTTATCAGCTTACTGTAAAGACATCTAACAGTTTCCTTATTTGTTTCAGAAACCTTGTTTGGGTGCTTGCACTTGTTTGTGGGGGATTGCTTATATTTATATTTCTTGGAACTGTGTGGATATTGTGGTCATGGAAAAGTAAGAACTTTTATTATTATTATAATTAGTTATTTATTAACATTTAGGGTTAGGTTAGGGTTATTATATCATGTGCTTTCTTTTCGAATGAACATTCACATGTCAATATTCTAAATTAGGGAGGCACATTTTACTCTTGCATATATATATTTTTTTATTATTTATTTATATATTTATTTTTATTATAATTTTTGCCATTATAATTGTTTTCCTTAACATTCCAGAGGAAACTAACACAAGAGAGGAGGCAATGGAAATAACAACAAAGTTCCTTGTGAGTAATGCTTTTACAAATATATATGCAATATATACATATATATATATATATATATATATATATATATATATATATATATATATATATATATATATATATATATATAAATTGTTAACACTAATACAATAGATCACCCTTTTAGAAACCTGTATAGTTTGTTTCTTAAGACTTTTGTTATTTTGACAGGCACATGACAGAGATGATCTTCTAGAAAATGAATGGACCAGTACTTCAATTGTCCAGTTCAGCACAGACTCAAACTCTATTACAATAACATAACCTGTTCTGTTGTGAGGGTGAGGAAAAAAAAAAAATGCAATACAGGCTTATTCCGTCCACTCCATCTGTCGTCCTGGTATTTGAGGTACTTTCCTGGAAGTTCACTTCTGTAGAAGTTAAAAAAGGTTAACAATTCATGAAAGGTTTGATGCATCCACTGTGTTTTTGTCTAGATCATAGCTTCATTTTGGAAATTGTTTTGTTGCGTATTCCTAATTTGTAAATGCAAATATCTATATAAATGCATGTAGCACAGCTTTTTTTTATTTTTATGGAACAAGCAGTTTTAAAATTTGTGCTTCTTCACTGCAAGCCAGCATAATTTAGTTTGATTTCCTTTGCTTGTGTCTGAAGACTGAAATGCCCATTAAAGCATACATTTCAATAAAGTTCAAATCCTGACCTAACAAACAATTTTAATAAAGCAAGCAAAATTGTAACTGAGCATGACAGGCAGTGATCAGACTGTTGTTGTGTGAAACACAAGATCACAAATGAGTTTTGAGTGAAATCAGAGTTGGTAAATAACAGTGTTGTAGTCGAGACCAGCTCATCCGATTCCAAGTCCAGGCCGAGACCAGAGTAGGTCGAGTCCGAGTCGAGACCGAGACCAGCAAAGGCAGAGTCTGAGACAAGACTGTTTGTGAATGAATTGTATTATGAATGTATAGTTTAAACAACTATTTATTATTTATTATTTGCTTAAGCTTATTTTGGATAAACAATATAACAAGTCGAGAATAAAAATGAAATTAATTCCACATCCTAGGTTTTAAGTAAACACAATTGTATTACAATTACAACATGTCAGTGTTAACAATATGACATTGATTATATATTTATAATTACTTTTATTATTATATATTGAATATATTGACTGTTTGACTTGAATTGAATCAACTTTCCGGGCTTATCCATGCTCTGGTTCTTCCGGATAGTTATTTGTCTATAAACCCCCATTGACAATCATCCACTTAATCTAATTACAGTCCAGTTGTTCTCACGTCTAGATAATTGCAACAGGTCCTGCAACATGTTGCATGAACAAATGTATTTAAGTTTCAAGAACAGTGCTAGGCACACCATTCCAATAATAATGCAATGTTCTTTATGGCTAAATCTTTTGTCTATGCCATTGTTCCAGGGTTCATCAACATTTCAAATTACTGTCTATTTGAATTCAAGCCAATGCAAGTTTGAAATTTAACCTGTCCCATACAGAAATCTGATATATGGCCATATGTGAACATACAGTATATATAAAATTTATATAAAATATAAATTTCCATTTGTGTGTTTTGTGTAGCAGGTGCATTTTTAGTTAGTCTGGAAATTGAAGAAATAAAATACACACTTCACTGTAAAACATGATTTTGCCTTTTAGGTATCATAACTAATGTTAACATGAGTTAGAATAACTGACCTGGATTTATCTTGTTGAGATAACTTAATTATCCAAATTTTTGTTGGCTGAACTTGTGAAAAGTTATTGAACTTAGAAAAACTATTTAGCTGAAGAAAAAAAAAATAGGCAAAGAGAATTACACACATCACGCTCACGTATTCAGATTCCCAGCATGCACTTCTTCATGAATAAAATGTGCAATTTGCAGTGTTACTGTCTTACTTTAAATTTTTAATTAGTTTGCTGCTTTTATTTATGCTGTTGGTTGTTGTGTTTATTGTCACCTTTAGTTATTTGTCATTAAGCATTAATTCTCATCTTTTTACTCGATGTGTTTGATGATTGTCACCATCATTGTGATTTGCGTGTAAAGTGTTTAGGCCCTTGCATGTCTCCTTCACAAGCTTAAATTTTAATATGATAAAAGTATCAGACATTGGTCTCTAATAATCAATTGGCCATTTACCATCAAATGGCAGTTTTTTCTACCTCACACAATGGCAAACCCCTAATTAATTCTATGGTTATCAATAATATTATATGATAATATAAGAAATTGATTTTCATATTTAGTTTGAATGAATTTAGATTGAAGTTGATTGAACTAAGAAAAACAAGTTTACTTAAAGGGATAGTTCACCCAAAAATGAAAATTATCTTATCATTTACAAACCCTCATGCCATCCCAGAGTCACAGATACTAAGAATGTGAATTATATTGAATCTACACAAAACACATGTTAGACCAACCAATCATTTTAGAAGACTTTAATTTAACCGCTGAAGTCATATCAATGATGTTTATGCCCAGAGGGTATAGTCACTCCCTGCCTTGCACTCTTGTGGCAGCCAGCTGCTAGTCCCTACCTTCCCTCTAGTGTTAGCCAGCTGCCAATCCTTTCCTTGCCCTCTAGTGGTAGGGAGCTACCAGTGCAGTCTCTAGTCCCTTTGCCCTCTAGTAGTAGCAAGCTGCCAGTGCAGTCTTTATTCCCTTTGTCCTCTGGTGATTGCCAGATGACAGTGCAGCCTATAGTCTCTAATATGCTCTCTAGTGGTAACCAACTGCCAATCCCTTCCTTACCCTCTGGTGGTAGCAAGCTGCCAGTGCATCTTCCAGTCCCTTCCTTACCTTATATTGGTAGCCAGCTGCTAATCCCTTCCTTGCCCACTAGTAATAGTCAGCTGCCAGACCTTTCCTTACCCTCTAGTGGCAGCCAACTGAAGGTGCAGCCTAAAGTTCATTCTCTGCTCTCTGGTGGTGATCAGCTGCTGACATAGCCTTCAGTTCCTTCCTTGCCCTATGGTTGTGGCCAGCGCCCAGTGTAGCCTTTAGCCCTTACCTTGCCCTCTAAAAGTAGCCAGCTGCCAGTCCCTTCCTTGCCATCTAGTGGTAGTAAGCCACTAATGTGACATTTAGTCCGTGCCTTACCCCCTAATGGTAACCAACTGCCACTACAGACCATAAGTCCTGCCTCAGCCCCTGCTTACACAGAAAAGCCAGCTCAGTCCTTGGCATTGCCTTACCAAAAGTTGATGGTGTAAGTCTACACCACCCCTTTACTACCTGAAAATGTTAGTGAGGTGTTTTGCTGTCACTGTTCATTTTTCTGACAGCCATGGAGGTAAATCGGACCTGGCGGATCACATTCGGACAATTATGACACAGCACTTTTTCATGCTACAAGTGTTTAATTGTTATACATGTAATTCTGCTTAATTTGTAGATTTCAACTTGTTAATAACTTGTGTTAAAATGTGTAGTTGACATGACATTTCAAACAGTGGCATCTGGGATTATTTCACATGCAAGTTTATGACATTGGAAATTACAATTGTACTTTTAAAATTAATTTGCTAACCCACATTCACAACACTCTTGTTTTAAAATCTTCCCCCTCTACTTCTAGTTTTAATGACACCCCCTAAACACTTTAAAATACTCATAACTTTTGGCAACATTACAACCTGTTATTCCACTTCGCAAGCTAAGTACACTTATACATAAACACCACAGATATGTACAATATACAGAAAATGCCAAACCAGAAGTTCCAAGACAAAATTTTCAATATGGATGCACGCTAGTTTCGCTGGTGCGTAAGGCAGGGGTTAAATTATGATTGTGGAGGTGGGGGAACCCTAAAATTGGGCGATTCTTATGATAACATCCCTTCAATTAAAAATATGGGTGTCTATATATATCCATAGGCCTGTATGGTATATAATTCATAAAATAGGCCAACATTTTTGCTTTTAGATGAATCTCTTTGGCTGGGATTCTGTTATTGTCAAGGTCCTGCCTTCTGTCTTGTCTTTTTTTATTACTTTCTAATGGAAGGATCTTAACACTCATGATCTTGTTTCTGTTCCCTGTGTCCATTGAACCATCCCCTCAATTCCCAGATTATCTGCCTCACCTGCCCTCCTCATTTTACCTCTTGATTACTCCTCTTTATTCCTCTTATGTGCTCTGTCTTGTGCTGGATTCTTCCTCCTGTTTCTCTCATGTTTTCCTGTCGGTTTGGTTTTGACCTTTTTCTATTTTTAGATTCTGATCCAGTGTTTTCTGCATTTGTTGTTAGTGAGGGAGGGAGGTTTATTGTTTTTCTTAGTTTTTGCTCTCTCATGGGAGTTTTAGTTTTCAGCCCTGTTGACCTCTGTCCCGGCCTTTTGTATTTACTTTTTTCATCCTGTTTTCATATTTTTCCTTAATAAAAGACAAGAGTTTTTTGACTGTCTGCACTTGGGTTCACTTGCAAAATACCTGACGGTTATAGCTATGATTTGTCTGTCATTATTTATGTATATCATTATTCAGCTTAATAGCGAAACAACAAAGTTACAATATTTTGTTTAGTTTTTACATTAAATGACAAAAAGACATTATTTATAATGATATCAGATTTATTTTATGCATTTTATAAACATCATATGACAGATGGGACAAATTTACCTTCTTGCCCAAGGGGTCATCTTACCTGGTATCATTTTTTATAATGAAAATATTTGCATTAAATTATAAAAGAGTTTGAAATAGAAGCATTTTGACTAGTGAATCCTATTGTGCCTTTGCTAGAAAACATACAAACATTTCCAAAAGACACACACACACACACACACACACACAAACACAATGTTTATAAAATAAAATAAATCAAAATATGGAGTACATACATAAATATACAAATAACAGTGAAATATTTTACAGTATGTTTGTCGAGTGGCCTATTGATCTTGAGTGGTAGGCCTACGATATTTTGATTCTATGATTAAAAATGAGAGAGGTTAGTTCAGGTACAAATTAGTCCAAAAAGCAAAATAACCATGGTACTCTTCTTACATTAAAAAGCCTCTTATTAGTCCATGGCTGTAGACAAATTTGGTAGAATTAAACATTTTGTGACAGCCATATTATAATAAAGCCTTTTTTTAAGGTAATAAGAATGCCATGGTTGTTGGGTTTTTTTAGAGCAATTTTCGCTGTTCAAGAAAAACTTGCTTTTTTATATTTCTGTTTATATAAATTTTTGTATCTATATCTTTTACGATTATTTTAATCGATTTTTAAAAACATAATGTTTATATTCATATACACGTAGATAGGTTACATAGCACTCTTCGTGGGGAATAGGATATGGGTTGTTCCTAGCTATGGCCCTGGCAATGAACCTTGAAACTTTGGCAGATCTAGCAACTATTTTTTCTCATAATCACATTTTAGACTATATGACCTGCTATCTTCTAAACTAAAAACACCCAACAAATCAATAAAAGGCTATTAAACTGTCATTTATGATGACACAGTGCTCCTGTTTTTTGCATGTTTTCTTTTGATTTGTTTGGCCTGTAAAAAATGTACATGTTTCAGGCACTTGTAATTTGATTTAAAGCTTTGTTGTTGTTTGTTTTTAAGACCTCCATGTCCTTTTCATCATTTTTTTTTTTTTTTTTTTTTTTTTTTAGCAAGCAGATAATTATTTTCTCAACACGACTCACTCATCACATTATCTTCTCACATGTCCGCTATGAATGCTACTAAAGGCGGTGTCTCGTTCACTTTTAAACAACTCGGATGTCCTTGGGATATCACACCTACAGACTTTTCTCACACAGAATGGACAGCCAAGTTAAATTACCGTACAGATCAGGACAATGGTGACTCATTTGATAAACTGCGATATCAACAAAGCCCCATTTCTTAACAGCGAAAATTTGTCTAAAAACACCATTGGTTCTAATTATTTATCAACTAGTTTCCAAATTTCATTGATTAGTTGGCTACTTTTCGTTAAAAAGGGTAACTCATTATTTAAGTACAACATGTCAAAAAGAACAAATAAACATAATTAAACCTTGCTTTTTTGAAGGGAGACAAACATGCCATAAGAAATGAGACCAAGGTCAAGTGAAGTGAAATGAAAGTTAAAATTATATTAATAATGACACTCAAGAATAGTTATGTCAGAAAAATAAATTAATAGACATTAGAAAACTTGATGAGATTATAGGTGAGAAATGACCGATTTTGAAGTTTGTTCTCAAAATATGCAACTTGTAGGAGCCAAGTTTTTTTGCAACTAGACACCACGTTTGAATATTCATCACCATTAATGCGCCTGTTGAAATGTCCTCCAAAAGCCTCCACGTGAATGTATTTCGATAACTCAGTATAGTAATATGAACGCTTATGGTGTGAATTATAGTTACTTACTATCCAGCAGACTAGTTGATCCTTTTGTGGGATTGTATCATTTTTCTCCTCAATTGTGGCCTCTGAGAGCCAACCGTAAGGTACCTGGACATCAGAATCCTGACGATAACTTGAAGTCAAATTAAACAGATCCTTCAGCTGGGGAATTTGTGGTGAATTGGCTGGAGACTCCATATTCATCCATATCCATTTCTGAAATACTGGTCGTGGTAGCTTCGGCATATTAGATAAATCATACCTGATATCTCTATGATGAAACATTACACCATGTACGTGGTTATACAGTTCTTTGTCATCTGTTATATGACAGCCTTGGATATTGTAGGCTGAATTACAGGGTCCAAGGTCAAATTTAGCACCAAAAGCCACATCCAGATCAAGACAATAGTGTCTGGATCATCTTTCTTCCCTGCAGCATCGTGTTTTGGTGGTGTTATCGTTATCTGTTGTCTTCCCAGGATGACGTCCACAGTGCAGCTGTTGTTTTCTATATGGGTGTGGTTCTGCATCTTAAAAACACTGAGGCAGATTTCTGCAGTGACATTATTCATGTGGATGTGAGCAGCAGGACATTTAAACTAGCTTGTGGTTGGCTCATAGT
This sequence comes from Myxocyprinus asiaticus, assembly GCF_019703515.2. NCBI lineage: Eukaryota > Metazoa > Chordata > Actinopteri > Cypriniformes > Catostomidae > Myxocyprinus > Myxocyprinus asiaticus. The sequence goes on along the minus strand of NC_059373.1, from coordinate 6,839,790 downwards.
GCACATAGAATATTGCCACTAAACATGCAAAAAAATAAAAATAAATAAAAATAAAACATGGCAATTAATATGTTCTGAGTGGTTTTAGAGGAAGTTATGGACATCATCTTGATCCTTTAATGGGGAGGGAAGAAGAAAATAAAGAACTGATTGATTATTGCCATAAAATATTTGATTAAAACAAAATAAATGAATCCCTGGTTGGAAATGTGTTGGAAAGTTGTGCTCCAATTGGCAGGGGTTAAATAGGGAAAACTATCAGTGGACTGGAGGACAAGGACCCCAAGTAACTGATTTTGGAAACGCAGGCAACAAAATATATTTATAGATACATATTATGGTATATATATTATAATAATATATAGGCCTATATTAAAATATAAAATATATTTTTTCAGGTATTTCCAAGTAGGCACAACTTGTGAATGAAGAAAAAACAGTGCCAGGGGAAATGGAAAAATTATGCAGAAAAATATTTTATGCCGTTTTGGAGCAAAAATAAATAAATAAATAAACAAATATTGGAAAGACACTGTCATCTTGTTTTCCTACTACTACTCCCCAAATAGCACATGTACAGTATATCTCTAAAATGTCTGTTTAAGAGCATTTCATCTGGAAACCATCGCATTTTAATTAGCATCTGCTAAAGACCTTAAAAAGATCAGATTGACAAACATTCTAAATCTTAAATGTCTTAAAGACATCTGCTGAATGTTTTATTGACATCCAAGAGGAAATGTCTCATAGACATATTGCAGATGAGCAAACAACCTAAAAAAAGACATCTTCCAGATGTAAACACACACACCAAATAGACGTCTGGGTGATGTACATGTGCTATCCCTGATAGCCATACTTTTTCTCGAATGTCAATAAAACATTCAGCATATTTGTAAATCTCAGTGATCCCAAACCGCACACTTCTGCACTATTCTACGAAATTCTGTAGTGCGAGTAGTGCGAGTAGTAGCCTATGTTAACACTGAAAATGCAACAAAAAGAAGTGAACTATGGCTACCCGGATGATATACTTCTTCAACCGTCAAAACACAGTGTGGAGTGTTGGACACTTCATGCACTCAGCGCTTGCGGCTTGCCCTGTGTAGCGATTTGGGGCGGAATTACCTGGCTGCATTTCTGGTCTCACAAAACAATTGTAAATAATGAAGAATGTAGTAACTATAGTGAAGACAGCGCCTTAAATGCGAGTTGAATGCTTTACCATCACCCCATGCTGTGTGAACATGTATTTTGTTTGAGATACAATTGTTGAAATGTGGTTGGCTAACACGCTAAAGCTAGCGGCAACACATTGCTGTCACGTGTATTGTGTTGATTCATGTCTTTTATTTTGAAATTCTAGTTCCTGGTTCATGTCATGTGTTCCTGTTTCCCTTGTCATGTGATTTCTGTTTTCCCTCCATGTTCTTGTGTCATGTTTTCATTGGGTTATTGTTTAATTAGCTTGTTATGAGTTCTGTTTGTTCATTGGTTTATGTTCTCCCATGTCTTGTATTTAAGCCCTCATGTTTTCATTGTCTAGTTGTCAAGTATTGAATGTGATGGTATGTGTTTGGTATGCTGTAGTCAAGGTCAAGGTCAAGGTCAAGTCAAGGTCAAGTCAAGGTCAAGCCAAGTCTCAAGTTTATGATTGCTTCATGTTTGTAGTTAGGGTGTTTCACGTTTATTAATAAACTGCACTTGGGTTCTTCATCTTCATCATCGTCTTCGTCTTGCCATCATTGTCAGCAGCCAACCACGTTACAGAATACTTGACCAACCATGAACCCAGCAGTTTTACTTCTGCGCCTACATCAGGGGAATCGTCCCCTGGAGGACTATGTTGAGGATTTATGCGGTCTTGCCAGCCAGGTGGACTTTAATGAGGTTGCCCTCAAAGACCGTTTTAGATTTGGACTGAATGAGTCCATTTCTTTTTTGATGGCTGGCGGTCGCAGTTCCCTCAGCCTGGCTCAATATATCGACCTCGCCCTATGGTTCATTGGTTCCCCGTTCACTGTGGGGGAGGCGGATGCCGAGCCGGAGTTCCACGTCATGGCTGCCGCCGAGCCGGAGTTCCACGTCATGGCCGCCGCCAAGCCAGAGATCCACGTCACGGCAACACCTCAGCCTGCTCCATGCCACGTCCCAGCAACGCCTCAGCCTGCTCCATGCCACGTCCCAGCAACGCCTCAGCCTGCTCCATGCCACGTCCCAGCAACGCCTCAGCCTGCTCCATGCCACGTCACAGCCACACCTGAGCAGTGGGACCTGGAGATGGTTCCCACCCTTATAGCCACCCTTAGTTCTCCTGAGCAGGCAAGGGGAACTTTAGGCCCTCCGACCCCGCCTGGACCCTCCGAGCCCTGGACTTCGCCTTGGCCTGTCGGTCCCTCGACATTGCCTCAGCTCGGCGTTCCCTCAGCTCCACTACGGTCCTTCAGCCTGTCGGCTGTGCCGGGGTCCCTCGTCCCTCCGGCTCCTCCTTGGTCTGTCGGTCACCTGGCTCCACTTTGACTCTCTGATCCTCTGGCTGCGCCTCGTCCCTCCGATCTGTCAGCTTCACCGGGGACCTCCTTCCCTATGGCTCCACCTTGGTCCTCAGTCCCACCGGCTCCACCTCAGTCTTCCGATCCCTCAGCTCCGCCTTGCTCCTCCGAGCCTCCAGCACCGCCTTGGTCCTCCCTGCCATCGGCTCCACCCTGGCCCTTCGAGTCTTCGGCTACTCTCTGGGCTCCACCTTCCATGGCTCCGCCCCTCGAGCCTCTCACGGCTCCACCTTCCATGGCTCCGCCCCTCGAGTCTCTCATGGCTTCACCCCCCACGGACTTTGCCCTGGTCCCATGCCCCTCACCCTTTCTCGCCACGCCACGCCCCACATCTCAAGACACCCCCCCCTCCCTACAGAACTTTGAATTTATGTCATGTTTTACGTGTTTTGTTTATGTGTTGGCGTGTCGGGAGCCACCCCTTAGTGGGGGGGATATGTCATGTGTATTGTGTTGATTCATGTCTTTTATTTTGAAATTCTAGTTCCTGGTTCATGTCATGTGTTCCTGTTTCCCTTGTCATGTGATTTCTGCTTTCCCTCCATGTTCTTGTGTCATGTTTTCATTGGATTATTGTTTAATTAGCTTGTTATGAGTTCTGTTTGTTCATTGGTTTATGTTCTCCCATGTCTTGTATTTAAGACAATATCAAAAGACAAAAGACAATATCGCCGGATTTAATTTTAGTAGGCTATTATCCTATTGCTTTCATATTTCAACCCGATCCCCATTAATAACTTTTAGACTTACCACTGCCTTACTGCCTTACTGCCTTGCATTCCCTGAAAATATGTCACTGTTCTGAGTACCTGTATAGTGCACCAGTAGCCTACCTGACAGTTAGGTGTGTCTGGAGAATCAGGTTCCCGTTTGACTGTCTGGTCAGCAGAAATAAGATCAAATGCTCAGTATAGGTCGTTTTGTATTATCGTGTTTATATTTATTTTAGAATAATAATTTAATGTTTACACATAGGTCTATAATCAGACAAATTAAAGAGCAGGATGTGATTGTTTAGGATTCTGAGTCCTCAGATTTGGTCTGATAGGCCACTGCATATGCCTGTGTTGGTTTTGGACTTGAAATCACTTTTCACCATTTTAATTTCCCCGGCTTAATCAAGAATATATCTAGATCGAATCGATCATGGAGAGCACCAGGACTGTGTTGTGACTGATTTGACTCGTTCTTTTTTAATTATTATTATTATTAGATTATTATTAGACTATTATTATTATTATTATTATTATGTGACTTTATTGCCTGCCCGAAAGCCTATTTTACCATTCATCTGGGTATTGCGAGTTATCTGCCCTACTTCTCTTGTATCACACTGCGATCTCAACAAGTAGGCAATGCTAATAAACTAATTTCAACCGAAATACTTTGTCTCCATTTAATTATTAATTTATTTGGTTGCCGTATCCATCACATAAGGCAGTGTTCCACCATCCGGTGGAAGGATTACCGTATAACTGAACCATTTGTTTTTAATTACCATAAGAACAAGTTGTAGACTTTCCTCTGATTTTTTTCATTTATTTATTTTTATCATAAAATATTTCACTTGCCATGAGTTTAGGAATGGTGTGCAAATATCTGATTGTCAGGTGTCTCCTGAGAAGCAGGTTCCCTGTGCACTGATCAGCTAAGATGTTGGAATCAAATTCAACAGCATATTAGAAGAAAAAAAACATTTATGTCTGCACGTATAAACAGTCCTAGACCAAAAACAATGCCAGAATTCAAAGAACAGCAAGCATGTGTTTATTTAGAATTCCTTCTAGATTGTGTCTAGTCTCCCCCATGTAAAAAAAAAACAAATGAGTGGCCAATTACAACTGTTTAATTCTGTAATAGAAATGGAATGAAATACATTCAGCATAGCTTGAATTCCTTTTGAATTTGTGTGTCTTTAAAAACTATTGGCAACATGGGCAGAGCTAGGGGGTGGCAAGAGGTGACCGTGGCCACCATGGACCAAAGCCTGGCCACCCCATTGGCCACCCCACTCGCAATTGCCGTTTTTGTCATTTTTTGTCTTCGGCACAATTTAGTTCATCTTTCTACGCCTTTATTTCTCTCAATTTGGACTTTATAATTCGTAATTGCAAGATATAAAATCGCAGTTGTGAGTTTTTATCACGCAATTGTGAGTTTATATCACGAAATTGTTACCATTTTTGCATTTGTAGTGGTGTTTCTTGTCATTGTGTCATGTTCTCTCGATGCGACACTCTTACAAATATATCATTAGCAAAGTAAAGAGTATATAACCATACTATACGGGCATAAAACATATTAATTAATATAAAGCCAGAGAACGCTCAGATGTGCTTTCACTGCCTGTCAGGCGATGAAAGCACATCTGAGCGTTCTCTGGCATTATACTATTGCTACAACAAATGTTGACTCTTTTAATTCAAATGTTTTATGCCCGTATAGTATGGTTATATACTCTTTACCTTAATTGTTCTAATGATTTGTAAGATTGTTGCATCGAGAGAACGTGATACGATGACGAGAAATGCCATTGAAAATAATGTCTAAAGTCAAAATTGAGAAAGTTTTAATCACGCAATTCCGAGTTTTTATCACACAATTGTGACTTTATATCTCGCAATTGCGAGTTTATTTCTCCAAGTTGCGACTTTATATCTCACAGTTGTGAGATAAAAAGTCAGAATTACCTCTTTATTTTGTTTTATTACGTGGCGGGATCCGGGAAAATTAGCTGTTTCAATGAGATAAACTAGCACCACGTGAGCCTATGCTGTGTGTTTGAAGAAGAGAACTTCAATGCTCATCTATACTGGTCCTACAAGTTAATTCTTTGGCTATGGTCACCATAAACAACCACATTCTCACTCTATTGTTAAATTCCAGTTGTTCTCACACCAAATGAAGATCATTCAGAAGATGTCTTTGAGACGTTTACGATTTAGAATGTTTGTGAATCTGATCTTTAGCAGATGTTAGATGCTTTTCAGATGAAAAGACCTAAAACAGACATCTCAGAGATGTACGTGTGGTATCTGTGACAGGTCCTGCATGTCAAGTCGGTCATGTTCTGAGATGTTCTGATAACATTCCTGAGAACAAGACTGAATTCTGAGATGGTGCATTGTTCACTACCCTTTTCAAATTTCTCTTACTGCCTGTTTCAATTCCAGCCAATAAGCTGTAAATATAGGGGAGACTTAGGGCCTGAATATACAGTAGTTCTCACATATAGGGAAGTTGTCACAAGGTTAAAAGGTTAAAAGTCCTTTTACGCAAATGTTTGTTTTGTATCAAATACCTAGTTCCAAACTGTCTCTGAGTAAATTTTTTGATTCAAACCTCAACTCAAATTTTTAATTTTTCTATTAGCTGTTGGGTAAACAAGTGAACACAATGAAACCACACTGGCATACCTTAAGGCAAGAGTCAACTACATAATGAAGGTAAAAATGTTTTTTTTTTTTTTTTAAACCAACATAAACACAGCAAGAGAAAACACACATTTTTACACTTTATAGCCCTTTTTACAACTTGTGCAATGTGACAGCTAGCCCTGGTCTCTTGTAACAGTTCAATATGGCACGAAAGCTGAACACTTTCTAAAAAACTACTAAAAATTACTTTCATTGGAGGTGTAACCAGTGAAGATGATTTAGGCATATTAAAAAAATATTTGTGATGAGGAGGGTGTGGCTGGGCCGTAACGATGGACACCTGGCACTGAATTATCCCAATCAGCTGGAAGAGGGTTAAAGAGGAGCCAAAAATGCCGGTTCGATAGTTCAAGAGTAAGAGAGAGAGAGAGGCAGGCAGGCAGGCAGGCAGGCAGGCATGCATGCATGCATGCATGCAGCTGATGAACGTGTGCATTCTGCGTTGGGCCGGGAAATAAGACAGGCCGGATGGCTCCCTGGCCTGAATCGGGTGATGGGGGTATGTGACGAGGAAGGCATGGCTGGGCCGTAAGCAGTAGTGTAGTCCCACCTATCTTTCTTAGGATTTTGCGTATACCCACCTAAAATAAGTGATGATCGTATGGCCATCAGAACAACGAGTAGACTTTTGACCCGTAACTTTTTATAATAATGTGATGCCGCAGCACCATGGAGTGAATTGTGTTTTTTATTTTATTTTAAAAAGTGTACAGAGCTTCTCTCTAAACAGCCCAGTTGCAGCATTTTCCCAGATGACAAGATGTCCCGTAATTGTATCAAATATAATTTTTTTCTGTCTTTTACTGCTGTCAGTGGTGCCTTTATTCCCTTGTGATATCAAATCATCTTAATTTAATAGGGAAGCTATTTTACTATACACAGAAAATAAATTTTTTGTACACATATAAAACAAATAATTTTATGTAATCATTCATTATTATGTACTGTATATCGTAATATAAGATAACATGTTAACGTGAACATTACTAAACTCATTAGTCATTACCTATACAATGGTTAACAGGTTATTATGCATAAGGTAATGTATGTATTAGTTTATTAATTAGAGTAAGTATAAAGCCCGTTTTACTGTTAATTAAAAGAACAGTTAATCAAACCTATTAATTTAATTAGATATTTAATATCAAGTTTTATTAGTGCACTGTACAACATGCCAGCAAGAAATTGTCTGACATACATTTTGTAAGTTCAAATGAGATTATGAGATTATGGTTACAATGGACCATAAATTGTTAAGTAATGAAAAATGTCATTTTCTTACACCTTTTATATAAGTGTAAATATATGAATTTTTGAGACTGGGTGAGTGTATGTTTTTTTACAAATTCACAGCATGCCCGCCTCTTCAGACACTACTACACCACTGGCCAAAGGGATGGACACCTGGCGCTGAATTACCCCCAATCAGCCGGGAGAGGATCCGGAGATTCCAGTTAAAGAGAGTAAGAGATGCATGCAGCCAATGAACGTGTGCATTCTACGTTGGGCACACGGAGCTGTGTGTGTGTGTGCCGGCGAGTGTGTGCTGTAAAGCAGTTTTATATTGTGTCCAAGTGAACTGTGTCTAATTAAAGTCTTCCATGAACTGTTCACCCGGCTCCTGCTTCCTCCTTCATAGAGAAGGCAGAGATCTGCCACAGTATTTTTGACTTAAAACATAAAAACAGTTCATTTAGATGTTACCGCATGAAGCAAATGTTTAGGTTATCTGTGGCACGCTTTCAATCAACGCAGAAAATAATTTTCTCCTGTCCCACAGTTTGTAAAAAAGAATGAAAAAACAGCAACACACTTTGCAAGCCAGATTAAATGATTCTAACACTGAGGAACAGACATAACTTTTATAAGATTAGTACTAGAAATTATTGATTTAGCAATTTTCAGACAATTCTGAAATATCTTGATGTAACTTGTAGTTGTTGTTGTTGGCAGTTTAGTTTTTAGTTTAGTGCCAACATTGAATTAAAATAAATATTAATGCTGTAAAAATGCAAATGTTACCTTTGATTTTATTTGTGAAGATGTCAGCTCCTCAATTAGAAACCTGTCAATGACACTGATATGGAAATAGCTCTTTTAACTTTTTTTTGTGGTATTCTGGCATTAAAGGGATAGTTCACCCAAAAATATTTGGATCTTCAGAGTTCTGGCCATTGTATTGTATGGACCTACAGAGCAGAGATATTCTTCTCAAAATCTTCATCTGTGTTCAGCAGAAGAACGAAGTCATACACATCTGGGATGGCATGAGGGTGAGTAAATGATGGTGGGAGAATTTTAATTTTTTGTGTGAACTATCCCTTTAATGTGCATTCATTGGACAGAAAATGAGGAGTGTTGGGCACAAAAATGAGAGGACAAATTGATTGATCAAAATGGACATTGCAAGAGTAAAAATAGATCACTTTATTTTGAAAAGTTGGGAGGCCCAGGGTATACAGGAATGGGGACAACAAGTCATGATAGTACAAGATGACAAATTCGTAAGAAACTGTACGACTTCTACTCGCATAGAGAAAAATAACGAACCAACAAACGATCCCAGATAGCTTACGCACACCTTCAAGGTGTCTGTTTCATCTGAAAAGCATTGCATTCTAATTAACATCTGTTAAACATCTTAAAATGATCATATTTACAAATATTCTAAATCATAAATGTCTCAAAGACATCTAGTAAATGTCTTATTGACATCCGAGAGGAAACATCTTTTTGACATATTGCAGATGAGCAAACAACCTAAAAAAATATGTCTTCCAGATGTAAACATGCATCAAATACACATCTTGGTGATGTAAGTGTGCTATCAGGGCAATGTTATTAGGGGTCCAAGCACCGAAGGTGCAGGAACCCTATTGTATGGCAGGATGGTTCCAAATCCCCAACACTACTCATGCGTACAGACACACATCCTTCAGATACTAGGTGCCGCTATTGCAAACAACACAAACAAAAATCACATTTTGGGCCATAAATCTTGAACTGTAAGAGCTAGAAACAAAATTATTTTTTCCTCTGATTCCTTGCTTCATGCCGAAGAGTTTTATCCCCGATAGAATTTTGCTCTGCCCCTTCGTTTTCCCGCTATTTTGGATTGTTTGAAAAAAATTCAAAACGAACTCGTCCTAGGCCGTTTGCCCGATCGGAACCAAACAAGTGCAGAAACGTTCTCTGGAGTCCCAAAATGAAAAGTTATCAAAGGAATTGTACATTTTTAAAACGGTATGCCAAAACTTTCATAATGGGTGTGGCCACTTTTACTAAAATGGTTATAACTCTTGAACAGATTGAGTTATTATAACCAAATTTGGTACACTTATGTATGAGGTCATTCTGAGGACAAACACAAAGATGACGCACCTCTGCCTCTTAGTGGCGCTATAATGGTTTTAAAAAAATGGCTCTAACTATGGAACCTTGGTCCCGATCGACTTGAAATTTTGCATGCATTTTATTTGTCCAAGGTGTCATCAAGGTCTATGAGGACAGTCGTATATTTTGAAAAACATGAGCGCAATTGACGAATCAGCTTTCAGCAGCTTTTATAGTCAATTTGTTTAATTTGGCATCCACTGGATCATTTCTGTAAATTCTGATTATTTTGGTTATTTCTTCACTTGTGCTTGGACCCTGATGATTGCCGCTTGCAGCTATATTTATGATTTTTATTATAAGTTATAAATTGAACCCCAAACCCACACCCAACCATCAAGTCTAACCCCCTATCCAAACCCTAAATCTAAAAATTAAAAATAAATAAAAAAGTGTTGGATAGGAGCCTAGCTAAAATGTGATGCCTGTATTATATCCATTTGAAATTCTCTTTGCTGATTGGTCAGTTTGTATGGGAATAAAGTTGTACCTTTTGTACGAGCCAAGTCGTACAGTATCTTACAATCTTATACAAATTATTATGAGTTTTTTGAGCTGCAAGCCCCCAATGTAGGTTTTTTTTTTTTTTTTTTTTTTTTTTTTTTTTTATTCCTGCGCTAACTGAAGTACCAGCTGTTGAGATCTTTAACTACTCTGTAGTTCTTATTTTTTCTGATATGTTCACAAGCACGACAGGCATGTTCAAGACCAAAGGCAGATGCCCTTGAAACGAAATGTTCTCTCCAGGTAAAATACTGCCTATACATGTTCTCGTTTTGGTCCATAAAATTGAGATGATCTGCCAGTTCTTTGGGAGAGGGGAAGTCATCTACATGGATGAAGGCTTTGCTCGGTATGAACTGCTCATAGTTCTCTCTGGGCGGGCCAAGAACAACAGGAACCGTACCAAGCAATAGAGGGTTGTACAGTTTTTCTGTAATGTAGTCTCTATGAATGGAATTCTCAAATGAGAGGTAAAATTTGCAACTAGACACCACGTTTGAATATTCATCACCATTAATGCGCCTGTTGAAATGTCCTCCAAAAGCCTCCACGTGAATGTATTTCAATAACTCAGTATAGTAATATGAACGCTTATGGTGAGAATTATAGTTACTCACTATCCAGCAGACTAGTTTATCCTTTTGTGGGATTGTATATTTTTTCTCCTCACTTGTGGCCTCTGAGAGCCAACCGTAAGGTACCTGGACATCAGAATCCCGACGATAACTTGAAGTCAAATTAAACAGATCCTTCAGCTGGGGAATTTGTGGTGAATTGGCTGGAGACTCCATATTCATCCATATCCATTTCTGAAATGCTGGTCGAGGTAGTTTCGGCATATTAGATAAATCCCACTTGATATCTCTATGATGAAACCATACACCATGTGCTTGGTTATACAGTATCTTTGTCATCTGTTAAACGGCAGCCTTGAATATTAAAAGCTGAACTGCAGGGTCCAAAGCCAAAACTATATCCAAAAGGCCACATCCAGATCAAAATAATGGTGTCTGGATCGTCTCTCTTCACTGTTGCCACTTGTTTTGTTGTTTTAGTAGTTGTCATCTGTTGTCTTTCCAAGATGAAGTTCACAGTGCAGGTGTTGTTTTCTATATGGGTGTAGTTTTGCATCTTAAAAACACTGAGGCAGATTTCTGCAGTGACATTATTCATGTGGATGGGAGCAGCAGGACATTTAAACCAGCTTGTGGTTGGCTCATAATACACATACAAAATTGCCGTAAAACATGCAAACAAAATGACGGCAATTATTATGCTCTGATTGTTTTTGGCAGAAGTTATGGACATCATCATTTACTGGTGAAGGAAGAAGATATAGAATTGTTTGATATTTGGCTTCAAGGATTTGTTTAAAATTAAATAAATGAAAAACCTCTAGTTTTGTGTCAGAAAGTTGTGGTCCAGTCTGTTTAGTCCAATAGGTAATATCTAAGAAAGTAGATGTGTATATTTAGAAGCTATAAAATCACACTTTCTAGGCATTATGTAGGCTATTTCTTGTTATGGACCAAAATGTGGTCCAACCTAATTATTGCTTTCCAGAGGACCAACACTTTAAGACACAAAAGAGATTCGAAGTGACTTTTGCAAGCATGCACCGCAGAATATTAAAACCTGGATTAATGGGACATTTTACTCTTACAAATATGTCAAAGAAAATGGTAAAACAAGCATTCTCCTAGAAGTCTGCACCCTTTACATTAAGGTTCATAACAGTAAACCATCATTGTAGTATAACATACTGAGTTTCAGAGCGATTGGCCTCACCAGAGGTATAAAACGGGTGGTTTAGACTATAAATTCTGATTGGATGAGCCATACCAAAGTGCTCTAGCCTTTGTATAATGCTTATTTAAATAAATAAATAAATAAATAAATAAACGCCACATTATATATTAATGTGTCAACATACAGTTGATAGGCTATACATTGCTTGGCAAGTGTAAACCACATCAAGTTAATGAACCATATTACTTGATGGACGAATTGTTATTTCCGATTTTCATTATTAATAATAAATGTACATTAAAAAATGTAACACCTCTTTTAGCGGTAAAAACAAGTTTCAACGTTTAACGAATTTACAATGTAGCGATTTAAAAATATAAAACCCAGTTTATTTAAGCAGCCTACAGCAATATCTCCCAGAAATTTAACATAAAAATATATATATATATAAAAATACAATTATGTAGGGTAGGCCTACATACAGTATATCATATCATATTTTAGTTGTAATGTGTAGTGTTTTCGACGTTCAGAAAAAAATCAATAAATGCAAATCAGCTGGTCTCTTAAAATAAATACTCAAAGTAAAATAAAACTCACAATAGACATTCGTTTTGTTTTTGAGGTGTATCTTTTTCCTATTCGTTTTATATTAAATCACAATCAACAGAACTCAGGTAAACTTACCTCTGTCTTTGTAGTCTATCAGAACATTTCGCTGCCCTTTGGTTTTAGAAAGGTGATACCTGTTACTGAAGTCCCTCCCATGTTTGAGGCACCGATTAGATAAGACGATGGAAACAGGCCTATCAGGTTTTGCAGTGAAATCATAAAGTCAAGTTATTGTCCCCTTGCAGGAAATGAAATGGTATATTTAGGAGCTACATTTATGAGAACAGATCGTATAAAAACACTATGAAACTATACTGAGGGAGTGGCCAAACCTGAAACAGGTGATTTTGAAAGTTGTTCAGCTCATAGCTCAGTGCTCTCTTTTGATAGAACTCTAGAATTACAGGTACAAATTGTGTTTTGAAAAAAACAGTTCCGATTCTAAAATCTGACTGGACGAGTGAGTTATAAAACAACTATAAAACCTAAGCCTGTACTCGCACATAGTTATATTTGTTCATGATGACATGTTCGTTTCAGTAGTTTCGAGAACATTTGTTGGCAAACCACCCAACATATATTTCTTCCTTGTTTTGAAGAGTTTCTCAAGATCTTTCGAGATATTTGCGCAACAACTGTTACAATCCACAAATTTTGAGATATATTTTAGAATATTTCTTTTCTCAGGAATGTCTTTTTTTTTTTTTAACCCAGCTTTATTAAAGGAATATTCCAGGTTCAACACAAGTTAAGTTCAGTCAACAGAATTTGTGGCATTATGTTGATTATCACAAATTTCGACTCGTCCGTCCTTTTCTTTAAAAAACGCAAAAATCTGGGTTACAGTGAAGTCAAAATACATTTTTTGTGGTAATCAATATTATGCCACAGATACTGTCAATTTAGCTTAATTTGTATTAAACACGGAATTTTCCTATAAAACAATGATTTACTCTTGTTTTGGACACACTAGTTCAATGAGCTTCAAATGTCTAATCTATTAATCCAAGTCGAGTTATTTATTGACATTTCTCTCCTGCATGGCAAGAGATCTCCTCCAGTATCTCCTGAACAACTGCTGCTTTGAAATTATTGGGATGAAAGGTCAGCTAACTCCCTTGAGATAATTTTATTAAGTGGAACATTTCTTACGCTGACGCCTTTAAAAATGTACCATAAAACTACTTATTTGTAAAGTATTTTCAGTAAAGTAATCTGCAGGAGTGTTTATTAGGTTCACTTCTCAGTTTATGTTTTCAAATATTATTGGAAAATTCATCATGGCCAAATGTCAAAAATATTGTTCTAAAGAAAACCGGCCTTCCTAGATAAAAACTCCATAAACATTTAAATAAGTTGACAGTGTGACATTGCAGGGCTAAAGATTAACCTATGTCTTTTAACAATAGTTCTGGGAATTTTAGACTGGTTGTTCTGGTTGATGATGCTGTTGTTGTGAATATGAATGCAGCTGGGTTCAAACACAACACAAAGGTCTTGCATGCATTTTCAGATAATCAGTTGAAAAGAAGAGTCTGAATACTGGGAGAACAGGCAGAGCTTGCATATTGGGTCTTAGTTAGACAGCACAACTGATGGTCCGGAACAAGCTGTTGATAAAATCTCAACCAGAGTTCATATCATTGGTCATTAATTTCTTTAATTAGTTGTTTATTTACCAGACTGAGAGACAACATTCAAAAGGACTGATAAAACCATCCGTCTCAGGTGATACAATCACACGTGAACAGTGTTTAATGCTTTATCGTAGTAATATCCACCTTTTTCCCAGGCAGCGAAATTATCCATTATGCTCAGCGCGTTCTTCCAATGCGGATGCAACAGACTTCCCCTTTGCAGCTTATTCCCATTACCAAGCACTTTAATATCACTAACAACAGTCAACAACGGAAGAACAGTGTTTACTTAACGTAAACATTTTCTCACTAATGTCTGCGTATGGACATTAGGTTTCGACAGCAATCCCGAATAGATGAGAATACAATCACACACATTTGCATGGTAAACTAACTGGACTCTTGCGCTCTCTGCACGCACCCTGTGTGTCTCTGTGTGTGTGTGTGTGTGTGTGTGTGTGTGTGTGTGTGTGTGTGTGTGTGTGTGTGTGTGTGTGTGTGTGTGTGTGTGTAAAAGAGAGTGAGAGACACATACATACAGTACGCAGAGAGAGAGAGAGAGAGTACACGAATATGATGCGCTAGATTTCACTGCGTTTCTTGTTGTGCACTTCAAAATGAAAACAGCCAAATCTAGAAATCCCACCGGATGCTTCATTAAGGTTCTAAAAAGAGGACATGTCCGTGAAAAGGGGGTGTATGGTCCATCATAGGTTCCATTTAAAAATCTTCCGATTTATGGCATTATTTCTGCATTATTTCTGCACTGGTTTGGTTCCGATCGGGCAAAGGGCCTAGGACGAGTTCGTTTTGAATTTTTTTCAATCCAAAATAGAGGGAAAACGAAGGGGCGGAGCAAAAATCTGTCAAGGGGTAAAACTCTTCGGCATGAATCAAGGAATCAGAGGAGAAAATAATTTTGTTTCTAGCTCTTACGGTTCAAGATTTATGGCCCAAAATGTGATTGTTTTGCAACAGCGACACCTAGTATCTGAAGGATGTGTGTCTGTACGCATGAGTAGTTGGGGGGATTTGGAACCATCCTGCCAAGTTTGGAATCTCTTCGATTTACGGTCTCTGACGCCCAGACACTTTTAGGGCAGAAAAATAAAATAAAATAAGAAAATCGGAACAAATACAATAGGGTTCCAAATACAATATGGAAATATCTGTCAATGTTTTAAAAAATAGGCAAGTGACAGAGAATTAGTTTAATGCAACCTCTGATTATTACATCTGGTTTGACTCGAAATGTTTCAGCATTGACAGCTTTTGTGGGGGCTTATTGTTGTGACATTCATTTTACAGTAGTTTTTAAGCCATGTGTAGTTGTTATAACTCCCTATAACAGCGCATATTCATCCAGCAACAACTAAGCGGAAGTCTCTCGCCGTAATGGCGACACCCATAGAGAAGTCAGGAAAAAGGTGGATATTAGTACCAGGTGTAAATGGTGATCTGTCTCACCTGACCAATTGTGATTGCATCAACCGACACGAGGAAACAGCCTATTGTGTTCAACTTTATACAAAAAAGTAGTACCCACTGAGGTCATTTTTCTAAGCTTTATTTCAACTGGTCGATCAGCAGACCAACAAGTGTTGACAGGCTTCAGTTAAGCATGAAATGGTGGCAATGACAAGAATCGCTCTCTCAATCTAAGAATCCTTTCCTCAACCATATTGGGGTATGAGGACATACACACCATCAAGTGATGGCTTGAAGTTGTATTAGTGCACTGTACACCATGCCAGCAAGAAACTGTCTGATATACATTTCGTAAATTCAGATGAGATTATGGTTACAATGGACCATAAATTAAGTAATTACAAATATAATTTTCTTACACCTTTATATACACTACTGGTCAAAAGTTTTGAAACACTTACTCATTCTTTATTATAATTTTTTTCACAATTTAGAATAATAGTAAAGTCATCAAAACTATGGAATAACATAAATGGAACTATGGGAAATATGTTGTGACTAAACAAAATCCAAAATAAAACAAAACTGTGTTATATTTTAGCATCTTCAAAGTAGTCACCCTTTGCCTAGAATTTGCAGAAATGTACTCGACATTTTCTCAACCAACTTCTTGAGGTATCACCCTGGGATACTTTTTAAACAGTATTGAAGGAGTTCCCATCAATGTTGGGCACTTATTGGCTGCTTTTCTTTATTATTTTTCCAAGTCATCAATTTCAAAAACTTTTTTTTTTTAAATTACATTTTATTTTTTTAATGAAATAAATTAATATGGTGGCACAAATATATTTTTGTCTACAGAACTAATTTCAAACATTTAAGCATATGCCTTCAGATCAAAACATTGTTAAGATCATGAGAAACATTTCAGTCAAGTGTTTCAAAACTTTTGACTGGTAGTGTAAGTGTAAATATATGACTTTTTGAGACTGGGTGAGTGTATGTTTTTTTACAAATTCACAGTATGCCCACCTCTTCAGACACTACTACACCACTGGCCATAAGGATGGACGCCTGGCGCTGAATTACTCCCAGTCAGCCGAGAGAGGAGCCGGAGATTCCAGTTAGAGAGAGAAAGAGATGCATGCAGCCAATGAATGTGTGCATTCTGCGTTGGGCACACGGAGCTGTGTGTGTGTGTGCCAGTGAGTGTGTGCTGTAAAGCAGTTTTATTTTGTGTCCAAGTGAACTGTGTCTAATTAAAGTCTTCCATGAACTGTTCACCCGGATCCCGCTTCCTCCTTCATAGGGAAGGCAGAGATCTGCCACAGTATTTTTGACTTAAAACATAAAAACAGTTAATTTAGATGTTACCGCATGAAGCAAATGTTTAGGTTATCTGTGGCACGCTTTCAATTAACACAGAAAATAATTTTGTCCTGTCCCACAGTTTGTAAAAAAGAATGAAAAAACAGCAACACACTTTGCAAGCCAGATTAAATGATTCTAACACTGAGGAACAGACATAACTTTTATAAGATTAGTACTAGAAATTATTGATTTAGCAATTTAGCAGACTATTCTGAAATATCTTGATGTAACTTGTAGTTGTTGTTGTTGGCAGTTTAGTTTTTAGTTTAGTGCCAACATTGAATTAAAATAAATATTCATGCTGTAAAAATGCAAATGTTACCTTTGATTTTATTTGTGAAGATGTCAGCTCCTCAATTAGAAACCTGTCAATGACACTGATATGGAAATAGCTCTTTTAACTTTTTTTTGTGGTATTCTGGCATTAAAGGGATAGTTCACCCAAAAATATTTGGATCTTCAGAGTTCTGGCCATTGTATTGTATGGACCTACAGAGCAGAGATATTCTTCTCAAAATCTTCATCTGTGTTCAGCAGAAGAACGAAGTCATACACATCTGGGATGGCATGAGGGTGAGTAAATGATGGTGGGATTGATGTGCATTCATTGGACAGAAAATGAGGAGTGTTGGGCACAAAAATGAGAGGACAAATTGATTGATCAAAATGGACATTGCAAGAGTAAAAATAGATCACTTCATTTAGAAAAGTTGGGAGGCCCAGAGTATGGTACAGGAATGGGGACAATAAGTCATGATAGTACAAGATGACAAATTCATAAGAAACTGTATGACTTCTACTCGCATAGAGAAAAATAACGAACCAACAAACGATCCCAGATAGCTTACGCACACCTTCAAGATGTCTGTTTCATCTGAAAAGCATTGCATTCTAATTAACATCTGTTAAACATCTTAAAATGATCATATTTACAAATATTCTAAATCATAAATGTCTCAAAGACATCTACTAAATGTCATATTGACATCTGAGAGGAAACATCTTATTGACGTATTGCAGATGAGCAAACAAATATGTCTTCCAGATGTAAAATACACATCTTGGTGATGTAAGTGTGCTATCAGGGCAATGTTATTAGGGGTCCAAGCATTCGAAGGTGCAGGAACCCTATTGTATTTGTTCCGATTTTCTTATTTTATTTTATTTTTTTCCGCCCTCAAAGTGTCTGGGCGTCAGAGACCGTAAGTCGTAGAGATTCCAAACTTGGCAGGATGGTTCCAAATCCCCAACACTACTCATGCGTACAGACACACATCCTTCAGATACTAGGTGTCGCTATTGCAAACAACACAAACAAAAATCACATTTTGGGCCATAAATCTTGAACCGTAAGAGCTAGAAACAAAATTATTTTCTCCTCTGATTCCTTGCTTCATGCCGAAGAGTTTTACCCCCCGACAAAATTTTGCTCCGCCCCTTCGTTTTCCCGCTATTTTGGATTGTTTTAAAAAAATTCAAAACGAACTCGTCCTAGGCCGTTTGCCCGATCGGAACTAAACCAGTGCAGAATGACTCAGCAGAGTCCCAGTATGAAAAGTTATCAAAGGAATTTTGAAATTCTGGTATGCCAAAACTTTCGTAGTGTGCATGTCCATTTTACTAAAACGGTTATAATTTTTCAACGTATTGAGGTATTATCACCAAATTTGGTAAAGGTATGTATGGGCGCCTGCTGAGGTCACACAAAAATATATAAATATTGCACACCTTTGCCTCTTGGTGGCGCTATAATAATTTAAAAAAAAAACTAAAAATACTACGGAACCGTTGGTCAGATCCAATTTTGCATGCACTGTCTTTGTCCAAGGTGCCATCCAAGTCTATGAGCACTGTGCATATCTTTAAAAAACGTGGCCGCCATCGTCCAATCAGCTTTCAGAAGCTTTTATATAGGGTTAAATAAGGCTGATCGGAACTAAACTTTGTATGACTATTTGTCTCTCGGCCCGAGAGGTCTGTGCAAAATTTGACAAAAATTGGCCATCTGGAGGCGCTATTGCGTTTTACATGCATGTAAATTGTTGTATATGCCGCTGTTTAAAAAAGAAACACGTTATTCAGACCATGCTGTAAACCTCCTCATTTTAAACAACTTTGCCACAAAACGTTTAATAAATACTTGAGATTATTTTAAAAGATTACTTTTTTCGAACTAGTCGTAGGCCGTTCACCCGATTGGAACCAAACAAGTGCAGAAACATTCTCTGGAGTCCCAAAATGAAAAGTTATCAAAGGAATTGTAAAATTGTAATTTATCGTCAAACGGTATGCCAAAACGTTCATAATGGGTGTGGCCACTTTTACTAAAATGGTTATAACTCTTGAATAGATTGAGAAATGCCAATTTGGTACACTTATGTATGAGGTCATTCTGAGGACAAACACAAAGATGACGCACCTCTGCCTCTTGATGGCGCTATAATAGTTAAAAAATGGCTCTAACTATGGAACCTTGGTCCCGATCAACTTGAAATTTTTGCATGCAGTTTATTTGTCCAAGGTGTCATCAAGGTCTATGAGGAAAAACATGAAAAACATGGCCACCTTCGACCAATCAGCTTTCAGCAGCTTTTATAGTCAATTTGTGTAATTTGGCATCCACTGGATCATTTCTGTCAATTCTGATTATTTTGGTTATTTCTTCACTTGTGCTTGGACCCCGATGATTGCCGCTTGCAGCTATATTTATGATTTTTATTATAAGTTATAAATTGAACTCCAAACCCACACCCAACCATCAAGTCTAACCCCCTATCCAAACCCTAAATCTTAAAAAAAAAAAAAAAAAAAGTGTTGGATAGGAGCTTAGCTAAAATGTGATGCCTGTTTTATATCCATTTGAAATTCTCTTTGCTGATTGGTCAGTTTGTATGGGAATAAAGTTGTACCATTTGTACGAGCCAAGTCGTACAATATCTTACAATCTTATACAAATTATTATGAGTTTTTGTGAGCTGCAAGCCCCCAATTTAGTTTTTTTTATTTTTTTATTCCTGCGCTAACTGAAGTACCAGCTGTTGAGATCTTTAACTACTCTGTAGTTCTTATTTTTTCTGATATGTTCACAAGCCCGACAGGCATGTTCAAGACCAAATGCAGATGCCCTTGAAACGAAATGTTCTCTCCAGGTAAAATACTGCCTATACATGTTCTCGTTTTGGTCCATAAAATTGAGATGATCTGCCAGTTCTTTGGGAGAGGGGAAGTCAACTACATGGATGAAGGCTTTGCTCGGTATGAACTGCTCATAGTTCTCTCTGGGCGGGCCAAGAACAACAGGAACCGTACCAAGCAATAGAGGGTTGTACAGTTTTTCTGTAATGTAGTCTCTATGAATGGAATTCTCAAATGAGAGGTAAAATTTGCAACTAGACACCACGTTTGAATATTCATCACCATTAATGCGCCTGTTGAAATGTCCTCCAAAAGCCTCCACGTGAATGTATTTCGATAACTCAGTATAGTAATATGAACGCTTATGGTGTGAATTATAGTTACTTACTATCCAGCAGACTAGTTTATCCTTTTGTGGGATTGTATATTTTTTCTCCTCAATTGTGGCCTCTGAGAGCCAACCGTAAGGTACCTGGACATCAGAATCCCGACGATAACTTGAAGTCAAATTAAACAGATCCTTCAGCTGGGGAATTTGTGGTGAATTGGCTGGAGACTCCATATTCATCCATATCCATTTCTGAAATGCTGGTCGAGGTAGTTTCGGCATATTAGATAAATCCCACTTGATATCTCTATGATGAAACCATACAGCATGTGCTTGGTTATACAGTTCTTTGTCATCTGTTAAACGGCAGCCTTGAATATTAAAAGCCGAACTGCAGGGTCCAAAGCCAAAACTATATCCAAAAGGCCACATCCAGATCAAAATAATGGTGTCTGGGTCGTCTCTCTTCGCTGTTGTCACTTGTTTTGTTGTTTTAGTAGTTGTCATCTGTTGTCTTTCCAAGATGAAGTTCACAGTGCAGGTGTTGTTTTCTATATGGGTGTAGTTTTGCATCTTAAAAACACTGAGGCAGATTTCTGCAGTGACATTATTCATGTGGATGGGAGCAGCAGGGCATTTAAACCAGCTTGTGGTTGGCTCATAATACACGTACAAAATTGCCGTAAAACATGCAAACAAAATGACGGCAATTATTATGCTCTGATTGTTTTTGGCAGAAGTTATGGACATCATCATTTACTGGTGAAGGAAGAAGATATAGAATTGTTTGATATTTGGCTTCAAGGATTTGTTTAAAATTAAATAAATGAAAAACCTCTAGTTTTGTGTCAGAAAGTTGTGGTCCAGTCTGTTTAGTCCAATAGGTAATATCTAAGAAAGTAGATGTGTATATTTAGAAGCTATAAAATCACACTTTCTAGGCATTATGTAGGCTATTTCTTGTTATGGACCAAAATGTGGTCCAACCTAATTATTGCTTTCCAGAGGACCAACACTTTAAGACACAAAAGAGATTCGAAGTGACTTTTGCAAGCATGCACCGCAGAATATTAATACCTGGATTAATGGGACATTTTACTCTTACAAATATGTCAAAGAAAATGGTAAAACAAGCATTCTCCTAGAAGTCTGCACCCTTTACATTAAGGTTCATAACAGTAAACCATCATTGTAGTATAACATACTGAGTTTCAGAGCGATTGGCCTCACCAGCGGTATAAAACGGGTGGTTTAGACTATAAATTCTGATTGGATGAGCCATACCAAAGTGCTCTAGCCTTTGTATAATGCTTATTTTAAAAAATAAATAAATAAAAAACGCCACATTGTATATAAATGTGTCAACATACAGTTGATAGGCTATACATTGCTTGGCAAGTGTAAACCACATCAAGTTAATGAGCCATATTACTTGATGGACGAATTGTTAATTCCGATTTTCATTATTAATAATAAATGTACATTAAAAAATGTAACACCTCTTTCAGCGGTAAAAACAAGTTTAAACTTTTAACGAATTTACAATGTAGCGATTTAAAAATAAAACCCAGTTTATTTAAGCAGCCTACAGCAATATCTCCCAGAAATTTAACATAAAAAAAATATTAAACAAATAAAATTGTGTAGGGTAGGCCTACATAATTTTAAGACGTTCAGAGCAAAATCAATAAATGCAAATCAGCTGGTCTCTTAAAATAAATACTCAAAGTAAAATAAAACTCACAATAGACATTCGTTTTGTTTTTGAGGTGTATCTTTTTCCTATTCGTTTTATATTAAATCACAATCAACAGAATTCAGGTAAACTTACCTCTGTCTTTGTAGTCTATCAGAACATTTCGCTGCCCATGGGTTTTTAGAAAGGTACACCATTACCTTTTACTCAAGTCCCTCCCATGTTTGAGGCACCGATTAGATAAGACGTTGGAAACAGGCCTATCAGGTTTTGCATTGAAATCAGTCAAATTATTGTCTCCTTTCAGGAAATTAAATTGTATATTTAAGAGCTACATTTATGAGAACAGATCAGGCAAGTGCACACATAGACATCAAAGGGGGCTTGAGCACCTGCCCTTTTTCTTCCTCGAGAGAAAGTGCCCTTTTTCTGGGGTGCTTTATATATATATATATATTCGTGTTTGTGCACAGCTTCCCTGTCAAAAAAATATATTTGTTGAATAAAAAATCTAAATATCAGGTCAGGAGATGAAACTTTGTCAGTTCTGATGCACTCCCACCCTCCCTCTCTAAATATGCAGATTAGCTTGTTTTGGTTAATTTAGAAGAAATCTACAGATGCAAACAGACGGAGGGTACACTCTAAAAAATGCTGGGTTATTTTGTCTACCCAGTGGCTGGGTTGAGACTGTTGAGTAACAAAGCTGGGTTGATTTGACCCAATTTGGGTTGGCAACCTTTCCTCACCAGTAACCCAACAGCGCTGGGTTGGGGTTGCGGACGTGATAGAGAGCATCATGAGCATGCACGTCACGTTAAACAAGTTCCAAAGGTTCTCTTGAGTGTTCATATTGTATCACTCCGCCCGCCTGTGTTTTCAGGGCTCATGACAGGAATATGTGTGTAAAATAAAAAAAATAGCAAATCAAAGCGGAATGGAGAGAGAAGTGTGAAATTGTCTGTAGCGAGGAGCGTGTTCTTTTAAAGCTGGTGGGTTTTGGTTGGAGTAATTTCTTTCACACCAAGACCGCAGATGCACGGGACCTATAAACACTGAAGTGGAGCTTAAGAGGAGTGATTTTAAAATGCTTTGAATGTAAAGACGCTAAAATCATGTCGATTCCCTCACATACTTTATTCAGATAATCTTTCAGTTTGTGCGCTTCTTGGCAGCAAGTCTAATTCTTTGGGTTTAGTTGGAATACTTTCGTTGGCGGATTAACCAATTTTTTCTCCACAACTGAATGACACCCCGTGCTGCATCTTCTGTGTTCAACGATGGAGTCTGGATGCGAAAACGTAAGTGATATTTAAAATTGCTTTTGTATCCATTAACTTTGCTTATTTCATTATAAATTATATACTATATTGGATATTTTGCTACCTAAAATATAATAGGATGAAGCAGTGTTGCCAACTTAGCGACTTTGTCGCTAGATTTAGCGACTTTTCAGAACTCTTTAGCGACTTTTATTCAAAAAAGCGCCTGGCGACAAATCTAGCGACTTTTTGGACAAAGCTACCTTCCGTAGAAGAAAGTCGCCAGTACTGCCCCGCGAGCACGTGGTCTTGCTTTCCTGCCCGGACTCGGAGGCACACCTCTCTCTGTGTCTTTTCTGTTCAGTGAGACTGACAGAGAGAGAGGTGAGCAGGCGAGAAGGCGGAGCAGCACAATCAGTTGACCGCACGGCAGCTGACATAGACCTGAATGAGCGCGCATGTGCAAACAGCGTTATCAAGGACCAATCACGAATCTGTATTGGTTGCTCCCCTTTTGCTTTAAATTTAAAGAGTTTAAGTTTATTTTTTGTAAATATGCACATAGTTCTTTTTTTTTTTTTTAAGGGTAATACAGTATGTACGGTAAGCACAGAGAAGCAAGCACATGTAAAGGGCGGACACTATGCAAAATGGAAATAAGACGCGATGACGTCGCGAATATGCAAAGTAGCGTATGACGTCATCTAGCGACATTTAGCGACTTTTCGAGCAGGCTTTAGCTACTTTCCATTGAAACTAGTTGACAACACTGTGTGAAGTTTATCTTTTTAACTCGATAATTTTCTGTCAGAAAGTTACTTCAGAAAGTTTCCCGCCCTTTTTCTAGCTAATTATCGCTCTGTTTAGCTGTGCATTTAACAGAAAACATATCTAGATATAGCTAACTGTGCTATGTAGTATTTTGTCTGAAAGTTACTTGGTAGTTTTTTTGTGTCTAAATTTCCCGCTCTGCTTCTTTTAACGGCGTTAAGGTTTACATTTAATTGCAAATGTTATCCATCAACCCTCATGACATGATTATTATAGAGCTATGAGTCATTTTTACCTAATTTTCAGTTCTTTTTTAGAACATTAGACCTGACAATATGTTATAAATAGCCAGAAATGCCTAAACACAGATAAATAAAGGCTAGTTTGCATCATGTGACGTCAAATTCTTTTTAATTTGATAATAATTAAAATGTGGCCATAATGATAAGATGCCTTTTAACAGGTATTTATTTTCTACTGATTGATGAATATGTGAAAAGTAAACTGACAGAGTGGAATCTTGAGGAATTAATTCATACATTTGAAGATATGTATTAATTTATAATATTTTACAGGGTTCCTGTAGTCATTGCAAATAGGCAACTTCAAATAGCTACATAATGAACTGATCAGACTGATTTTAAATTCCATTTTACATGTAAATCACCACTGACTGAAGTAAAGGGCAGAAACATGACATTTAATGCAACAGTTCACCCCAAACTGTTCTGTCATCATTTACCAACCCTCAAAACATTCCAAATCTAAATCAAGTATATTATATATTATACTATATATTTTATAGAATTATATACAAATATTTTCTTTATCCACAAGGTCAGAATCTAAAGATACTTAAAACATTCAATTAATTGAGGAAAAATGTCACTGTGACACAGTGGAACATTTCAATTTAAGTTTCAAGAATTATACAAACTGAAATTTTAAATAAGGGTAATATTTTGAAGAAAAACACCCCAGTGTATTATTTAGGCCCTAATAATATGTTGGAAAATTAGCAAAGACAGGAGCAATAGGTTCGAAGTCCACTGCTTTCTTAAAGGGATAGTCCACCCAAAAATGAAAATTCTCTCATCATTTATTCACCCTTTTGCCATCTGATGACTTTCGTTCATCAGATGACCACAAATTAATATTTTTAAAGAGATATATCAGGCATGAAGTCAGTGGGTCCAAACACTTTGAATGTCCAACAGTCTTTACAAGTTAATTTAAAGGAAACTACAGCTTGCTTTGTTTCATTATATCTTCATCAAAATATCTTTGTTCTGCATATTTTCTCTTGCAGCTGAGAAGATTGATCAAGAAACTCTCGTCCTTCTTGATGACGTCACACTAACCTCTCTAATCTCAGTTATTGGACTTCGTCTAAAATTCCAGAAGTACCTCAGGAAGGTGCTTGATGTAAGTGCAAGGCTTTAGGTGTAGAAGGCATGGGTTACATCTGCTTTAAATGCAAAAGGTCTTTGGGACCTGATATCAGAATTTTTTATTTTGTATTTTTTTTAATTTATTAATTTTTTGCACATTTGAGAGTTTCACATCATGTATTTTCTACATTTAGTTACTTTCAGTGTGCTCAAGCTGGATGTTATCGCTCATTCAGAAATAGTTTACTGAAAATTTGAAGTTCCAGTTCTAACCAGGGAGATAAAGTTATATTTTATTTTAAAGGAATCAAGAACAGTGCCTGATCCTGGCACTGCTACCAGACAAGAACCCATAATACTAGGGAAAAAAAACAACATGGCCCTGAGCACAGGATATCTGTTTCTGATATTCTGATCAGTCTAGACTACAAGACCAGTCTGTTTTTATGAATGAATTAACGAAACCTGTTTTAATTAAGATATTTTTGAAGCAATATGTGGGGTTATTTAAACGTTTTCTTTTTAGAATGTAAGAGACATCCTTCTGACGACACCTGATGGCAGAGATATTTTGGATAATATTGAAGAGAAGTACTGCATTTCTGATACGGATATTGGTGTCAAATCTGATGGAGCGCTTTGGAGAAAAGTAAGTACACATTTGAATAGAATTTAAAATACTTTATTCCTATAAAATACTTTTTGAGTTGTGTTTAAAGTCTCAGACTGGATGTGTTGACGTCTGTATTTTTTAGTATTTTTAAAATTAAAATTATAGCGTTGTTGTTTTTAGTCCAACTGCAGATACCAAAGTTGAATTGGCTTCATCAATAGTTGAACAGCTTCCATGTCTTAAGGACTGCCAGGGTAAAGGCTATGTGAGTACATTGACATTGTGATGGTGCATGAAAAATGTGTCCAGTTATGGCCATACGAGGTGCTACAACTAAAAAAATTGATGGTTATACCTTCTGCTGAACTTAAGTGGAAATCTCTGTCTGGGGCACCGGAGTAACAGATCTTCACATTTGTAACCAAAGCTTTCACATTTGGATGATATGGCTTTTTTTTTTTTTTTTTTTTTTTCAGGAAGCATGGTTCAATCCAGGTCGAAGTCACAGACTTGCCACAGGCTTCCTTGAGGAGCATCTTCGGAATGTACGGCAAAGGCTCCACAGAGGAAGACAGACTCCTGGTTTCTCAGATTAATTTAGAGAAAGCACCAGATTGGTTTTGCCAGGTAAATATAAAATAGGTTTTGATTGTTTGATTGTGCTTGTGATTTCCTCTTTAAGGGATGTTTAGATATCCACCATATTGATGGGTTATTGATGGTATTGACGTTTATGCACGCTCTCGAGAGTCTTGCCTCAGTGCTTATCTTCCGCTATTCAACAGCGACAACAAACAAACTGCAACACTAGGTAACGTTATCTTAGAGATGGAATCTAGCAAACGGCCGGCTTCCAGCACAACTGCAGCCAGCTACCTGTTGCTCGTGCTCACGCAGACACTTTTTTGGGCTTACGCGGAGTCTGTGTTGTGCTGTTTGTTGACATTAGTGGATTCAACCTCTAAGCTAACATTAGCTAGTGTTGCACACTGTTTTTCACTGTAGAAGAGCAGAGAGGCACTCTCGGGAGCGCGCATACATGTCACATCCTTTACATTTTCCCAGCAAAACCGACCCGCTCCCTTTGCATAAAAATCAGTCTACAGGCTGTTATAGGCAACCTAGGAAGTTGGGGAAGGTCTCATTTTTTAAGTTGTGTTACAAGCCATTCACACATTGGCAGTAAAAAAGCAATTCATACATGAAGTATTAATATATGTATATATCTTACATATAGTAACTTTATGGGGGTTGGGGGGATATAACCAACTAGTATTTCCAATGTCAACTTGTAGCTGCATTACTGTTTAGTAGACTATTCTCACACCTCCCTAGTGTGTGTGTATGTGTGTGTTTGAGGTACATGTCCTGATTTGCCAAAAGTAATTCAAATATGTTTGTAATTACATTTATGCTCATAACAGAGTTATGACAACTTTGGACATAGAGCAGTTCAAATGACTGAGTGGCTTAAAAATAATATCTTGCCGCCAGCTCAGGCTGAGCAATACATGAAAGAGACTGCCATCCACAGGGCCAAATGGATTCGAGATAATGGCACCAAGGGTTTAACAGAAATAGTCAGTGAGTATCCATGTCTCCTCGACACTCCGGGCATGGTAGGTTTAAATTTGAAACAAACATTGGCTCAATATTTTTTTACTTCTTATACAACTTTATTTGCCATTTTTGTCTTTTGTCTGTACTTTAGATATCCCAGGACTTCTCTGTTTTGAATTCAGACTGTGCTTCAAAACTCACAGAAAACTGGGTTCCTGTATTTAAGGATAAGATCCTGCGGTTTGCCAGAAGAGAGAAGCAGGCTCTTCATTTGCTTTCTGATGTAGACACTATGTCAGCAGGTATTTTTCCTTTTGGGTCAATTATTACTTTATAACACCATTTCATACTTACAGATTAATTGCGGTCAGGTTTTATTAAAGGTGCACGCAGCGATTCCTGAGAAACACTGTTGATATTCGAACTCAAATGCCAAAACAAACACACCCCTCCCTTCAGTGCTATTTTGGAAGCTCTGACCCCCAAATCGTCTCGGAGTCTCTCCACCGCTGAATGGCCTCGCCGATGTTGACGCAGTTCCTAGCCCTCGACTTATCATAATCCTTCTTTTTAAGGGTGTGTTCACACTTGTAGTTCGGTTCTCTTGGTCCTCTTGGTCCGGATCAAAAAAGAAAATGTTACATTTAGCCCTGGTTCGCTTAGCGTTCACACTGGCATTTTTAACACCGAACCTAACGATACAAAACCAAAGGCATCAGGAAAAAGTCACAACCTGATTGGACAGCTTTTATGACTTATATTTTCCGATCATCCAAAACAATGCTGGCTGCTGGGCGAAATGCACTCGTTATATTTATATATGTATATATGGTGTTATTTTTACCAGCTGAGAACAAACGAAGAGCTAATAAAATGTGTAAAGGAGTCAAAACAGTACCAGGAATTCCTCCATTGCACACACAAATGAAGATATGCTGCAAAGACGGCTGATGGCTGTTCCGACGCCTGTACCGAACTGTAATGGGCAACATAGCTCCTATGATGAGAAGAACCAGGTATGCTTGAGGTCAGTATTAGGTAAATTACTTACTGTTTTTGGTCTGTTTAGACATCATTGGTCCAGGTTGCATTCATACATCAATCGAACCACACCAGAGTTCGTTTGGAAGCGGAACCAAACCTGCCAAGTGTGAACACACCCTTCATTTATATTCGTCAGACCTTTTTCTCTTGGTCTGTTTCTCAGCCATTTGTCCTCCTTGGAGTTTAGAAAGTTTGCATCAGCCAGATTTCTAATGAATTTCCCTCTCTCTCTGCCCCCACCCCCCATCCTGTGCACGTGCAAGAACTAACCCCCCCCCCCCCCCGTTGCTGATTGGCTGGAGTAGTGTTGTGTAGATCTGTCCAGTCAACTTTGTTTTTGTCGCATTTAAAGCTAGCAGACTGTGAGGAGATATTTGCAGAATTTGACAAAGTGTGTTGGATTAGAATTACTGAGTGCATCTTTAACAAGATGTTTTGTTAACATTTTAAGTGATTTGTTAACATTTTGTTTGTTTTCATTCTAAAGACATACAGAGTGACATCGCTTTACTGGTCTTTCCTATGGTGCTTCCAACATCTGTCCACAAGATTGGAAGGAAAATGTTTAGACCAAGATTCATAGAAACCAGGAAGGCCTTCATAGACATACAGCCTGTAAGTTAACAGCTATTTCTAAAAGCATTGTACTCTACATATGCAATGCTCTGATTTTGCAGTTAATGACTCCTAAAGCTTAAAAAAGCACCCAAACTTTTCTTAGTGTTCACTTAAAGGAACAGTTCTGCAAGAAATTAAAATTCTGTTTTTTATTCTCCCTCTTGTCGTTCCAAACCTGTAAGACTTTTGTTCAACTTTGGAACATAAATGAAGATATTTGAAGAATGTTCTCAGCTGTTCTTGTCCATATAATGAAAGACAATGATGATTTGTAATTTCAAGCTTAAAAAAGGACATAAAGGCATAATAAAAGTTCTTCTTACAGTTCAGGTCATATATCAGAAGTGTTCTGAAGTGATCCCATCACTTTATATGATGATTAGATTGATTATTGATGACTATACACGCTCAAATCACTTAAGTCCGGATAAATGGGCAGGGTTGCATCAGGAATGACATCCGGTGTAAAACGTGCCAAATACAAGATGCGGATCATCCGCTGTGGTGACCCCTGATGGGAGCAACCGAAAGAAGCAAATCACTACACCGATCAGCGAACACACATAACGCATACAAAATGACATCACAAACCTCTGCTAACATCAAACCTCACTGATTCTCAGAGACGTCATGATGGCATAACATTAGGTTTGATTTAATGGCAGTGTTGTAGTTTTTGTATACGCAAGTTAGAATGAGTGTCATGATTTAATTTGAGAGTAAATAATGACTTACTAAAATTTAAGTTGATCATATAAAATGATTGTATTGCTACAGAACACTTCTGATATATGATTTGAGCCACATGGAGAACTTTTGGTTTGGTTGCTTTTGATTACATGGACAAAAACAGCTGAGCTCAAATATCTTCATTTATGTTCTGAAGATGACCAAAAGTCATGCAGGTTTGGAACAATGTGAGGGTGAGTTAAATGATGACAGAATTTTCATTTTTGGGTGGACTATTCCTTTAAATCATTATTTACTCTCAAATGAAAAAAAAAATCATTTATCAATTCAAGCCTGTGGCAGCGGGGGCGTGGTCAAGCATCTCTCCGGAGAGAGAGAAAGCGGTAAGGGCGCTTACACCTGAGTTAAATGATGTCTAACACCTGTCTCTAATTTCAGTGAGCACGGGGAGAGCGGCATAAATAGAGCCACACAGCAGTTAGAGGGGAGAGAGAGCCTGGGCACGGACTATGAAGTCAGAAGTTTTGATGATTGTAAATTTGAAAGTTTATTTTGTAAGCTAGTTTGTGGATGTTTTTAGACTGTGTTTGCCAACAACGTAAAGCCCTGAGAGTGTGTTGTGCTGCACTGAGGAAAATAAAAAAACGCTTACCTGAACCAGGAAATCTGCTTCTCGCCTCCTCCTTCCACTGAGAAGTGTTACAAAGCCCTAATCAAATATGGGGAAATACCAATAACTTCAAACATTGGTTCTTGTCTCTCCTGAGACCAAATGTCATGACATAAGAACCAGTGAGGATTTTATTGATGTAGCCACCATGTTGGATTTCAGCATCGTATACTGGCTGTGCAGCATAAAAAGTAACTGTGAGTCACATGAACTACTTCAATGAAACTAGAGTGCTTTAAGCGTAATGACCAAAACTTCTTACATTGTTGCAGAGTTACAGTATATTTTGTTTTATTTATTTATTTTTTCTTTCCAGATTGGTACCAATATGGCTGAATACCTTCGATGTGCGAAAAACACCACCGAATTTTCATATGTCCTGATGCTTGGAGACAACAACCAGTGCTTTCAAGCCTTTGTTGTTATAAACGGAGAAGCGCTTGAGCAAAACACATTGCTGGCAGCAGTAGATGTTTGCTGTAAGGCATTCTACACCTTAGATGTCAATTTCCCCAAACCGTGTTCCCCAGTGTGGGAATTTTTACAGATTGTGGTGTATGGACTTCCTGGAAATGAATCCCCAGCTATAAGGATTCTGCGAGCATACATTTCTCATACATCTGTCTAAACCTCTTATACTGCTGTAGATGTTCGCATTTAATGCATTCTACACATCCGGTATTAATTTTTCAAAACAGTGTTTTCATCTTAAGCATTTAATATTTATTTTTTTGTATGTTGATTGAGTTTTGTCAGTGCAGAGCCAGGGTCAAGGGCAAAAAACTGTTATGAATTGCTTTTTAAGAATTCATATTTTTCCTGTGTTTTTTGCTCAGCTTGTAGTGTGTTATATTAGAAAGATTGGTTGAATGCAAAAAGTTCATTTTTTATCCTTTGTAATTGCACTTAATTTGCACAAACTCATGCACACACATTGAAAACTGTTTTTAGTTGTGCATAATTGTATACATTTCGGGGTGTTCTCATCAATAAATGTTTACCATTTTATTATTACTGTAGCCTGTGTTACTCTAGTCATTGTGTATGTGTGTTAAAGTGGTTTTAATGACCATGATTTCTGTGTACATTTCCAACCCAATTGGGTTCATTTTAACCCAGCAGTTTTGTCATTTTTAACCAATAGTTGGGTTAAAACAAATTAACCCAGCACGCTGGGTTGGGTTAAATGTTTGACCCAGCATGCTGGGTTAATTTTTTTAACCCAACTATTGGTTAATAAATGAAATTTCTGGGTTAAAATGAACCCAATTGGGTTGGAAATTTACACAGAAATCATGGTCATTAAAACCACAGAAATGGTTCGTTCATTTTTGACCCAGTGCTGGGTTGCCAAAATAACCCAAATTGGGTTGTTTTTAACCCAGCATTTTTTAGAGTGTAGTATAGGCTTAAAACAAACACCATCTAAATGTGTATTTTGGAAGTTTTCTTTCCATTAGAGTAAAACACACGGAAGCAAAATAGACCAAAATCTCAAAATTGACCACTACATGAAAAAAGTGTCCTGCCTTAAACAGTAACTTCATAATTTTGATCGTAGGCTCCTCATCTAATAATCTATCCATTCTATTAGTTTGTTGTATGCTGATTGATCTTTACATGATACAGACAGAAGGTTGCTGCTGTAAGGGAGGAAGGAGAGACAACAAGGGAATGGAAGTAACAGATTTTATTTCAAAGTTCAAGACATTTTTTTGTAATAATTTCAGTTAAGTTGCTGTATTTTTGTATTTTGTCAATCATTTTTTTGCAGTGTTTTTTCATTATTTTTGCAGTGTTTTTTCCTGTAAAATTAACAAAATAGCAGCAACAGCCTTTTTCAATTTAGTGTGAAGATTTCTGTTGATTTTGAAGTGTTATGTATTCCAATAACACCAAAAGAATTAAAACGATTTATTGCCTTGTGCAAAATAAACAAATTATTAGGGAAACTATGTCCCTCTCCTTGGTGCAGTCATTTATTCTAAATATATACTTGAAACTAGTAGCATAGAAAACATGCTCATTGTGGCATATAGTTTTCTTTGCTGTTGCTCTTGTGATAAACCTAGTGAACACTAAAGAAGACTATGGTCTCTGTGTGAACGGATAACAATTGCGTGCTGTGAGGGAATTAAAATAAATTGGTAAGGAAGTCAGAGTTGTGTTAATATATTTAACGTTTTGTTAAAAAAAAAAAAAAAAAAAAAAAATATATATATATATATATATATATATTAATAAATAATTATGAGAAGTGCCCTTTTTTTCTCCACTTGAGCCCCTGCCCCCCAAAATGTCTGTGCACTTCTCTGGAAAAGATCGTATAAAAACACTATGAAACTATACTGAGGGAGTGGCCAAACCTGAGACAGGTGATTTTGAAAGTTGTTCAGCTCATAGCTCAGTGCTCTCTTTTGATAGAACTCTAGAATTACAGGTACAAATTGTGTTTTGAAAAAAAACAGTTCCGATTCTAAAATCTGACTGGACGAGTGAGTTATAAAACAACTATAAAACCTAAGCCTGTACTCGCACATAGTTATATTTGTTCATGATGACATGTTCGTTTCAGTAGTTTCGAGAACATTTGTTGGCAAACCACCCAACATATATTTCTTCCTTGTTTTGAAGAGTTTCTCAAGATCTTTAGATCTAATCTATTAATCCAAGTCAAGAGTTATTTATTGACATTTCTCTCCTGCATGGCAAGATATCTCCTCCAGTATCTCCTGAACAACTGCTACTTTGAAATTATTGGGATTGGGAATTATTGAGAATTTTATTGTTAAGTGGAACAGTTCTTACGCTGACGCCTTTAAAAATGTACCATAAAACTACTTCTTTGTAAAGTATTTTCAGTAAAGTAATCTGCAGGAGTGTTTATTAGGTTCACTTCTCAGTTTATGTTTTCAAATATTATTGGAAAATTCATCATGGCCAAATGTCAAAAATATTGTTCTAAAGAAATTAGTTGTTTATTTAACAGACTGAGAGAGATTTTAAGTGTAAAGACAGACAACATTCAAAAGGACTGATAAAACCATCCGTCTCAGGTGATACAATCACACGTGAACAGTGCTTAATGCTTTATCGTAGTAATATCCACCTTTTTCCCAGGCAGCGAAATTATCCATTATGCTCAGCGCGTTCTTCCAATGCGGATGCAACAGACTTCCCCTTTGCAGCTTATTCCCATTACCAAGCACTTTAATATCACTAACAACAGTCAACAACGGAAGAACAGTGTTTACTTAACGTAAACATTTTCTCACTAATGTCTGCGTATGGACATTAGGTTTCGACAGCAATCCCGAATAGATGAGAATACAATCACACACATTTGCATGGTAAACTTACTGGACTCTTGCGCTCTCTGCACGCACCCTGTGTGTGTGTGTGTGTGTGTGT
Organism: Myxocyprinus asiaticus; assembly: GCF_019703515.2. Taxonomy (NCBI): domain Eukaryota; kingdom Metazoa; phylum Chordata; class Actinopteri; order Cypriniformes; family Catostomidae; genus Myxocyprinus; species Myxocyprinus asiaticus. Next base: position 6,805,918 of record NC_059373.1, on the reverse strand, counting down.
GTGTGTGTGTGTGTGTGTGTGTGTGTGTGTGTGTGTGTGTGTGTGTGTGTGTGTGTGTGTAAAAGAGAGAGAGAGACACATACATACAGTACGCAGAGAGAGAGAGAGAGAGAGAGAGAGAGAGAGAGAGAGAGTACACGAATATGATGCGCTAGATTTCATTGCGTTTCTTGTTGTGCACTTCAAAATGAAAACAGCCAAATCCCGCACATTTAGGGAATCTAGAAATCCCACCGGATGCTTCATTAAGGTTCTAAAAAGAGGACATGTCCGTGAAAAGGGGGTGTATGGTCCATCATAGGTTCAATTTAAAAAATCTTCCGATTTATGGCATTATTTCTGCATTAACAAGTGCCGCCTTCAACTCTGTCTCTCCCTCATTCACATACACTCACAGTGGGAGATATGAACCTCGTAAAGATATAATACAAAATATAAGGACCTTGGCTTAAATGTTTTTCATCTTTGATATCTTCCAAAATGACAGACATCATTTGGAAATATCTGTCAATGTTTTAAAAAATAGGCAAGTGACAGAGAATTAGTTTAATGCAACCTCTGATTATTACATCTGGTTTGACTCGAAATGTTTCAGTATTGACAGCTTTTGTGGGGGCTTATTGTTGTGACATTCATTTTACAGTAGTTTTTAAGCCATGTGTAGTTGTTATAACTCCCTATAACAGCGCATATTCATCCAGTAACAACTAAGCGGAAGTCTCTCGCCGTAATGGCGACACCCATAGAGAAGTCAGGAAAAAGGTGGATATTAGTACTAGGTGTAAATGGTGATCTGTCTCACCTGACCAATTGTGATTGCATCAACCGACACGAGGAAACAGCCTATTGTGTTCAACTTTATACAAAAAAGTAGTACCCACTGAGGTCATTTTTCTAAGCTTTATTTCAACTGGTCGATCAGCAGACCAACAAGTGTTGACAGGCTTCAGTTAAGCATGAAATGGTGGCAATGACAAGAATCTCTCTCTCAAATCTAAGAAACCTTTCCTCAACCATATTGGGGTATGAGGACATACACACCATCAAGTGATGGCTTGAAGTTGTATTAGTGCACTGTACACCATGCCAGCAAGAAACTGTCTGACATACATTTTGTAAATTCAAATGAGATTATGGTTACAATGGACCATAAATTAAGTAATGACAAATATAATTTTCTTACACCTTTATATAAGTGTAAATATATGACTTTTTGAGACTGGGTGAGTGTATGTTGTTTTTTTTTTACAAATTCACAGTATGCCCACCTCTTCAGACACTACTACACCACTGGCCATAAGGATGGACACCTGGCGCTGAATTACCCCAAACAGCAGGGAGAGGAGCCGGAGATTCCAGTATAATAGCTCTTTTAACTTTTTATTTTTTATTTTTTATTTATTTATTTATTTTTTTTTTTTTTGTGGTATTCTAGCATTAAAGGGATTGTTCACCCAAAAATATTTGTATCTTCAGAGTTCTGGCCATTGTATTGTATGGACCTACAGAGCAGAGATATTCTTCTAAAAATCTTCATCTGTGTTCAGCAGAAGAACGAAGTCATACACATCTGGGATGGTATGAGGGTGAGTAAATGATGGGAGAATTTTCATTTTTTGGGTGAACTATCCCTTTAATGTGCATTCATTGGACAGAAAATGAGGAGTGTTGGGCACAAAATGAGAGGACAAATTGATTTATCAAAATGGACATTGCAAGAGTAAAAATAGATCACTTTATTTAGAAAAGTTGGGAGGCCCAGAGTATTATACAGGAATGGGGACAATACATCATGATAGTACAAGATGACAAATTCGTAAGAAACTGTATGACTTCTACTCGCATAGAGAAAAATAACGAACCAACAAACGATTCCAGATAGCTTACGCACACCTTCAAGATGTCTGTTTCATCTGAAAAGCATTGCATTCTAATTAATATCTGTTAAACATCTTAAAATGATCATATTTACAAATATTCTAAATCATAAATGTCTCAAAGACATCTAGTAAATGTCTTATTGACATCCGAGTGGAAACATCTTTTTGACATATTGCAGATGAGCAAACAACCTAAAAAAAATATGTCTTCCAGATGTAAAATACACATCTTGGTGATGTAAGTGTGCTATCAGGGCAATGTTATGATTTTTTTTATAAGTTATAAATTTAACCTCAAACCCACACCTAACCATCAAGTCTAACCCCCTATCCAAACCCTAAATCTTAAAAAAAAAAAGTGTTGGATAGGAGCTTAGCTAAAATGTGATGCCTGTATTATATCCATTTGAAATTCTCTTTGCTGATTGGTCAGTTTGTATGGGAATAAAGTTGTACCCTTTGTACGAGCCAAGTCGTACAATATCTTACAGTCTTATACAAATTATGAGTTTTTGTGAGCTGCAAGCCCCCAATGTAGTTTTTTTTTATTTTTTTATTCCTGCGCTAACTGAAGTACCAGCTGTTGAGATCTTTAACTACTCTGTAGTTCTTATTTTTTCTGATATGTTCACAAGCCCGACAGGCATGTTCAAGACCAAATGCAGATGCCCTTGAAACGAAATGTTCTCTCCAGGTAAAATACTGCCTATACATGTTCTCATTTTGGTCCATAAAATTGAGATGATCTGCCAGTTCTTTGGGAGAGGGGAAGTCATCTACATGGATGAAGGCTTTGCTCGGTATGAACTGCTCATAGTTCTCTCTGGGCGGGCCAAGAACAACAGGAACCGTACCAAGCAATAGAGGGTTGTACAGTTTTTCTGTAATGTAGTCTCTATGAATGGAACTCTCAAATGACAGGTAAAATTTGCAACTAGACACCACGTTTGAATATTCATCACCATTAATGCGCCTGTTGAAATGTCCTCCAAAAGCCTCCACGTGAATGTATTTCGATAACTCAGTATAGTAATATGAACGCTTATGGTGTGAATTATAGTTACTCACTATCCAGCAGACTAGTTTATCCTTTTGTGGGATTGTATATTTTTTCTCCTCAATTGTGGCCTCTGAGAGCCAACCGTAAGGTACCTGGACATCAGAATCCCGACGATAACTTGAAGTCAAATTAAACAGATCCTTCAGCTGGGGAATTTGTGGTGAATTGGCTGGAGACTCCATATTCATCCATATCCATTTCTGAAATGCTGGTCGAGGTAGTTTTGGCATATTAGATAAATCCCACTTGATATCTCTATGATGAAACCATACACCATGTGCTTGGTTATACATATCTTTGTCATCTGTTAAACGGCAGCCTTGAATATTAAAAGCCGAACTGCAGGGTCCAAAGCCAAAACTATATCCAAAAGGCCACATCCAGATCAAAATAATGGTGTCTGGATCGTCTCTCTTCGCTGTTGCCACTTGTTTTGTTGTTTTAGTAGTTGTCATCTGTTGTCTTTCCAAGATGAAGTTCACAGTGCAGGTGTTGTTTTCTATATGGGTGTAGTTTTGCATCTTAAAAACACTGAGGCAGATTTCTGCAGTGACATTATTCATGTGGATGGGAGCAGCAGGACATTTAAACCAGCTTGTGGTTGGCTCATAATACACATACAAAATTGCCGTAATACATGCAAACAAAATTACAGCAATTATTATGCTCTGATTGCTTTTGGCAGAAGTTATGGACATCATCATTTACTGGTGAAGGAAGAAGATATAGAATTGTTTGATATTTGGCTTCAAGGATTTGTTTAAAATTAAATAAATGAAAAACCTCTAGTTTTGTGTCAGAAAGTTGTGGTCCAGTCTGTTTAGTCCAATAGGTAATATCTAAGAAAGTAGATGTGTATATTTAGAAGCTATAAAATCACACTTTCTAGGCATTATGTAGGCTGTTTCTTGTTATGGACCAAAATGTGGTCCAACCTAATTATTGCTTTCCAGAGGACCAACACTTTAAGACACAAAAGAGATTCGAAGTGACTTTTGCAAGCATGCACCGCAGAATATTAAAACCTGGATTAATGGGACATTTTACTCTTACAAATATGTCAAAGAAAATGGTAAAACAAGCATTCTCCTAGAAGTCTGCACCCTTTACATTAAGGTTCATAACAGTAAACCATCATTGTAGTATAACATACTGAGTTTCAGAGCGATTGGCCTCACCAGCGGTATAAAACGGGTGGTTTAGACTATAAATTCTGATTGGATGAGCCATACCAAAGTGCTCTAGCCTTTGTATAATGCTTATTTAAATAAATAAATAAATAAACGCCACATTATATATTAATGTGTCAACATACAGTTGATAGGCTATACATTGCTTGGCAAGTGTAAACCACATCAAGTTAATGAACCATATTACTTGATGGACGAATTGTTATTTCCGATTTTCATTATTAATAATAAATGTACATTAAAAAATGTAACACCTCTTTTAGCGGTAAAAACAAGTTTCAACGTTTAACGAATTTACAATGTAGCGATTTAAAAATATAAAACCCAGTTTATTTAAGCAGCCTACAGCAATATCTCCCAGAAATTTAACATAAAAATATATATATATATAAAAATACAATTATGTAGGGTAGGCCTACATACAGTATATCATATCATATTTTAGTTGTAATGTGTAGTGTTTTCGACGTTCAGAAAAAAATCAATAAATGCAAATCAGCTGGTCTCTTAAAATAAATACTCAAAGTAAAATAAAACTCACAGTAGACATTCGTTTTGTTTTTGAGGTGTATCTTTTTCCTATTCGTTTTATATTAAATCACAATCAACAGAACTCCGGTAAACTTACCTCTGTCTTTGTAGTCTATCAGAACATTTCGCTGCCCTTTGGTTTTAGAAAGGTGATACCTGTTACTGAAGTCCCTCCCATGTTTGAGGCACCGATTAGATAAGACGATGGAAACAGGCCTATCAGGTTTTGCAGTGAAATCATAAAGTCAAGTTATTGTCCCCTTGCAGGAAATGAAATGGTATATTTAGGAGCTACATTTATGAGAACAGATCGTATAAAAACACTATGAAACTATACTGAGGGAGTGGCCAAACCTGAAACAGGTGATTTTGAAAGTTGTTCAGCTCATAGCTCAGTGCTCTCTTTTGATAGAACTCTAGAATTACAGGTACAAATTGTGTTTTGAAAAAAACAGTTCCGATTCTAAAATCTGACTGGACGAGTGAGTTATAAAACAACTATAAAACCTAAGCCTGTACTCGCACATAGTTATATTTGTTCATGATGACATGTTCGTTTCAGTAGTTTCGAGAACATTTGTTGGCAAACCACCCAACATATATTTCTTCCTTGTTTTGAAGAGTTTCTCAAGATCTTTCGAGATATTTGCGCAACAACTGTTACAATCCACAAATTTTGAGATATATTTTAGAATATTTCTTTTCTCAGGAATGTTTTTTTTTTTAACCCAGCTTTATTAAAGGAATATTCCAGGTTCAACACAAGTTAAGTTCAGTCAACAGAATTTGTGGCATTATGTTGATTATCACAAAAATTTCGACTCGTCCGTCCTTTTCTTTAAAAAACGCAAAAATCTGGGTTACAGTGAAGTCAAAATACATTTTTTGTGGTAATCAATATTATGCCACAGATACTGTCAATTTAGCTTAATTTGTATTAAACACGGAATTTTCCTATAAAACAATGATTTACTCTTGTTTTGGACACACTAGTTCAATGAGCTTCAAATGTCTAATCTATTAATCCAAGTCGAGTTATTTATTGACATTTCTCTCCTGCATGGCAAGAGATCTCCTCCAGTATCTCCTGAACAACTGCTGCTTTGAAATTATTGGGATGAAAGGTCAGCTAACTCCCTTGAGATAATTTTATTAAGTGGAACATTTCTTACGCTGACGCCTTTAAAAATGTACCATAAAACTACTTATTTGTAAAGTATTTTCAGTAAAGTAATCTGCAGGAGTGTTTATTAGGTTCACTTCTCAGTTTATGTTTTCAAATATTATTGGAAAATTCATCATGGCCAAATGTCAAAAATATTGTTCTAAAGAAAACCGGCCTTCCTAGATAAAAACTCCATAAACATTTAAATAAGTTGACAGTGTGACATTGCAGGGCTAAAGATTAACCTATGTCTTTTAACAATAGTTCTGGGAATTTTAGACTGGTTGTTCTGGTTGATGATGCTGTTGTTGTGAATATGAATGCAGCTCTGTTCAAACACAACACAAAGGTCTTGCATGCATTTTCAGATAATCAGTTGAAAAGAAGAGTCTGAATACTGGGAGAACAGGCAGAGCTTGCATATTGGGTCTTAGTTAGACAGCACAACTGATGGTCCGGAACAAGCTGTTGATAAAATCTCAACCAGAGTTCATATCATTGGTCATTAATTTCTTTAATTAGTTGTTTATTTACCAGACTGAGAGACAACATTCAAAAGGACTGATAAAACCATCCGTCTCAGGTGATACAATCACACGTGAACAGTGTTTAATGCTTTATCGTAGTAATATCCACCTTTTTCCCAGGCAGCGAAATTATCCATTATGCTCAGCGCGTTCTTCCAATGCGGATGCAACAGACTTCCCCTTTGCAGCTTATTCCCATTACCAAGCACTTTAATATCACTAACAACAGTCAACAACGGAAGAACAGTGTTTACTTAACGTAAACATTTTCTCACTAATGTCTGCGTATGGACATTAGGTTTCGACAGCAATCCCGAATAGATGAGAATACAATCACACACATTTGCATGGTAAATTTACTGGACTCTTGCGCTCTCTGCACGCACCCTGTGTGTCTGTGTGTCTGTGTGTGTGTGTGTGTGTGTGTGTGTGTAAAAGAGAGTGAGAGACACATACATACAGTACGCAGAGAGAGAGAGAGAGTACACGAATATGATGCGCTAGATTTCACTGCGTTTCTTGTTGTGCACTTCAAAATGAAAACAGCCAAATCTAGAAATCCCACCGGATGCTTCATTAAGGTTCTAAAAAGAGGACATGTCCGTGAAAAGGGGGTGTATGGTCCATCATAGGTTCCATTTAAAAATCTTCCGATTTATGGCATTATTTCTGCATTATTTCTGCACTGGTTTGGTTCCGATCGGGCAAAGGGCCTAGGACGAGTTCGTTTTGAATTTTTTTCAATCCAAAATAGAGGGAAAACGAAGGGGCGGAGCAAAAATCTGTCAAGGGGTAAAACTCTTCGGCATGAATCAAGGAATCAGAGGAGAAAATAATTTTGTTTCTAGCTCTTACGGTTCAAGATTTATGGCCCAAAATGTGATTGTTTTGCAACAGCGACACCTAGTATCTGAAGGATGTGTGTCTGTACGCATGAGTAGTTGGGGGGGATTTGGAACCATCCTGCCAAGTTTGGAATCTCTTCGATTTACGGTCTCTGACGCCCAGACACTTTTAGGGCAGAAAAATTAAATAAAATAAGAAAATCGGAACAAATACAATAGGGTTCCAAATACAATATGGAAATATCTGTCAATGTTTTAAAAAATAGGCAAGTGACAGAGAATTAGTTTAATGCAACCTCTGATTATTACATCTGGTTTGACTCGAAATGTTTCAGCATTGACAGCTTTTGTGGGGGCTTATTGTTGTGACATTCATTTTACAGTAGTTTTTAAGCCATGTGTAGTTGTTATAACTCCCTATAACAGCGCATATTCATCCAGCAACAACTAAGCCGAAGTCTCTCGCCGTAATGGCGACACCCATAGAGAAGTCAGGAAAAAGGTGGATATTAGTACCAGGTGTAAATGGTGATCTGTCTCACCTGACCAATTGTGATTGCATCAACCGACACGAGGAAACAGCCTATTGTGTTCAACTTTATACAAAAAAGTAGTACCCACTGAGGTCATTTTTCTAAGCTTTATTTCAACTGGTCGATCAGCAGACCAACAAGTGTTGACAGGCTTCAGTTAAGCATGAAATGGTGGCAATGACAAGAATCTCTCTCTCAATCTAAGAATCCTTTCCTCAACCATATTGGGGTATGAGGACATACACACCATCAAGTGATGGCTTGAAGTTGTATTAGTGCACTGTACACCATGCCAGCAAGAAACTGTCTGATATACATTTTGTAAATTCAGATGAGATTATGGTTACAATGGACCATAAATTAATTACAAATATAATTTTCTTACACCTTTATATACACTACTGGTCAAAAGTTTTGAAACACTTACTCATTCTTTATTATAATTTTTTTCACAATTTAGGATAATAGTAAAGTCATCAAAACTATGGAATAACATAAATGGAACTATGGGAAATATGTTGTGACTAAACAAAATCCAAAATAAAACAAAACTGTGTTATATTTTAGCATCTTCAAAGTAGTCACCCTTTGCCTAGAATTTGCAGAAATGTACTCTTGACATTTTCTCAACCAACTTCTTGAGGTATCACCCTGGGATACTTTTTAAACAGTATTGAAGGAGTTCCCATCAATGTTGGGCACTTATTGGCTGCTTTTCTTTATTATTTGTCCAAGTCATCAATTTCAAAAACTTTTTTTTTAAATTACATTTTATTTTTTTAATGAAATAAATTAATATGGTGGCACAAATATATTTTTGTCTACAGAACTAATTTCAAACATTTAAGCATATGCCTTCAGATCAAAAAATTGTTAAGATCATGAGAAACATTTCAGTCAAGTGTTTCAAAACTTTTGACTGGTAGTGTAAGTGTAATTATATGACTTTTTGAGACTGGGTGAGTGTATGTTTTTTTACAAATTCACAGTATGCCCACCTCTTCAGACACTACTACACCACTGGCCATAAGGATGGACGCCTGGCGCTGAATTACTCCCAGTCAGCCGAGAGAGGAGCCGGAGATTCCAGTTAGAGAGAGAAAGAGATGCATGCAGCCAATGAATGTGTGCATTCTGCGTTGGGCACACGGAGCTGTGTGTGTGTGTGCTGTAAAGCAGTTTTATTTTGTGTCCAAGTGAACTGTGTCTAATTAAAGTCTTCCATGAACTGTTCACCCGGATCCTGCTTCCTCCTTCATAGGGAAGGCAGAGATCTGCCACAGTATTTTTGACTTAAAACATAAAAACAGTTAATTTAGATGTTACCGCATGAAGCAAATGTTTAGGTTATCTGTGGCACGCTTTCAATTAACACAGAAAATAATTTTGTCCTGTCCCACAGTTTGTAAAAAAGAATGAAAAAACAGCAACACACTTTGCAAGCCAGATTAAATGATTCTAACACTGAGGAACAGACATAACTTTTATAAGATTAGTACTAGAAATTATTGATTTAGCAATTTAGCAGACTATTCTGAAATATCTTGATGTAACTTGTAGTTGTTGTTGTTGGCAGTTTAGTTTTTAGTTTAGTGCCAACATTGAATTAAAATAAATATTCATGCTGTAAAAATGCAAATGTTACCTTTGATTTTATTTGTGAAGATGTCAGCTCCTCAATTAGAAACCTGTCAATGACACTGATATGGAAATAGCTCTTTTAACTTTTTTTTTGTGGTATTCTGGCATTAAAGGGATAGTTCACCCAAAAATATTTGGATCTTCAGAGTTCTGGCCATTGTATTGTATGGACCTACAGAGCAGAGATATTCTTCTCAAAATCTTCATCTGTGTTCAGCAGAAGAACGAAGTCATACACATCTGGGATGGCATGAGGGTGAGTAAATGATGGTGGGATTGATGTGCATTCATTGGACAGAAAATGAGGAGTGTTGGGCACAAAAATGAGAGGACAAATTGATTGATCAAAATGGACATTGCAAGAGTAAAAATAGATCACTTCATTTAGAAAAGTTGGGAGGCCCAGAGTATGGTACAGGAATGGGGACAATAAGTCATGATAGTACAAGATGACAAATTCATAAGAAACTGTATGACTTCTACTCGCATAGAGAAAAATAACGAACCAACAAACGATCCCAGATAGCTTACGCACACCTTCAAGATGTCTGTTTCATCTGAAAAGCATTGCATTCTAATTAACATCTGTTAAACATCTTAAAATGATCATATTTACAAATATTCTAAATCATAAATGTCTCAAAGACATCTACTAAATGTCATATTGACATCTGAGAGGAAACATCTTATTGACGTATTGCAGATGAGCAAACAAATATGTCTTCCAGATGTAAAATACACATCTTGGTGATGTAAGTGTGCTATCAGGGCAATGTTATTAGGGGTCCAAGCACCGAAGGTGCAGGAACCCTATTGTATTTGTTCCGATTTTCTTATTTTATTTTATTTTATTTTTTTCCGCCCTCAAAGTGTCTGGGCGTCAGAGACCGTAAGTCGTAGAGATTCCAAACTTGGCAGGATGGTTCCAAATCCCCAACACTACTCATGCGTACAGACACACATCCTTCAGATACTAGGTGTCGCTATTGCAAACAACACAAACAAAAATCACATTTTGGGCCATAAATCTTGAACCGTAAGAGCTAGAAACAAAATTATTTTCTCCTCTGATTCCTTGCTTCATGCCGAAGAGTTTTACCCCCCGACAAAATTTTGCTCCGCCCCTTCGTTTTCCCGCTATTTTGGATTGTTTTAAAAAAATTCAAAACGAACTCGTCCTAGGCCGTTTGCCCGATCGGAACTAAACCAGTGCAGAATGACTCAGCAGAGTCCCAGTATGAAAAGTTATCAAAGGAATTTTGAAATTCTGGTATGCCAAAACTTTCGTAGTGTGCATGTCCATTTTACTAAAACGGTTATAATTTTTCAACGTATTGAGGTATTATCACCAAATTTGGTAAAGGTATGTATGGGCGCCTGCTGAGGTCACACAAAAATATATAAATATTGCACACCTTTGCCTCTTGGTGGCGCTATAATAATTTAAAAAAAAAACTAAAAATACTACGGAACCGTTGGTCAGATCCAATTTTGCATGCACTGTCTTTGTCCAAGGTGCCATCCAAGTCTATGAGCACTGTGCATATCTTTAAAAAACGTGGCCGCCATCGTCCAATCAGCTTTCAGAAGCTTTTATATAGGGTTAAATAAGGCTGATCGGAACTAAACTTTGTATGACTATTTGTCTCTCGGCCCGAGAGGTCTGTGCAAAATTTGACAAAAATTGGCCATCTGGAGGCGCTATTGCGTTTTACATGCATGTAAATTGTTGTATATGCCGCTGTTTAAAAAAGAAACACGTTATTCAGACCATGCTGTAAACCTCCTCATTTTAAACAACTTTGCCACAAAACGTTTAATAAATACTTGAGATTATTTTAAAAGATTACTTTTTTCGAACTAGTCGTAGGCCGTTCACCCGATTGGAACCAAACAAGTGCAGAAACATTCTCTGGAGTCCCAAAATGAAAAGTTATCAAAGGAATTGTAAAATTGTAATTTATCGTCAAACGGTATGCCAAAACGTTCATAATGGGTGTGGCCACTTTTACTAAAATGGTTATAACTCTTGAATAGATTGAGAAATGCCAATTTGGTACACTTATGTATGAGGTCATTCTGAGGACAAACACAAAGATGACGCACCTCTGCCTCTTGATGGCGCTATAATAGTTAAAAAATGGCTCTAACTATGGAACCTTGGTCCCGATCAACTTGAAATTTTTGCATGCAGTTTATTTGTCCAAGGTGTCATCAAGGTCTATGAGGAAAAACATGAAAAACATGGCCACCTTCGACCAATCAGCTTTCAGCAGCTTTTATAGTCAATTTGTGTAATTTGGCATCCACTGGATCATTTCTGTCAATTCTGATTATTTTGGTTATTTCTTCACTTGTGCTTGGACCCCGATGATTGCCGCTTGCAGCTATATTTATGATTTTTATTATAAGTTATAAATTGAACTCCAAACCCACACCCAACCATCAAGTCTAACCCCCTATCCAAACCCTAAATCTTAAAAAAAAAAAAAAAAAAAGTGTTGGATAGGAGCTTAGCTAAAATGTGATGCCTGTTTTATATCCATTTGAAATTCTCTTTGCTGATTGGTCAGTTTGTATGGGAATAAAGTTGTACCATTTGTACGAGCCAAGTCGTACAATATCTTACAATCTTATACAAATTATTATGAGTTTTTGTGAGCTGCAAGCCCCCAATTTAGTAACTGAAGTACCAGCTGTTGAGATCTTTAACTACTCTGTAGTTCTTATTTTTTCTGATATGTTCACAAGCCCGACAGGCATGTTCAAGACCAAATGCAGATGCCCTTGAAACGAAATGTTCTCTCCAGGTAAAATACTGCCTATACATGTTCTCGTTTTGGTCCATAAAATTGAGATGATCTGCCAGTTCTTTGGGAGAGGGGAAGTCATCTACATGGATGAAGGCTTTGCTCGGTATGAACTGCTCATAGTTCTCTCTGGGCGGGCCAAGAACAACAGGAACCGTACCAAGCAATAGAGGGTTGTACAGTTTTTCTGTAATGTAGTCTCTATGAATGGAATTCTCAAATGAGAGGTAAAATTTGCAACTAGACACCACGTTTGAATATTCATCACCATTAATGCGCCTGTTGAAATGTCCTCCAAAAGCCTCCACGTGAATGTATTTCGATAACTCAGTATAGTAATATGAACGCTTATGGTGAGAATTCTAGTTACTCACTATCCAGCAGACTAGTTTATCCTTTTGTGGGATTGTATATTTTTTTTTTTTTTTTTTCTCCTCAATTGTGGCCTCTGAGAGCCAACCGTAAGGTACCTGGACATCAGAATCCCGACGATAACTTGAAGTCAAATTAAACAGATCCTTCAGCTGGGGAATTTGTGGTGAATTGGCTGGAGACTCCATATTCATCCATATCCATTTCTGAAATGCTGGTCGAGGTAGTTTCGGCATATTAGATAAATCCCACTTGATATCTCTATGATGAAACCATACAGCATGTGCTTGGTTATACAGTTCTTTGTCATCTGTTAAACGGCAGCCTTGAATATTAAAAGCCGAACTGCAGGGTCCAAAGCCAAAACTATATCCAAAAGGCCACATCCAGATCAAAATAATGGTGTCTGGGTCGTCTCTCTTCGCTGTTGTCACTTGTTTTGTTGTTTTAGTAGTTGTCATCTGTTGTCTTTCCAAGATGAAGTTCACAGTGCAGGTGTTGTTTTCTATATGGGTGTAGTTTTGCATCTTAAAAACACTGAGGCAGATTTCTGCAGTGACATTATTCATGTGGATGGGAGCAGCAGGGCATTTAAACCAGCTTGTGGTTGGCTCATAATACACGTACAAAATTGCCGTAAAACATGCAAACAAAATGACGGCAATTATTATGCTCTGATTGTTTTTGGCAGAAGTTATGGACATCATCATTTACTGGTGAAGGAAGAAGATATAGAATTGTTTGATATTTGGCTTCAAGGATTTGTTTAAAATTAAATAAATGAAAAACCTCTAGTTTTGTGTCAGAAAGTTGTGGTCCAGTCTGTTTAGTCCAATAGGTAATATCTAAGAAAGTAGATGTGTATATTTAGAAGCTATAAAATCACACTTTCTAGGCATTATGTAGGCTATTTCTTGTTATGGACCAAAATGTGGTCCAACCTAATTATTGCTTTCCAGAGGACCAACACTTTAAGACACAAAAGAGATTCGAAGTGACTTTTGCAAGCATGCACCGCAGAATATTAAAACCTGGATTAATGGGACATTTTACTCTTACAAATATGTCAAAGAAAATGGTAAAACAAGCATTCTCCTAGAAGTCTGCACCCTTTACATTAAGGTTCATAACAGTAAACCATCATTGTAGTATAACATACTGAGTTTCAGAGCGATTGGCCTCACCAGAGGTATAAAACGGGTGGTTTAGACTATAAATTCTGATTGGATGAGCCATACCAAAGTGCTCTAGCCTTTGTATAATGCTTATTTTAAAAAATAAATAAATAAAAAACGCCACATTGTATATAAATGTGTCAACATACAGTTGATAGGCTATACATTGCTTGGCAAGTGTAAACCACATCAAGTTAATGAGCCATATTACTTGATGGACGAATTGTTAATTCCGATTTTCATTATTAATAATAAATGTACATTAAAAAATGTAACACCTCTTTCAGCGGTAAAAACAAGTTTAAACTTTTAACGAATTTACAATGTAGCGATTTAAAAATAAAACCCAGTTTATTTAAGCAGCCTACAGCAATATCTCCCAGAAATTTAACATAAAAAAAATATTAAACAAATAAAATTGTGTAGGGTAGGCCTACATAATTTTAAGACGTTCAGAGCAAAATCAATAAATGCAAATCAGCTGGTCTCTTAAAATAAATACTCAAAGTAAAATAAAACTCACAATAGACATTCGTTTTGTTTTTGAGGTGTATCTTTTTCCTATTCGTTTTATATTAAATCACAATCAACAGAATTCAGGTAAACTTACCTCTGTCTTTGTAGTCTATCAGAACATTTCGCTGCCCATGGGTTTTTAGAAAGGTACACCATTACCTTTTACTCAAGTCCCTCCCATGTTTGAGGCACCGATTAGATAAGACGTTGGAAACAGGCCTATCAGGTTTTGCATTGAAATCAGTCAAATTATTGTCTCCTTTCAGGAAATTAAATTGTATATTTAAGAGCTACATTTATGAGAACAGATCAGGCAAGTGCACACATAGACATCAAAGGGGGCTTGAGCACCTGCCCTTTTTCTTCCTCGAGAGAAAGTGCCCTTTTTCTGGGGTGCTTTATATATATATATATATTCGTGTTTGTGCACAGCTTCCCTGTCAAAAAAATATATTTGTTGAATAAAAAATCTAAATATCAGGTCAGGAGATGAAACTTTGTCAGTTCTGATGCACTCCCACCCTCCCTCTCTAAATATGCAGATTAGCTTGTTTTGGTTAATTTAGAAGAAATCTACAGATGCAAACAGACGGAGGGTACACTCTAAAAAATGCTGGGTTATTTTGTCTACCCAGTGGCTGGGTTGAGACTGTTGAGTAACAAAGCTGGGTTGATTTGACCCAATTTGGGTTGGCAACCTTTCCTCACCAGTAACCCAACAGCGCTGGGTTGGGGTTGCGGACGTGATAGAGAGCATCATGAGCATGCACGTCACGTTAAACAAGTTCCAAAGGTTCTCTTGAGTGTTCATATTGTATCACTCCGCCCGTCTGTGTTTTCAGGGCTCATGACAGGAATATGTGTGTAAAATAAAAAAAATAGCAAATCAAAGCGGAATGGAGAGAGAAGTGTGAAATTGTCTGTAGCGAGGAGCGTGTTCTTTTAAAGCTGGTGGGTTTTGGTTGGAGTAATTTCTTTCACACCAAGACCGCAGATGCACGGGACCTATAAACACTGAAGTGGAGCTTAAGAGGAGTGATTTTAAAATGCTTTGAATGTAAAGACGCTAAAATCATGTCGATTCCCTCACATACTTTATTCAGATAATCTTTCAGTTTGTGCGCTTCTTGGCAGCAAGTCTAATTCTTTGGGTTTAGTTGGAATACTTTCGTTGGCGGATTAACCAATTTTTTCTCCACAACTGAATGACACCCCGTGCTGCATCTTCTGTGTTCAACGATGGAGTCTGGATGCGAAAACGTAAGTGATATTTAAAATTGCTTTTGTATCCATTAACTTTGCTTATTTCATTATAAATTATATACTATATTGGATATTTTGCTACCTAAAATATAATAGGATGAAGCAGTGTTGCCAACTTAGCGACTTTGTCGCTAGATTTAGCGACTTTTCAGAACTCTTTAGCGACTTTTATTCAAAAAAGCGCCTGGCGACAAATCTAGCGACTTTTTGGACAAAGCTACCTTCCGTAGAAGAAAGTCGCCAGTACTGCCCCGCGAGCACGTGGTCTTGCTTTCCTGCCCGGACTCGGAGGCACACCTCTCTCTGTGTCTTTTCTGTTCAGTGAGACTGACAGAGAGAGAGGTGAGCAGGCGAGAAGGCGGAGCAGCACAATCAGTTGACCGCACGGCAGCTGACATAGACCTGAATGAGCGCGCATGTGCAAACAGCGTTATCAAGGACCAATCACGAATCTGTATTGGTTGCTCCCCTTTTGCTTTAAATTTAAAGAGTTTAAGTTTATTTTTTGTAAATATGCACATAGTTCTTTTTTTTTTTTTTTAAGGGTAATACAGTATGTACGGTAAGCACAGAGAAGCAAGCACATGTAAAGGGCGGACACTATGCAAAATGGAAATAAGACGCGATGACGTCGCGAATATGCAAAGTAGCGTATGACGTCATCTAGCGACATTTAGCGACTTTTCGAGCAGGCTTTAGCTACTTTCCATTGAAACTAGTTGACAACACTGTGTGAAGTTTATCTTTTTAACTCGATAATTTTCTGTCAGAAAGTTACTTCAGAAAGTTTCCCGCCCTTTTTCTAGCTAATTATCGCTCTGTTTAGCTGTGCATTTAACAGAAAACATATCTAGATATAGCTAACTGTGCTATGTAGTATTTTGTCTGAAAGTTACTTGGTAGTTTTTTTGTGTCTAAATTTCCCGCTCTGCTTCTTTTAACGGCGTTAAGGTTTACATTTAATTGCAAATGTTATCCATCAACCCTCATGACATGATTATTATAGAGCTATGAGTCATTTTTACCTAATTTTCAGTTCTTTTTTAGAACATTAGACCTGACAATATGTTATAAATAGCCAGAAATGCCTAAACACAGATAAATAAAGGCTAGTTTGCATCATGTGACGTCAAATTCTTTTTAATTTGATAATAATTAAAATGTGGCCATAATGATAAGATGCCTTTTAACAGGTATTTATTTTCTACTGATTGATGAATATGTGAAAAGTAAACTGACAGAGTGGAATCTTGAGGAATTAATTCATACATTTGAAGATATGTATTAATTTATAATATTTTACAGGGTTCCTGTAGTCATTGCAAATAGGCAACTTCAAATAGCTACATAATGAACTGATCAGACTGATTTTAAATTCCATTTTACATGTAAATCACCACTGACTGAAGTAAAGGGCAGAAACATGACATTTAATGCAACAGTTCACCCCAAACTGTTCTGTCATCATTTACCAACCCTCAAAACATTCCAAATCTAAATCAAGTATATTATATATTATACTATATATTTTATAGAATTATATACAAATATTTTCTTTATCCACAAGGTCAGAATCTAAAGATACTTAAAACATTCAATTAATTGAGGAAAAATGTCACTGTGACACAGTGGAACATTTCAATTTAAGTTTCAAGAATTATACAAACTGAAATTTTAAATAAGGGTAATATTTTGAAGAAAAACACCCCAGTGTATTATTTAGGCCCTAATAATATGTTGGAAAATTAGCAAAGACAGGAGCAATAGGTTCGAAGTCCACTGCTTTCTTAAAGGGATAGTCCACCCAAAAATGAAAATTCTCTCATCATTTATTCACCCTTTTGCCATCTGATGACTTTCGTTCATCAGATGACCACAAATTAATATTTTTAAAGAGATATATCAGGCATGAAGTCAGTGGGTCCAAACACTTTGAATGTCCAACAGTCTTTACAAGTTAATTTAAAGGAAACTACAGCTTGCTTTGTTTCATTATATCTTCATCAAAATATCTTTGTTCTGCATATTTTCTCTTGCAGCTGAGAAGATTGATCAAGAAACTCTCGTCCTTCTTGATGACGTCACACTAACCTCTCTAATCTCAGTTATTGGACTTCGTCTAAAATTCCAGAAGTACCTCAGGAAGGTGCTTGATGTAAGTGCAAGGCTTTAGGTGTAGAAGGCATGGGTTACATCTGCTTTAAATGCAAAAGGTCTTTGGGACCTGATATCAGAATTTTTTATTTTGTATTTTTTTTAATTTATTAATTTTTT
Organism: Myxocyprinus asiaticus; assembly: GCF_019703515.2. Classification (NCBI taxonomy): domain Eukaryota; kingdom Metazoa; phylum Chordata; class Actinopteri; order Cypriniformes; family Catostomidae; genus Myxocyprinus; species Myxocyprinus asiaticus. Next base: position 6,788,136 of record NC_059373.1, on the reverse strand, counting down.
GCACATTTGAGAGTTTCACATCATGTATTTTCTACATTTAGTTACTTTCAGTGTGCTCAAGCTGGATGTTATCGCTCATTCAGAAATAGTTTACTGAAAATTTGAAGTTCCAGTTCTAACCAGGGAGATAAAGTTATATTTTATTTTAAAGGAATCAAGAACAGTGCCTGATCCTGGCACTGCTACCAGACAAGAACCCATAATACTAGGGAAAAAAAACAACATGGCCCTGAGCACAGGATATCTGTTTCTGATATTCTGATCAGTCTAGACTACAAGACCAGTCTGTTTTTATGAATGAATTAACGAAACCTGTTTTAATTAAGATATTTTTGAAGCAATATGTGGGGTTATTTAAACGTTTTCTTTTTAGAATGTAAGAGACATCCTTCTGACGACACCTGATGGCAGAGATATTTTGGATAATATTGAAGAGAAGTACTGCATTTCTGATACGGATATTGGTGTCAAATCTGATGGAGCGCTTTGGAGAAAAGTAAGTACACATTTGAATAGAATTTAAAATACTTTATTCCTATAAAATACTTTTTGAGTTGTGTTTAAAGTCTCAGACTGGATGTGTTGACGTCTGTATTTTTTAGTATTTTTAAAATTAAAATTATAGCGTTGTTGTTTTTAGTCCAACTGCAGATACCAAAGTTGAATTGGCTTCATCAATAGTTGAACAGCTTCCATGTCTTAAGGACTGCCAGGGTAAAGGCTATGTGAGTACATTGACATTGTGATGGTGCATGAAAAATGTGTCCAGTTATGGCCATACGAGGTGCTACAACTAAAAAAATTGATGGTTATACCTTCTGCTGAACTTAAGTGGAAATCTCTGTCTGGGGCACCGGAGTAACAGATCTTCACATTTGTAACCAAAGCTTTCACATTTGGATGATATGGCTTTTTTTTTTTTTTTTTTTTTTTCAGGAAGCATGGTTCAATCCAGGTCGAAGTCACAGACTTGCCACAGGCTTCCTTGAGGAGCATCTTCGGAATGTACGGCAAAGGCTCCACAGAGGAAGACAGACTCCTGGTTTCTCAGATTAATTTAGAGAAAGCACCAGATTGGTTTTGCCAGGTAAATATAAAATAGGTTTTGATTGTTTGATTGTGCTTGTGATTTCCTCTTTAAGGGATGTTTAGATATCCACCATATTGATGGGTTATTGATGGTATTGACGTTTATGCACGCTCTCGAGAGTCTTGCCTCAGTGCTTATCTTCCGCTATTCAACAGCGACAACAAACAAACTGCAACACTAGGTAACGTTATCTTAGAGATGGAATCTAGCAAACGGCCGGCTTCCTGTTGCTCGTGCTCACGCAGACACTTTTTTGGGCTTACGCGGAGTCTGTGTTGTGCTGTTTGTTGACATTAGTGGATTCAACCTCTAAGCTAACATTAGCTAGTGTTGCACACTGTTTTTCACTGTAGAAGAGCAGAGAGGCACTCTCGGGAGCGCGCATACATGTCACATCCTTTACATTTTCCCAGCAAAACCGACCCGCTCCCTTTGCATAAAAATCAGTCTACAGGCTGTTATAGGCAACCTAGGAAGTTGGGGAAGGTCTCATTTTTTAAGTTGTGTTACAAGCCATTCACACATTGGCAGTAAAAAAGCAATTCATACATGAAGTATTAATATATGTATATATCTTACATATAGTAACTTTATGGGGGTTGGGGGGGATATAACCAACTAGTATTTCCAATGTCAACTTGTAGCTGCATTACTGTTTAGTAGACTATTCTCACACCTCCCTAGTGTGTGTGTATGTGTGTGTTTGAGGTACATGTCCTGATTTGCCAAAAGTAATTCAAATATGTTTGTAATTACATTTATGCTCATAACAGAGTTATGACAACTTTGGACATAGAGCAGTTCAAATGACTGAGTGGCTTAAAAATAATATCTTGCCGCCAGCTCAGGCTGAGCAATACATGAAAGAGACTGCCATCCACAGGGCCAAATGGATTCGAGATAATGGCACCAAGGGTTTAACAGAAATAGTCAGTGAGTATCCATGTCTCCTCGACACTCCGGGCATGGTAGGTTTAAATTTGAAACAAACATTGGCTCAATATTTTTTTACTTCTTATACAACTTTATTTGCCATTTTTGTCTTTTGTCTGTACTTTAGATATCCCAGGACTTCTCTGTTTTGAATTCAGACTGTGCTTCAAAACTCACAGAAAACTGGGTTCCTGTATTTAAGGATAAGATCCTGCGGTTTGCCAGAAGAGAGAAGCAGGCTCTTCATTTGCTTTCTGATGTAGACACTATGTCAGCAGGTATTTTTCCTTTTGGGTCAATTATTACTTTATAACACCATTTCATACTTACAGATTAATTGCGGTCAGGTTTTATTAAAGGTGCACGCAGCGATTCCTGAGAAACACTGTTGATATTCGAACTCAAATGCCAAAACAAACACACCCCTCCCTTCAGTGCTATTTTGGAAGCTCTGACCCCCAAATCGTCTCGGAGTCTCTCCACCGCTGAATGGCCTCGCCGATGTTGACGCAGTTCCTAGCCCTCGACTTATCATAATCCTTCTTTTTAAGGGTGTGTTCACACTTGTAGTTCGGTTCTCTTGGTCCTCTTGGTCCGGATCAAAAAAGAAAATGTTACATTTAGCCCTGGTTCGCTTAGCGTTCACACTGGCATTTTTAACACCGAACCTAACGATACAAAACCAAAGGCATCAGGAAAAAGTCACAACCTGATTGGACAGCTTTTATGACTTATATTTTCCGATCATCCAAAACAATGCTGGCTGCTGGGCGAAATGCACTCGTTATATTTATATATGTATATATGGTGTTATTTTTACCAGCTGAGAACAAACGAAGAGCTAATAAAATGTGTAAAGGAGTCAAAACAGTACCAGGAATTCCTCCATTGCACACACAAATGAAGATATGCTGCAAAGACGGCTGATGGCTGTTCCGACGCCTGTACCGAACTGTAATGGGCAACATAGCTCCTATGATGAGAAGAACCAGGTATGCTTGAGGTCAGTATTAGGTAAATTACTTACTGTTTTTGGTCTGTTTAGACATCATTGGTCCAGGTTGCATTCATACATCAATCGAACCACACCAGAGTTCGTTTGGAAGCGGAACCAAACCTGCCAAGTGTGAACACACCCTTCATTTATATTCGTCAGACCTTTTTCTCTTGGTCTGTTTCTCAGCCATTTGTCCTCCTTGGAGTTTAGAAAGTTTGCATCAGCCAGATTTCTAATGAATTTCCCTCTCTCTCTGCCCCCACCCCCCATCCTGTGCACGTGCAAGAACTACCCCCCCCCCCCCCCGTTGCTGATTGGCTGGAGTAGTGTTGTGTAGATCTGTCCAGTCAACTTTGTTTTTGTCGCATTTAAAGCTAGCAGACTGTGAGGAGATATTTGCAGAATTTGACAAAGTGTGTTGAATTAGAATTACTGAGTGCATCTTTAACAAGATGTTTTGTTAACATTTTAAGTGATTTGTTAACATTTTGTTTGTTTTCATTCTAAAGACATACAGAGTGACATCGCTTTACTGGTCTTTCCTATGGTGCTTCCAACATCTGTCCACAAGATTGGAAGGAAAATGTTTAGACCAAGATTCATAGAAACCAGGAAGGCCTTCATAGACATACAGCCTGTAAGTTAACAGCTATTTCTAAAAGCATTGTACTCTACATATGCAATGCTCTGATTTTGCAGTTAATGACTCCTAAAGCTTAAAAAAGCACCCAAACTTTTCTTAGTGTTCACTTAAAGGAACAGTTCTGCAAGAAATTAAAATTCTGTTTTTTATTCTCCCTCTTGTCGTTCCAAACCTGTAAGACTTTTGTTCAACTTTGGAACATAAATGAAGATATTTGAAGAATGTTCTCAGCTGTTCTTGTCCATATAATGAAAGACAATGATGATTTGTAATTTCAAGCTTAAAAAAGGACATAAAGGCATAATAAAAGTTCTTCTTACAGTTCAGGTCATATATCAGAAGTGTTCTGAAGTGATCCCATCACTTTATATGATGATTAGATTGATTATTGATGACTATACACGCTCAAATCACTTAAGTCCGGATAAATGGGCAGGGTTGCATCAGGAATGACATCCGGTGTAAAACGTGCCAAATACAAGATGCGGATCATCCGCTGTGGTGACCCCTGATGGGAGCAACCGAAAGAAGCAAATCACTACACCGATCAGCGAACACACATAACGCATACAAAATGACATCACAAACCTCTGCTAACATCAAACCTCACTGATTCTCAGAGACGTCATGATGGCATAACATTAGGTTTGATTTAATGGCAGTGTTGTAGTTTTTGTATACGCAAGTTAGAATGAGTGTCATGATTTAATTTGAGAGTAAATAATGACTTACTAAAATTTAAGTTGATCATATAAAATGATTGTATTGCTACAGAACACTTCTGATATATGATTTGAGCCACATGGAGAACTTTTGGTTTGGTTGCTTTTGATTACATGGACAAAAACAGCTGAGCTCAAATATCTTCATTTATGTTCTGAAGATGACCAAAAGTCATGCAGGTTTGGAACAATGTGAGGGTGAGTTAAATGATGACAGAATTTTCATTTTTGGGTGGACTATTCCTTTAAATCATTATTTACTCTCAAATGAAAAAAAAAATCATTTATCAATTCAAGCCTGTGGCAGCGGGGGCGTGGTCAAGCATCTCTCCGGAGAGAGAGAAAGCGGTAAGGGCGCTTACACCTGAGTTAAATGATGTCTAACACCTGTCTCTAATTTCAGTGAGCACGGGGAGAGCGGCATAAATAGAGCCACACAGCAGTTAGAGGGGAGAGAGAGCCTGGGCACGGACTATGAAGCCAGAAGTTTTGATGATTGTAAATTTGAAAGTTTATTTTGTAAGCTAGTTTGTGGATGTTTTTAGACTGTGTTTGCCAACAACGTAAAGCCCTGAGAGTGTGTTGTGCTGCACTGAGGAAAATAAAAAAACGCTTACCTGAACCAGGAAATCTGCTTCTCGCCTCCTCCTTCCACTGAGAAGTGTTACAAAGCCCTAATCAAATATGGGGAAATACCAATAACTTCAAACATTGGTTCTTGTCTCTCCTGAGACCAAATGTCATGACATAAGAACCAGTGAGGATTTTATTGATGTAGCCACCATGTTGGATTTCAGCATCGTATACTGGCTGTGCAGCATAAAAAGTAACCGTGAGTCACATGAACTACTTCAATGAAACTAGAGTGCTTTAAGCGTAATGACCAAAACTTCTTACATTGTTGCAGAGTTACAGTATATTTTGTTTTATTTATTTATTTTTTCTTTCCAGATTGGTACCAATATGGCTGAATACCTTCGATGTGCGAAAAACACCACCGAATTTTCATATGTCCTGATGCTTGGAGACAACAACCAGTGCTTTCAAGCCTTTGTTGTTATAAACGGAGAAGCGCTTGAGCAAAACACATTGCTGGCAGCAGTAGATGTTTGCTGTAAGGCATTCTACACCTTAGATGTCAATTTCCCCAAACCGTGTTCCCCAGTGTGGGAATTTTTACAGATTGTGGTGTATGGACTTCCTGGAAATGAATCCCCAGCTATAAGGATTCTGCGAGCATACATTTCTCATACATCTGTCTAAACCTCTTATACTGCTGTAGATGTTCGCATTTAATGCATTCTACACATCCGGTATTAATTTTTCAAAACAGTGTTTTCATCTTAAGCATTTAATATTTATTTTTTTGTATGTTGATTGAGTTTTGTCAGTGCAGAGCCAGGGTCAAGGGCAAAAAACTGTTATGAATTGCTTTTTAAGAATTCATATTTTTCCTGTGTTTTTTGCTCAGCTTGTAGTGTGTTATATTAGAAAGATTGGTTGAATGCAAAAAGTTCATTTTTTATCCTTTGTAATTGCACTTAATTTGCACAAACTCATGCACACACATTGAAAACTGTTTTTAGTTGTGCATAATTGTATACATTTCGGGGTGTTCTCATCAATAAATGTTTACCATTTTATTATTACTGTAGCCTGTGTTACTCTAGTCATTGTGTATGTGTGTTAAAGTGGTTTTAATGACCATGATTTCTGTGTACATTTCCAACCCAATTGGGTTCATTTTAACCCAGCAGTTTTGTCATTTTTAACCAATAGTTGGGTTAAAACAAATTAACCCAGCACGCTGGGTTGGGTTAAATGTTTGACCCAGCATGCTGGGTTAATTTTTTTAACCCAACTATTGGTTAATAAATGAAATTTCTGGGTTAAAATGAACCCAATTGGGTTGGAAATTTACACAGAAATCATGGTCATTAAAACCACAGAAATGGTTCGTTCATTTTTGACCCAGTGCTGGGTTGCCAAAATAACCCAAATTGGGTTGTTTTTAACCCAGCATTTTTTAGAGTGTAGTATAGGCTTAAAACAAACACCATCTAAATGTGTATTTTGGAAGTTTTCTTTCCATTAGAGTAAAACACACGGAAGCAAAATAGAACAAAATCTCAAAATTGACCACTACATGAAAAAAGTGTCCTGCCTTAAACAGTAACTTCATAATTTTGATCGTAGGCTCCTCATCTAATAATCTATCCATTCTATTAGTTTGTTGTATGCTGATAGATCTTTACATGATACAGACAGAAGGTTGCTGCTGTAAGGGAGGAAGGAGAGACAACAAGGGAATGGAAGTAACAGATTTTATTTCAAAGTTCAAGACATTTTTTTGTAATAATTTCAGTTAAGTTGCTGTATTTTTGTATTTTGTCAATCATTTTTTTGCAGTGTTTTTTCCTGTAAAATTAACAAAATAGCAGCAACAGCCTTTTTCAATTTAGTGTGAAGATTTCTGTTGATTTTGAAGTGTTATGTATTCCAATAACACCAAAAGAATTAAAACGATTTATTGCCTTGTGCAAAATAAACAAATTATTAGGGAAACTATGTCCCTCTCCTTGGTGCAGTCATTTATTCTAAATATATACTTGAAACTAGTAGCATAGAAAACATGCTCATTGTGGCATATAGTTTTCTTTGCTGTTGCTCTTGTGATAAACCTAGTGAACACTAAAGAAGACTATGGTCTCTGTGTGAACGGATAACAATTGCGTGCTGTGAGGGAATTAAAATAAATTGGTAAGGAAGTCAGAGTTGTGTTAATATATTTAACGTTTTGTTAAAAAAAAAAAAAAAAAAAAAAAGAAAATATATATATATATATATATATATATATATATATATTAATAAATAATTATGAGAAGTGCCCTTTTTTTCTCCACTTGAGCCCCTGCCCCCCAAAATGTCTGTGCACTTCTCTGGAAAAGATCGTATAAAAACACTATGAAACTATACTGAGGGAGTGGCCAAACCTGAAACAGGTGATTTTGAAAGTTGTTCAGCTCATAGCTCAGTGCTCTCTTTTGATAGAACTCTAGAATTACAGGTACAAATTGTGTTTTGAAAAAAAACAGTTCCGATTCTAAAATCTGACTGGACGAGTGAGTTATAAAACAACTATAAAACCTAAGCCTGTACTCGCACATAGTTATATTTGTTCATGATGACATGTTCGTTTCAGTAGTTTCGAGAACATTTGTTGGCAAACCACCCAACATATATTTCTTCCTTGTTTTGAAGAGTTTCTCAAGATCTTTAGATCTAATCTATTAATCCAAGTCAAGAGTTATTTATTGACATTTCTCTCCTGCATGGCAAGATATCTCCTCCAGTATCTCCTGAACAACTGCTACTTTGAAATTATTGGGATTGGGAATTATTGAGAATTTTATTGTTAAGTGGAACAGTTCTTACGCTGACGCCTTTAAAAATGTACCATAAAACTACTTCTTTGTAAAGTATTTTCAGTAAAGTAATCTGCAGGAGTGTTTATTAGGTTCACTTCTCAGTTTATGTTTTCAAATATTATTGGAAAATTCATCATGGCCAAATGTCAAAAATATTGTTCTAAAGAAATTAGTTGTTTATTTAACAGACTGAGAGAGATTTTAAGTGTAAAGACAGACAACATTCAAAAGGACTGATAAAACCATCCGTCTCAGGTGATACAATCACACGTGAACAGTGCTTAATGCTTTATCGTAGTAATATCCACCTTTTTCCCAGGCAGCGAAATTATCCATTATGCTCAGCGCGTTCTTCCAATGCGGATGCAACAGACTTCCCCTTTGCAGCTTATTCCCATTACCAAGCACTTTAATATCACTAACAACAGTCAACAACGGAAGAACAGTGTTTACTTAACGTAAACATTTTCTCACTAATGTCTGCGTATGGACATTAGGTTTCGACAGCAATCCCGAATAGATGAGAATACAATCACACACATTTGCATGGTAAACTTACTGGACTCTTGCGCTCTCTGCACGCACCCTGTGTGTGTGTGTGTGTGTGTGTGTGTGTGTGTGTGTGTGTGTGTGTGTGTGTGTGTGTGTGTGTGTGTGTGTAAAAGAGAGAGAGAGACACATACATACAGTACGCAGAGAGAGAGAGAGAGAGAGAGAGAGAGAGAGAGAGAGTACACGAATATGATGCGCTAGATTTCATTGCGTTTCTTGTTGTGCACTTCAAAATGAAAACAGCCAAATCCCGCACATTTAGGGAATCTAGAAATCCCACCGGATGCTTCATTAAGGTTCTAAAAAGAGGACATGTCCGTGAAAAGGGGGTGTATGGTCCATCATAGGTTCAATTTAAAAAATCTTCCGATTTATGGCATTATTTCTGCATTAACAAGTGCCGCCTTCAACTCTGTCTCTCCCTCATTCACATACACTCACAGTGGGAGATATGAACCTCGTAAAGATATAATACAAAATATAAGGACCTTGGCTTAAATGTTTTTCATCTTTGATATCTTCCAAAATGACAGACATCATTTGGAAATATCTGTCAATGTTTTAAAAAATAGGCAAGTGACAGAGAATTAGTTTAATGCAACCTCTGATTATTACATCTGGTTTGACTCGAAATGTTTCAGTATTGACAGCTTTTGTGGGGGCTTATTGTTGTGACATTCATTTTACAGTAGTTTTTAAGCCATGTGTAGTTGTTATAACTCCCTATAACAGCGCATATTCATCCAGTAACAACTAAGCGGAAGTCTCTCGCCGTAATGGCGACACCCATAGAGAAGTCAGGAAAAAGGTGGATATTAGTACTAGGTGTAAATGGTGATCTGTCTCACCTGACCAATTGTGATTGCATCAACCGACACGAGGAAACAGCCTATTGTGTTCAACTTTATACAAAAAAGTAGTACCCACTGAGGTCATTTTTCTAAGCTTTATTTCAACTGGTCGATCAGCAGACCAACAAGTGTTGACAGGCTTCAGTTAAGCATGAAATGGTGGCAATGACAAGAATCTCTCTCTCAAATCTAAGAAACCTTTCCTCAACCATATTGGGGTATGAGGACATACACACCATCAAGTGATGGCTTGAAGTTGTATTAGTGCACTGTACACCATGCCAGCAAGAAACTGTCTGACATACATTTTGTAAATTCAAATGAGATTATGGTTACAATGGACCATAAATTAAGTAATGACAAATATAATTTTCTTACACCTTTATATAAGTGTAAATATATGACTTTTTGAGACTGGGTGAGTGTATGTTGTTTTTTTTTTACAAATTCACAGTATGCCCACCTCTTCAGACACTACTACACCACTGGCCATAAGGATGGACACCTGGCGCTGAATTACCCCAAACAGCAGGGAGAGGAGCCGGAGATTCCAGTATAATAGCTCTTTTAACTTTTTATTTTTTATTTTTTATTTATTTATTTATTTTTTTTTTTTTGTGGTATTCTAGCATTAAAGGGATTGTTCACCCAAAAATATTTGTATCTTCAGAGTTCTGGCCATTGTATTGTATGGACCTACAGAGCAGAGATATTCTTCTAAAAATCTTCATCTGTGTTCAGCAGAAGAACGAAGTCATACACATCTGGGATGGTATGAGGGTGAGTAAATGATGGGAGAATTTTCATTTTTTGGGTGAACTATCCCTTTAATGTGCATTCATTGGACAGAAAATGAGGAGTGTTGGGCACAAAATGAGAGGACAAATTGATTTATCAAAATGGACATTGCAAGAGTAAAAATAGATCACTTTATTTAGAAAAGTTGGGAGGCCCAGAGTATTATACAGGAATGGGGACAATACATCATGATAGTACAAGATGACAAATTCGTAAGAAACTGTATGACTTCTACTCGCATAGAGAAAAATAACGAACCAACAAACGATTCCAGATAGCTTACGCACACCTTCAAGATGTCTGTTTCATCTGAAAAGCATTGCATTCTAATTAATATCTGTTAAACATCTTAAAATGATCATATTTACAAATATTCTAAATCATAAATGTCTCAAAGACATCTAGTAAATGTCTTATTGACATCCGAGAGGAAACATCTTTTTGACATATTGCAGATGAGCAAACAACCTAAAAAAAATATGTCTTCCAGATGTAAAATACACATCTTGGTGATGTAAGTGTGCTATCAGGGCAATGTTATGATTTTTTTTATAAGTTATAAATTTAACCTCAAACCCACACCTAACCATCAAGTCTAACCCCCTATCCAAACCCTAAATCTTAAAAAAAAAAAAGTGTTGGATAGGAGCTTAGCTAAAATGTGATGCCTGTTTTATATCCATTTGAAATTCTCTTTGCTGATTGGTCAGTTTGTATGGGAATAAAGTTGTACCCTTTGTACGAGCCAAGTCGTACAATATCTTACAGTCTTATACAAATTATGAGTTTTTGTGAGCTGCAAGCCCCCAATGTAGTTTTTTTTTTTTTTTTTATTCCTGCGCTAACTGAAGTACCAGCTGTTGAGATCTTTAACTACTCTGTAGTTCTTATTTTTTCTGATATGTTCACAAGCCCGACAGGCATGTTCAAGACCAAATGCAGATGCCCTTGAAACGAAATGTTCTCTCCAGGTAAAATACTGCCTATACATGTTCTCATTTTGGTCCATAAAATTGAGATGATCTGCCAGTTCTTTGGGAGAGGGGAAGTCATCTACATGGATGAAGGCTTTGCTCGGTATGAACTGCTCATAGTTCTCTCTGGGCGGGCCAAGAACAACAGGAACCGTACCAAGCAATAGAGGGTTGTACAGTTTTTCTGTAATGTAGTCTCTATGAATGGAACTCTCAAATGACAGGTAAAATTTGCAACTAGACACCACGTTTGAATATTCATCACCATTAATGCGCCTGTTGAAATGTCCTCCAAAAGCCTCCACGTGAATGTATTTCGATAACTCAGTATAGTAATATGAACGCTTATGGTGTGAATTATAGTTACTCACTATCCAGCAGACTAGTTTATCCTTTTGTGGGATTGTATATTTTTTCTCCTCAATTGTGGCCTCTGAGAGCCAACCGTAAGGTACCTGGACATCAGAATCCCGACGATAACTTGAAGTCAAATTAAACAGATCCTTCAGCTGGGGAATTTGTGGTGAATTGGCTGGAGACTCCATATTCATCCATATCCATTTCTGAAATGCTGGTCGAGGTAGTTTTGGCATATTAGATAAATCCCACTTGATATCTCTATGATGAAACCATACACCATGTGCTTGGTTATACATATCTTTGTCATCTGTAAAACGGCAGCCTTGAATATTAAAAGCCGAACTGCAGGGTCCAAAGCCAAAACTATATCCAAAAGGCCACATCCAGATCAAAATAATGGTGTCTGGATCGTCTCTCTTCGCTGTTGCCACTTGTTTTGTTGTTTTAGTAGTTGTCATCTGTTGTCTTTCCAAGATGAAGTTCACAGTGCAGGTGTTGTTTTCTATATGGGTGTAGTTTTGCATCTTAAAAACACTGAGGCAGATTTCTGCAGTGACATTATTCATGTGGATGGGAGCAGCAGGACATTTAAACCAGCTTGTGGTTGGCTCATAATACACATACAAAATTGCCGTAATACATGCAAACAAAATTACAGCAATTATTATGCTCTGATTGCTTTTGGCAGAAGTTATGGACATCATCATTTACTGGTGAAGGAAGAAGATATAGAATTGTTTGATATTTGGCTTCAAGGATTTGTTTAAAATTAAATAAATGAAAAACCTCTAGTTTTGTGTCAGAAAGTTGTGGTCCAGTCTGTTTAGTCCAATAGGTAATATCTAAGAAAGTAGATGTGTATATTTAGAAGCTATAAAATCACACTTTCTAGGCATTATGTAGGCTATTTCTTGTTATGGACCAAAATGTGGTCCAACCTAATTATTGCTTTCCAGAGGACCAACACTTTAAGACACAAAAGAGATTCGAAGTGACTTTTGCAAGCATGCACCGCAGAATATTAAAACCTGGATTAATGGGACATTTTACTCTTACAAATATGTCAAAGAAAATGGTAAAACAAGCATTCTCCTAGAAGTCTGCACCCTTTACATTAAGGTTCATAACAGTAAACCATCATTGTAGTATAACATACTGAGTTTCAGAGCGATTGGCCTCACCAGCGGTATAAAACGGGTGGTTTAGACTATAAATTCTGATTGGATGAGCCATACCAAAGTGCTCTAGCCTTTGTATAATGCTTATTTAAATAAATAAATAAATAAACGCCACATTATATATTAATGTGTCAACATACAGTTGATAGGCTATACATTGCTTGGCAAGTGTAAACCACATCAAGCTAATGAACCATATTACTTGATGGACGAATTGTTAATTCCGATTTTCATTGTTAATAATAAATGTACATTAAAAAATTTAACACCTCTTTTAGCGGTAAAAACAAGTTTCAACGTTTAACGAATTTACAATGTAGCGATTTAAAAATATAAAACCCAGTTTATTTAAGCAGCCTACAGCAATATCTCCCAGAAATTTAACATAAAAAATATATATATATATATAAAAATACAATTATGTAGGGTAGGCCTACATACAGTATATCATATCATATTTTAGTTGTAATGTGTAGTGTTTTCGACGTTCAGAAAAAAAATCAATAAATGCAAATCAGCTGGTCTCTTAAAATAAATACTCAAAGTAAAATAAAACTCACAGTAGACATTCGTTTTGTTTTTGAGGTGTATCTTTTTCCTATTCGTTTTATATTAAATCACAATCAACAGAACTCAGGTAAACTTACCTCTGTCTTTGTAGTCTATCAGAACATTTCGCTGCCCATGGGTTTTTAGAAAGGTACACCAATACCTGTTACTGAAGTCCCTCCCATGTTTGAGGCACCGATTAGATAAGACGATGGAAACAGGCCTATCAGGTTTTGCAGTGAAATCATAAAGTCAAGATATTGTCCCCTTGCAGGAAATGAAATGGTATATTTAGGAGCTACATTTATGAGAACAGATCGTATAAAAACACTATGAAACTATACTGAGGGAGTGGCCAAATCTGAGACAGGTGATTTTGAAAGTTGTTTAGCTCATAGCTCAGTGCTCTCTTTTGATAGAACTCTAGAATTACAGGTACAATTTGTGTTTTGAAAAAAACCAGTTCCGATTCTAAAATCTGACTGGACGAGTGAGTTATAAAACAACTATAAAACCTAAGCCTGTACTCGCACATAGTTATATTTGTTCATGATGACATGTTCGTTTCAGTAGTTTCGAGAACATTTGTTGGCAAACCACCCAACATATATTTCTTCCTTGTTTTGAAGAGTTTCTCAAGATCTTTCGAGATATTTGCGCAACAACTGTTACAATCCACAAATTTTGAGATATATTTTAGAATATTTCTTTTCTCAGGAATGTCTTTTTTTTTTTTAACCCAGCTTTATTAAAGGAATATTCCAGGTTCAACACAAGTTAAGTTCAGTCAACAGAATTTGTGGCATTATGTTGATTATCACAAATTTCGACTCGTCCGTCCTTTTCTTTAAAAAACGCAAAAATCTGGGTTACAGTGAAGTCAAAATACATTTTTTGTGGTAATCAATATTATGCCACAGATACTGTCAATTTAGCTTAATTTGTATTAAACACGGAATTTTCCTATAAAACAATGATTTACTCTTGTTTTGGACACACTAGTTCAATGAGCTTCAAATGTCTAATCTATTAATCCAAGTCGAGTTATTTATTGACATTTCTCTCCTGCATGGCAAGAGATCTCCTCCAGTATCTCCTGAACAACTGCTGCTTTGAAATTATTGGGATGAAAGGTCAGCTAACTCCCTTGAGATAATTTTATTAAGTGGAACATTTCTTACGCTGACGCCTTTAAAAATGTACCATAAAACTACTTCTTCTTTATAAAGTATTTTCAGTAAAGTAATCTGCAGGAGTGTTTATTAGGTTCACTTCTCAGTTTATGTTTTCAAATATTATTGGAAAATTCATCATGGCCAAATGTCAAAAATATTGTTCTAAAGAAATTAGTTGTTTATTTACCAGACTGAGAGACAACATTCAAAAGGACTGATAAAACCATCCGTCTCAGGTGATACAATCACACGTGAACAGTGCTTAATGCTTTATCGTAGTAATATCCACCTTTTTCCCAGGCAGCGAAATTATCCATTATGCTCAGCGCGTTCTTCCAATGCGGATGCAACAGACTTCCCCTTTGCAGCTTATTCCCATTACCAAGCACTTTAATATCACTAACAACAGTCAACAACGGAAGAACAGTGTTTACTTAACGTAAACATTTTCTCACTAATGTCTGCGTATGGACATTAGGTTTCGACAGCAATCCCTAATAGATGAGAATACAATCACACACATTTGCATGGTAAACTTACTGGAATCTTGCGCTCTCTGCACGCACCCTGTTTGTGTGTGTGTGTGTGTGTGTGTGTGTGTGTGTGTGTGTAAAAGAGAGTGAGAGACACATACATACAGTACGCAGAGAGAGAGAGTACACGAATACGATGCGCTAGATTTCACTGCGTTTCTTGTTGTGCACTTCAAAATGAAAACAGCCAAATCTAGAAATCCCACCGGATGCTTCATTAAGGTTCTAAAAAGAGGACATGTCCGTGAAAAGGGGGTGTATGGTCCATCATAGGTTCAATTTAAAAAAATCTTCCGATTTATGGCATTATTTCTGCATTAACAAGTGCCGCCTTCAACTCTGTCTCTCCCTCATTCACATACACTCACAGTGGGAGATATGAACCTCGTAAAGATATAATACAAAATATAAGGACCTTGGCTTAAATGTTTTTCATCTTTGATATCTTCCAAAATGACGGACATCATTTGGAAATATCTGTCAATATTTTAAAAAATAGGCGAGTGACAGAGAATTAGTTTAATGCAACCTCTGATTATTACATCTGGTTTGACTCGAAATGTTTCAGCATTGACAGCTTTTGTGGGGGCTTATTGTTGTGACATTCATTTTACAGTAGTTTTTAAGCCATGTGTAGTTGTTATAACTCCCTATAACAGCGCATATTCATCCAGCAACAACTAAGCGGAAGTCTCTCGCCGTAATGGCGACACCCATAGAGAAGT
This sequence comes from Myxocyprinus asiaticus, assembly GCF_019703515.2. NCBI lineage: Eukaryota > Metazoa > Chordata > Actinopteri > Cypriniformes > Catostomidae > Myxocyprinus > Myxocyprinus asiaticus. The sequence continues at coordinate 6,772,628 of NC_059373.1, read as the reverse complement.
CAGGAAAAAGGTGGATATTAGTACTAGGTGTAAATGGTGATCTGTCTCACCTGACCAATTGTGATTGCATCAACCGACACGAGGAAACAGCCTATTGTGTTCAACTTTATACAAAAGAGCAGTACCCATTGAGGTCATTTTTCTAAGCTTTATTTCAACTGGTCGATCAACAGACCAACAAGTGTTGACAGGCTTCAGTTAAGCATGAAATGGTGGCAATGACAAGAATCTCTCTCTCAATCTAAGAAACCTTTCCTCAACCATATTGGGGTATGAGGACATACACACCATCAAGTGATGACTTGAAGTTGTATTAGTGCACTGTACACCATGCTAGCAAGAAACTGTCTGACATACATTTTGTAAGTTCAAATGAGATTATGGTTACAATGGACCATAAATTAAGTAATGACAAATATAATTTTCTTACACCTTTATATAAGTGTAAATATATGACTTTTTGAGACTGGGTGAGTGTATGTTGTTTTTTTTTTACAAATTCACAGTATGCCCACCTCTTCAGACACTACTACACCACTGGCCATAAGGATGGACGCCTGGCGCTGAATTACCCCAATCAGCCGGCAGAGGAGCCGGAGATTCCAGTTAGAGAGAGAAAGAGATGCATGCAGCCAATGAACGTGTGCATTCTGCGTTGGGCACACGGAGCTGTGTGTGTGTGTGCCAGCGAGTGTGTGCTGTAAAGCAGTTTTATGTTGTGTCCAAGTGAACTGTGTCTAATTAAAGTCTTCCATGAACCCGGCTCCTGCTTCCTCCTTCATAGGGAAGGCAGAGATCTGCCACAGTATTTTTGACTTAAAACATAAAAACAGTTCATTTAGATGTTAGCGCATGAAGCAAATGTTTAGGTTATCTGTGGCATGCCCCATACGGTAAAAAAATATATTTTTTCTAGCCAAAATATATTTTAAATATATGCCAAATATATGTTGTAACTGTGAAGCTCAATAAAATATATTTTTGAAATCAAAAATATATTTAATTTCAACCTTCATTTCACAAAATATATTTTGAAATGTATTTCAGGGTCAAGAAAATACATTTCCAACCTTACAGAATGTGGATGGAGATCAAAAGTATCCATTATTTAAAATGAAAAAAAAAAAAAAAAAAAAAAAAAAGAAGTGTGTTAGAAGAATTACATTCTAAAATAGTTTACCGTAGAGTAACAGGAATATATCTTATGTACAACATCAAAAAATAGTTGGCTACAAATAAAAATAAGATAACAGATCATGTTTATTTATTTGCTTGTCACATTACAGAATACCTCACTACTAATGTAGTGTACAGTTGACTTTGACATTAACTGTCAGGGATACAGTAGGACATTTAATGATAACAAGGCAGTAAGTGTACTGTATGATATGATGTTTTGAAAAGGAACCAGAACAACAACGATGCACTAAATTGCAATGTACACTTTAATGTTTTGACATTAATTCATTAAGGGATACAATATAACACTTTAATGGTAACACACAAAGTATTAATATCATTGGTATAATTTTCTGTTTAAAATAAACAGAGCAACAACAATGCATACTATATAATACTGCAAATGTACCGTACATTTGACTTTTTGCCATTAAATATTCAATTAAGTTTGTGGTTTTTTTAACCTATTGATGAAATTAAGATGACACAATAAAGGACAACATTGAGGATTATTCGTAAAACACAAACGGTAAACATTTGTAATAAAGATAGAATGTTATTTATTGTGAAATCTATGCTTACCAAGCAGTTTTTCAGGGAATTAAAAAAATTTATCTTCTTGTTGCAGGATCCGTACGATAATTGGTGCACGCAGCACAGTCTGCGCATGCGCATTGTCTTAGTGATGTTAGAGACATAATTAGATTTTAAAAATAAAAACTAAAATATTTATAGAATCCTAAAAAAAAATTAATGTAAGTGCAAAGTAAAAAAATAAATGAATCAAAATTTCTGCTCATTAAAAAAAGCAGCTTGATTACGTCGTTTAACCTTTTTTTTTTAAATAACCGTTGCCTGAGGCGCGAATTCCGACCGTGACCGCACGCTGGAAGACACAAGCTGATTATGTTCGCGTTAATTAAGTGGGTGGAGGATGAAAAATTCTCAATTCTGCCCACTGAACATATTAGAAAATTTGATGAGGATTAATTCTCAGCAGGAATGGAGGAAAATGACGTTTACTTGGTGGAGTGGCGCCAAGGCGTCGAAGAACCGAAAGGGGGGGTGGCCGGCCTATGAGGCCTCCATCATCAAGATAGCAGGTGCCTATTTTTATTATCCTATTTCCAATATAATACTCTTATATTATCCTAAATTATTCTGTATACCGCTTGTAGATTTATAACAAGACGTCAGTAAAATATTCATTTTGTTATTTTTTTTTAGTTAACATCAGGACCGAACTACAAACATTAGCCTTTTTCTTAGCATTATTCTACCTCCTCAGAAAGGGAAAGAACTTTACAAATAAAACTTAAGCAAATTGAAGAACAGCTACCCAAATCAGACATTCTGAAGAGAAAGAGTAAACCTTCAGTGAAACTCCTAGAGGCCGCAGAGATGAGAGAGGAACCAGCAGCTAAGAAAAAGGTTAGTGTTGGTCAGAACCATGTGTGTGTGTGTTATATATATATATATATATATATATAATATATATATATGATTGGTCTTTCTACTGTGTTTATTTATTTTCAAAATTTATTCACATTTAATTTTACTTTCACAGAAATCCCATCTCTCCTTCTGGCTACAGAGCACTTACTCCAGGAGGTTAGAATTGTTTACATAATATAAAGCACAGTTACTAATGACAATGTTCCACATTTCCTTGCCTTTTTAAACTTAAGACCTTTTAGAGTTTTTTGGTTGCTCAGTAGTAATATTTCTGCCTATTTATTTCAGCCCATGAAATCAAATACTGAAATAAAATGTTCCTGAAGTAAGATTTAAATCTAATTTATTAATTTGTTTGTCATTATTGTTTTTGGTGCAGTTTACAATAGCTGTTGCAGATGTTCATGATGTACATTTTACATGTTGTTCATATCTATGAACATATGATATAGATAAAAAACAAATAAACTAGTGCATTGTACTTGGGGCCATGATCACAAACATTGTTTCATTAATTGATCATTAGAAACTTATTTTGTAACAACAATTGTCCAGTACTATTGCTAACATATCCATTTACTGTATTAATTTTAGCCTTTGGAATCAAATGCAGATTTCCTTGATGTAAGTTATGCATTAAGTATATTGTTTTTATTTTGTTTTTACATTCAAATATACTTGTACAATCAGGAACTTTATTCATAGCATCCTAGTGATTTGAACATGACTGTGGTAGATAAAGAATAGTTCACCTAACATTTATATTTCTCATTTACTCACCCTTGTGTTGTCAAGTTTGTATGACTTTTTTTTTTTTTTCTTCAGCATAACGGCAAGATATTTTCTGATGGAGATATGGTGAGTATATGCATATAGACATACAGTCCTAGTGCTTAACACATGCACAGAGCACTAGGTGGAACCAGGAAGTTATTTAATTAATCATGTTCATGAAGTTGATTGCTGATGTCAAGATTTATAGTAGAGGTATATTTTGGAGGAACATTTTGGTCTGTTCTCACCCAAAAATCAAGAAGACATTTGCTTAAGACATTTATTAAACTACTGGAGTCTTGTGTCTTACAATTAAGCTTTTTATGTCTTTTTCAGAACATGAAACTCTGTACCTATTCACTTGCATTGTATGGGTGTATTCAAGTCATACCGCCATCAAAATATAAGTCACATGACTTACAAGCAGTAATGTTTAGATAACGTTGCACAACTGTGATATTCTGATAAAATCTTTGTAGATGTATGATGCTCAGTGTTGTGTATTGTTTTTAATCTATCAATATTCTGCTTCACAGGTGCCGAAGGCTCCATCCAAGGCTTCTCTGTCTGGTTCTGCCAAAGTATGTATTTTGTTTTCACCTATGAAAAAATACATGGTGCAGTTACATTTAGTGTCATTGCTTTGTTCATTCTTAATAAAGTGTGTCTGTAATAACATTGACTACTTTTTTTTTTTTTTTTTTTTTTAGTGTTCCAGTGATGCTAATTATGTAAGTATTTTTGCTGAGGATTTAGGTCTGTACATACAGATTTGTTATGCATTTCTGTGATGGGTGAAATGGCTGAATAAAAACTTTTTTTAAAGAATTTATTTGAAAATAATGTATATTGTAAATCTCTTTGTGATCACAACCACAGGTTTAGTTAGCACATGGCACAGGCATAAAAATTCTAAAGCATCAATGGTCTTCCTCCCTGCAGACCCAAACAGCCACTTCAATGGTGCGTGTTCTTTTAATGGTCGCCTTCCCACTGGAGGTTCTGATCCACAGCAATTTGAAAGGTAAACAGTTTCGAAGGCCAGGTCAAACTCTTAGATATAAATCTGAGTAGTTTAAAAAAGGCTAATTCTACCTCTCCTTCATTATTTTCTTTACTGTCCAAAACATACCCATAAACATCTTTCAAATCCAGCATACCTATAGTTATTTTTCTTCAGTTCCACTGTTAAGGTGAACAAAAATATTTGGAAATCTAAAACTAGTTTGAAGACAATGGTGCATGCCCTCTGTACCCTATTCAAATGTTCATGTATAGTGTATTGTCTTTTGTAGGAGGAATGAGTAAAACTGACTGTGGTGCCGAGAGGAGTGCCCTTGATAAGGACACCATGGCAGCCATATATGGTAAGTCAAGACTTGCGGTGCGTCCGAAATCGCATGCTGTTTCAGTAGGTACTACATTTGTATTTGAATTTACTTCACAACCGTTAAAGTATGTTCTATATGAATGAAATTCGGACTTGCCAACTATTTTTCAAATACTATGAATTCGGACATACTACCATGTTGGCATACTGTATAGTAGAAGTATTTGATTTCGTATGCAGAGTTGGTGAAAGGAAAATTTACTAGAAAAATTCAGTTAAAGGGTTAGTTCAACCAAAAATTTAAAACTGTCATTTACTCACCCTCGTGTTCCAAACCCGTGAGATTTTCGTTCATCTTCGGAACGCAAATGAAGATTTTCTTTTTATGAAATCTGAGAGCTTTCTGTCCCTCCATTGACAGCTACGCAACTACCAATTTGACGCTTCAAAAAGTTCTTAAAGAGATCGTAAAACTAAACCATATGAATTGAGCGGTATAGTCCAAATTTTCTGAAGAGACTTGATTGTTTTGTATGATAAACAGATTGAATTTAGGCTTGATCAGCGAACAAACAGAAGCTCAACCAAACCTGCTTGACGCACAAGAATGAACCTCATTGGTTCTCGCACGTCAAGCAATCATGCTTGAGCTCCCGTTTACCACAACTGATGAGTTGATGAATGGTTATGTTAATAAAAGCCTAAATTCAATCTGTTCATCATATAAAGCGATTGAATCTCTTCAGAAAATTTGGACTAAACCACTCAATTCATATGAATTAGTTTTACACTGCAAAAAATACTCTTCTTTAGTATTTTTTTGTTTCCAGTCCAAATATCGAAAAATTCTTAAATCAAGATGCATTTACTAGATGAGTACATTGACAAAGTTTTTGCTTAAAACAAACAATTATCTGCCAGTGGGGTAAGAAATAATCTTGTTTCCATTTGATTTTTGTCTTACCCATTTGCAGATAATTTAGCTTTAAGCAAATTTACTTTTGTCTTTTTTTCAGAAAAAACAAAATCTTATGCCATTACTTATCTAGTAAATGCATCTTGATTTAAGAATTTAGATATTTGGACTGGAAACAAGACGAATCATTTTTTGCAGTGTACAATCTCTATGAACTTTTTGAAGCGTCAAATTGGTAGTTGCGTGGACTGTCAATGGAGGGACAAATCTCTCAAATTTCCTAAAATTCTTAATTTGTGTTTTGAAGATGAACGGAAGTTTTATAGGTTTGGAACAACATGAGGACGAGTAATTAATCACAGAATTTTCATTTTTGGGTGAACTATCCCTTTAATGTGCATTCATTGGACAGAAAATGAGGAGTGTTGGGCACAAAAATGAGGACAAATTGATTGTTCAAAATGGACATTGCAAGAGTTAAAATAGATCACTTTTATTTAGAAAAGTTGAGAGGCCCAGAGTATTATACAGGAATGGGGACAATAAGTCATGATAGTACAAGATGACAAATTCATAAGAAACAGTACAACTTCTACTCGCATAGAGAAAAATAACGAACCAACAAACGATCCCAGATAGCTTACGCACACCTTCAAGATGTCTGTTTCATCTGAAAAGCATTGCGTTCTAATTAACATCTGTTAAACATCTTAAAATGATCATATTTACAAAAATTCTAAATCATAAATGTTTCAAAGACATCTAGTAAATGTCATATTGATATCCGAGAGGAAAAATCTTATTGACGTATTGCAGATTAGCAAACAACCTAAAAAAAATGTCTTCCAGATGTAAAATACACATCTTGGTGATGTAAGTGTGCTATCAGGGCAATGTTATGATTTTTATGTTATACATTTAACCTCAAACCCACACCCAACCATCAAGTCTAACCCCCTATCCAAACCTTAAAAAAAAAAGTGTTGGATAGGAGCCTAGCTAAAATGTGATGCCTGTATTATATCCATTTGAAATTCTCTTTGCTGATTGGTCAGTTTGTATGGGAATAAAGTTGTACCTTTTGTACGAGCCAAGTCGTACAATATCTTACAGTCTTATACAAATTATGAGTTTTTGTGAGCTGCAAGCCCCCAATTTAGTTTTTTTTTTATTCCTGCGCTAACTGAAGTACCAGCTGTTGAGATCTTTAACTACTCTGTAGTTCTTATTTTTTCTGATATGTTCACAAGCACGACAGGCATGTTCAAGACCAAAGGCAGATGCTCTTGAAACGAAATGTTCTCTCCAGGTAAAATACTGCCTATACATGTTCTCATTTTGGTCCATAAAATTGAGATGATCTGCCAGTTCTTTGGGAGAGGGGAAGTCATCTACATGGATGAAGGCTTTGCTCGGTATGAACTGCTCATAGTTCTCTCTGGGCGGGCCAAGAACAACAGGAACCGTACCAAGCAATAGAGGGTTGTACAGTTTTTCTGTAATGTAGTCTCTATGAATGGAATTCTCAAATGAGAGGTAAAATTTGCAACTAGACACCACGTTTGAATATTCATCACCATTAATGCGCCTGTTGAAATGTCCTCCAAAAGCCTCCACGTGAATGTATTTCGATAACTCAGTATAGTAATATGAACGCTTATGGTGAGAATTCTAGTTACTCACTATCCAGCAGACTAGTTTATCCTTTTGTGGGATTGTATATTTTTTTTTTTTTTTTTTTTTTTTTTTTTTTCTCCTCAATTGTGGCCTCTGAGAGCCAACCGTAAGGTACCTGGACATCAGAATCCCGACGATAACTTGAAGTCAAATTAAACAGATCCTTCAGCTAGGGAATTTGTGGTGAATTGGCTGGAGACTCCATATTCATCCATATCCATTTCTGAAATGCTGGTCGAGGTAGTTTCGGCATATTAGATAAATCCCACTTGATATCTCTGATGAAACCATACACCATGTGCTTGGTTATACATATCTTTGTCATCTGTTAAACGGCAGCCTTGAATATTAAAAGCCGAACTGCAGGTTCCAAAGCCAAAACTATATCCAAAAGGCCACATCCAGATCAAAATAATGGTGTCTGGATTGTCTCTTCACTGTTGCCACTTGTTTTGTTGTTTTAGTAGTTGTCATCTGTTGTCTTTCCAAGATGAAGTTCACAGTGCAGGTGTTGTTTTCTATATGGGTGTAGTTTTGCATCTTAAAAACACTGAGGCAGATTTCTGCAGTGACATTATTCATGTGGATGGGAGCAGCAGGACATTTAAACCAGCTTGTGGTTGGCTCATAATACACATACAAAATTGCCGTAAAACATGCAAACAAAATGACGGCAATTATTATGCTCTGATTGCTTTTGGCAGAAGTTATGGACATCATTTACTGGTGAAGGAAGAAGATATAGAATTGTTTGATATTTGGCTTCAAGGATTTGTTTAAAATTAAATAAATGAAAAACCTCTAGTTTTGTGTCAGAAAGTTGTGGTCCAGTCTGTTTAGTCCAATAGGTAATATCTAAGAAAGTAGATGTGTATATTTAGAAGCTATAAAATCACACTTTCTAGGCATTATGTAGGCTATTTCTTGTTATGGACCAAAATGTGGTCCAACCTAATTATTGCTTTCCAGAGGACCAACACTTTAAGACACAAAAGAGATTCGAAGTGACTTTTGCAAGCATGCACCGCAGAATATTAAAACCTGGATTAATGGGACATTTTACTCTTACAAATATGTCAAAGAAAATGGTAAAACAAGCATTCTCCTAGAAGTCTGCACCCTTTACATTAAGGTTCATAACAGTAAACCATCATTGTAGTATAACATACTGAGTTTCAGAGCGATTGGCCTCACCAGAGGTATAAAACGGGTGGTTTAGACTATAAATTCTGATTGGATGAGCCATACCAAAGTGCTCTAGCCTTTGTATAATGCTTATTTAAATAAATAAATAAATAAACGCCACATTATATATTAATGTGTCAACATACAGTTGATAGGCTATACATTGCTTGGCAAGTGTAAACCACATCAAGTTAATGAACCATATTACTTGATGGACGAATTGTTATTTCCGATTTTCATTATTAATAATAAATGTACATTAAAAAATGTAACACCTCTTTTAGCGGTAAAAACAAGTTTCAACGTTTAACGAATTTACAATGTAGCGATTTAAAAATATAAAACCCAGTTTATTTAAGCAGCCTACAGCAATATCTCCCAGAAATTTAACATAAAAATATATATATATAAAAATACAATTATGTAGGGTAGGCCTACATACAGTATATCATATCATATTTTAGTTGTAATGTGTAGTGTTTTCGACGTTCAGAAAAAAATCAATAAATGCAAATCAGCTGGTCTCTTAAAATAAATACTCAAAGTAAAATAAAACTCACAATAGACATTCGTTTTGTTTTTGAGGTGTATCTTTTTCCTATTCGTTTTATATTAAATCACAATCAACAGAACTCAGGTAAACTTACCTCTGTCTTTGTAGTCTATCAGAACATTTCGCTGCCCTTTGGTTTTAGAAAGGTGATACCTGTTACTGAAGTCCCTCCCATGTTTGAGGCACCGATTAGATAAGACGATGGAAACAGGCCTATCAGGTTTTGCAGTGAAATCATAAAGTCAAGTTATTGTCCCCTTGCAGGAAATGAAATGGTATATTTAGGAGCTACATTTATGAGAACAGATCGTATAAAAACACTATGAAACTATACTGAGGGAGTGGCCAAACCTGAAACAGGTGATTTTGAAAGTTGTTCAGCTCATAGCTCAGTGCTCTCTTTTGATAGAACTCTAGAATTACAGGTACAAATTGTGTTTTGAAAAAAACAGTTCCGATTCTAAAATCTGACTGGACGAGTGAGTTATAAAACAACTATAAAACCTAAGCCTGTACTCGCACATAGTTATATTTGTTCATGATGACATGTTCGTTTCAGTAGTTTCGAGAACATTTGTTGGCAAACCACCCAACATATATTTCTTCCTTGTTTTGAAGAGTTTCTCAAGATCTTTCGAGATATTTGCGCAACAACTGTTACAATCCACAAATTTTGAGATATATTTTAGAATATTTCTTTTCTCAGGAATGTTTTTTTTTTTTTTTTTTAACCCAGCTTTATTAAAGGAATATTCCAGGTTCAACACAAGTTAAGTTCAGTCAACAGAATTTGTGGCATTATGTTGATTATCACAAATTTCGACTCGTCCGTCCTTTTCTTTAAAAAACGCAAAAATCTGGGTTACAGTGAAGTCAAAATACATTTTTTGTGGTAATCAATATTATGCCACAGATACTGTCAATTTAGCTTAATTTGTATTAAACACGGAATTTTCCTATAAAACAATGATTTACTCTTGTTTTGGACACACTAGTTCAATGAGCTTCAAATGTCTAATCTATTAATCCAAGTCGAGTTATTTATTGACATTTCTCTCCTGCATGGCAAGAGATCTCCTCCAGTATCTCCTGAACAACTGCTGCTTTGAAATTATTGGGATGAAAGGTCAGCTAACTCCCTTGAGATAATTTTATTAAGTGGAACATTTCTTACGCTGACGCCTTTAAAAATGTACCATAAAACTACTTATTTGTAAAGTATTTTCAGTAAAGTAATCTGCAGGAGTGTTTATTAGGTTCACTTCTCAGTTTATGTTTTCAAATATTATTGGAAAATTCATCATGGCCAAATGTCAAAAATATTGTTCTAAAGAAAACCGGCCTTCCTAGATAAAAACTCCATAAACATTTAAATAAGTTGACAGTGTGACATTGCAGGGCTAAAGATTAACCTATGTCTTTTAACAATAGTTCTGGGAATTTTAGACTGGTTGTTCTGGTTGATGATGCTGTTGTTGTGAATATGAATGCAGCTGGGTTCAAACACAACACAAAGGTCTTGCATGCATTTTCAGATAATCAGTTGAAAAGAAGAGTCTGAATACTGGGAGAACAGGCAGAGCTTGCATATTGGGTCTTAGTTAGACAGCACAACTGATGGTCCGGAACAAGCTGTTGATAAAATCTCAACCAGAGTTCATATCATTGGTCATTAATTTCTTTAATTAGTTGTTTATTTACCAGACTGAGAGACAACATTCAAAAGGACTGATAAAACCATCCGTCTCAGGTGATACAATCACACGTGAACAGTGTTTAATGCTTTATCGTAGTAATATCCACCTTTTTCCCAGGCAGCGAAATTATCCATTATGCTCAGCGCGTTCTTCCAATGCGGATGCAACAGACTTCCCCTTTGCAGCTTATTCCCATTACCAAGCACTTTAATATCACTAACAACAGTCAACAACGGAAGAACAGTGTTTACTTAACGTAAACATTTTCTCACTAATGTCTGCGTATGGACATTAGGTTTCGACAGCAATCCCGAATAGATGAGAATACAATCACACACATTTGCATGGTAAACTAACTGGACTCTTGCGCTCTCTGCACGCACCCTGTGTGTCTGTGTGTCTGTGTGTCTGTGTGTGTGTGTGTGTAAAAGAGAGTGAGAGACACATACATACAGTACGCAGAGAGAGAGAGAGAGTACACGAATATGATGCGCTAGATTTCACTGCGTTTCTTGTTGTGCACTTCAAAATGAAAACAGCCAAATCTAGAAATCCCACCGGATGCTTCATTAAGGTTCTAAAAAGAGGACATGTCCGTGAAAAGGGGGTGTATGGTCCATCATAGGTTCCATTTAAAAATCTTCCGATTTATGGCATTATTTCTGCATTATTTCTGCACTGGTTTGGTTCCGATCGGGCAAAGGGCCTAGGACGAGTTCGTTTTGAATTTTTTTCAATCCAAAATAGAGGGAAAACGAAGGGGCGGAGCAAAAATCTGTCAAGGGGTAAAACTCTTCGGCATGAATCAAGGAATCAGAGGAGAAAATAATTTTGTTTCTAGCTCTTACGGTTCAAGATTTATGGCCCAAAATGTGATTGTTTTGCAACAGCGACACCTAGTATCTGAAGGATGTGTGTCTGTACGCATGAGTAGTTGGGGGGATTTGGAACCATCCTGCCAAGTTTGGAATCTCTTCGATTTACGGTCTCTGACGCCCAGACACTTTTAGGGCAGAAAAATAAAATAAAATAAGAAAATCGGAACAAATACAATAGGGTTCCAAATACAATATGGAAATATCTGTCAATGTTTTAAAAAATAGGCAAGTGACAGAGAATTAGTTTAATGCAACCTCTGATTATTACATCTGGTTTGACTCGAAATGTTTCAGCATTGACAGCTTTTGTGGGGGCTTATTGTTGTGACATTCATTTTACAGTAGTTTTTAAGCCATGTGTAGTTGTTATAACTCCCTATAACAGCGCATATTCATCCAGCAACAACTAAGCCGAAGTCTCTCGCCGTAATGGCGACACCCATAGAGAAGTCAGGAAAAAGGTGGATATTAGTACCAGGTGTAAATGGTGATCTGTCTCACCTGACCAATTGTGATTGCATCAACCGACACGAGGAAACAGCCTATTGTGTTCAACTTTATACAAAAAAGTAGTACCCACTGAGGTCATTTTTCTAAGCTTTATTTCAACTGGTCGATCAGCAGACCAACAAGTGTTGACAGGCTTCAGTTAAGCATGAAATGGTGGCAATGACAAGAATCTCTCTCTCAATCTAAGAATCCTTTCCTCAACCATATTGGGGTATGAGGACATACACACCATCAAGTGATGGCTTGAAGTTGTATTAGTGCACTGTACACCATGCCAGCAAGAAACTGTCTGATATACATTTTGTAAATTCAGATGAGATTATGGTTACAATGGACCATAAATTAAGTAATTACAAATATAATTTTCTTACACCTTTATATACACTACTGGTCAAAAGTTTTGAAACACTTACTCATTCTTTATTATAATTTTTTTCACAATTTAGAATAATAGTAAAGTCATCAAAACTATGGAATAACATAAATGGAACTATGGGAAATATGTTGTGACTAAACAAAATCCAAAATAAAACAAAACTGTGTTATATTTTAGCATCTTCAAAGTAGTCACCCTTTGCCTAGAATTTGCAGAAATGTACTCTTGACATTTTCTCAACCAACTTCTTGAGGTATCACCCTGGGATACTTTTTAAACAGTATTGAAGGAGTTCCCATCAATGTTGGGCACTTATTGGCTGCTTTTCTTTATTATTTGTCCAAGTCATCAATTTCAAAAACTTTTTTTTTAAATTACATTTTATTTTTTTAATGAAATAAATTAATATGGTGGCACAAATATATTTTTGTCTACAGAACTAATTTCAAACATTTAAGCATATGCCTTCAGATCAAAAAATTGTTAAGATCATGAGAAACATTTCAGTCAAGTGTTTCAAAACTTTTGACTGGTAGTGTAAGTGTAATTATATGACTTTTTGAGACTGGGTGAGTGTATGTTTTTTTACAAATTCACAGTATGCCCACCTCTTCAGACACTACTACACCACTGGCCATAAGGATGGACGCCTGGCGCTGAATTACTCCCAGTCAGCCGAGAGAGGAGCCGGAGATTCCAGTTAGAGAGAGAAAGAGATGCATGCAGCCAATGAATGTGTGCATTCTGCGTTGGGCACACGGAGCTGTGTGTGTGTGTGCTGTAAAGCAGTTTTATTTTGTGTCCAAGTGAACTGTGTCTAATTAAAGTCTTCCATGAACTGTTCACCCGGATCCTGCTTCCTCCTTCATAGGGAAGGCAGAGATCTGCCACAGTATTTTTGACTTAAAACATAAAAACAGTTAATTTAGATGTTACCGCATGAAGCAAATGTTTAGGTTATCTGTGGCACGCTTTCAATTAACACAGAAAATAATTTTGTCCTGTCCCACAGTTTGTAAAAAAGAATGAAAAAACAGCAACACACTTTGCAAGCCAGATTAAATGATTCTAACACTGAGGAACAGACATAACTTTTATAAGATTAGTACTAGAAATTATTGATTTAGCAATTTAGCAGACTATTCTGAAATATCTTGATGTAACTTGTAGTTGTTGTTGTTGGCAGTTTAGTTTTTAGTTTAGTGCCAACATTGAATTAAAATAAATATTCATGCTGTAAAAATGCAAATGTTACCTTTGATTTTATTTGTGAAGATGTCAGCTCCTCAATTAGAAACCTGTCAATGACACTGATATGGAAATAGCTCTTTTAACTTTTTTTTTGTGGTATTCTGGCATTAAAGGGATAGTTCACCCAAAAATATTTGGATCTTCAGAGTTCTGGCCATTGTATTGTATGGACCTACAGAGCAGAGATATTCTTCTCAAAATCTTCATCTGTGTTCAGCAGAAGAACGAAGTCATACACATCTGGGATGGCATGAGGGTGAGTAAATGATGGTGGGATTGATGTGCATTCATTGGACAGAAAATGAGGAGTGTTGGGCACAAAAATGAGAGGACAAATTGATTGATCAAAATGGACATTGCAAGAGTAAAAATAGATCACTTCATTTAGAAAAGTTGGGAGGCCCAGAGTATGGTACAGGAATGGGGACAATAAGTCATGATAGTACAAGATGACAAATTCATAAGAAACTGTATGACTTCTACTCGCATAGAGAAAAATAACGAACCAACAAACGATCCCAGATAGCTTACGCACACCTTCAAGATGTCTGTTTCATCTGAAAAGCATTGCATTCTAATTAACATCTGTTAAACATCTTAAAATGATCATATTTACAAATATTCTAAATCATAAATGTCTCAAAGACATCTACTAAATGTCATATTGACATCTGAGAGGAAACATCTTATTGACGTATTGCAGATGAGCAAACAAATATGTCTTCCAGATGTAAAATACACATCTTGGTGATGTAAGTGTGCTATCAGGGCAATGTTATTAGGGGTCCAAGCACCGAAGGTGCAGGAACCCTATTGTATTTGTTCCGATTTTCTTATTTTATTTTATTTTATTTTTTCCGCCCTCAAAGTGTCTGGGCGTCAGAGACCGTAAGTCGTAGAGATTCCAAACTTGGCAGGATGGTTCCAAATCCCCAACACTACTCATGCGTACAGACACACATCCTTCAGATACTAGGTGTCGCTATTGCAAACAACACAAACAAAAATCACATTTTGGGCCATAAATCTTGAACCGTAAGAGCTAGAAACAAAATTATTTTCTCCTCTGATTCCTTGCTTCATGCCGAAGAGTTTTACCCCCCGACAAAATTTTGCTCCGCCCCTTCGTTTTCCCGCTATTTTGGATTGTTTTAAAAAAATTCAAAACGAACTCGTCCTAGGCCGTTTGCCCGATCGGAACTAAACCAGTGCAGAATGACTCAGCAGAGTCCCAGTATGAAAAGTTATCAAAGGAATTTTGAAATTCTGGTATGCCAAAACTTTCGTAGTGTGCATGTCCATTTTACTAAAACGGTTATAATTTTTCAACGTATTGAGGTATTATCACCAAATTTGGTAAAGGTATGTATGGGCGCCTGCTGAGGTCACACAAAAATATATAAATATTGCACACCTTTGCCTCTTGGTGGCGCTATAATAATTTAAAAAAAAAACTAAAAATACTACGGAACCGTTGGTCAGATCCAATTTTGCATGCACTGTCTTTGTCCAAGGTGCCATCCAAGTCTATGAGCACTGTGCATATCTTTAAAAAACGTGGCCGCCATCGTCCAATCAGCTTTCAGAAGCTTTTATATAGGGTTAAATAAGGCTGATCGGAACTAAACTTTGTATGACTATTTGTCTCTCGGCCCGAGAGGTCTGTGCAAAATTTGACAAAAATTGGCCATCTGGAGGCGCTATTGCGTTTTACATGCATGTAAATTGTTGTATATGCCGCTGTTTAAAAAAGAAACACGTTATTCAGACCATGCTGTAAACCTCCTCATTTTAAACAACTTTGCCACAAAACGTTTAATAAATACTTGAGATTATTTTAAAAGATTACTTTTTTCGAACTAGTCGTAGGCCGTTCACCCGATTGGAACCAAACAAGTGCAGAAACATTCTCTGGAGTCCCAAAATGAAAAGTTATCAAAGGAATTGTAAAATTGTAATTTATCGTCAAACGGTATGCCAAAACGTTCATAATGGGTGTGGCCACTTTTACTAAAATGGTTATAACTCTTGAATAGATTGAGAAATGCCAATTTGGTACACTTATGTATGAGGTCATTCTGAGGACAAACACAAAGATGACGCACCTCTGCCTCTTGATGGCGCTATAATAGTTAAAAAATGGCTCTAACTATGGAACCTTGGTCCCGATCAACTTGAAATTTTTGCATGCAGTTTATTTGTCCAAGGTGTCATCAAGGTCTATGAGGAAAAACATGAAAAACATGGCCACCTTCGACCAATCAGCTTTCAGCAGCTTTTATAGTCAATTTGTGTAATTTGGCATCCACTGGATCATTTCTGTCAATTCTGATTATTTTGGTTATTTCTTCACTTGTGCTTGGACCCCGATGATTGCCGCTTGCAGCTATATTTATGATTTTTATTATAAGTTATAAATTGAACTCCAAACCCACACCCAACCATCAAGTCTAACCCCCTATCCAAACCCTAAATCTTAAAAAAAAAAAAAAAAAAAGTGTTGGATAGGAGCTTAGCTAAAATGTGATGCCTGTTTTATATCCATTTGAAATTCTCTTTGCTGATTGGTCAGTTTGTATGGGAATAAAGTTGTACCATTTGTACGAGCCAAGTCGTACAATATCTTACAATCTTATACAAATTATTATGAGTTTTTGTGAGCTGCAAGCCCCCAATTTAGTTTTTTTTATTTTTTTATTCCTGCGCTAACTGAAGTACCAGCTGTTGAGATCTTTAACTACTCTGTAGTTCTTATTTTTTCTGATATGTTCACAAGCCCGACAGGCATGTTCAAGACCAAATGCAGATGCCCTTGAAACGAAATGTTCTCTCCAGGTAAAATACTGCCTATACATGTTCTCGTTTTGGTCCATAAAATTGAGATGATCTGCCAGTTCTTTGGGAGAGGGGAAGTCATCTACATGGATGAAGGCTTTGCTCGGTATGAACTGCTCATAGTTCTCTCTGGGCGGGCCAAGAACAACAGGAACCGTACCAAGCAATAGAGGGTTGTACAGTTTTTCTGTAATGTAGTCTCTATGAATGGAATTCTCAAATGAGAGGTAAAATTTGCAACTAGACACCACGTTTGAATATTCATCACCATTAATGCGCCTGTTGAAATGTCCTCCAAAAGCCTCCACGTGAATGTATTTCGATAACTCAGTATAGTAATATGAACGCTTATGGTGTGAATTATAGTTACTTACTATCCAGCAGACTAGTTTATCCTTTTGTGGGATTGTATAATTTTCTCCTCAATTGTGGCCTCTGAGAGCCAACCGTAAGGTACCTGGACATCAGAATCCCGACGATAACTTGAAGTCAAATTAAACAGATCCTTCAGCTGGGGAATTTGTGGTGAATTGGCTGGAGACTCCATATTCATCCATATCCATTTCTGAAATGCTGGTCGAGGTAGTTTCGGCATATTAGATAAATCCCACTTGATATCTCTATGATGAAACCATACAGCATGTGCTTGGTTATACAGTTCTTTGTCATCTGTTAAACGGCAGCCTTGAATATTAAAAGCCGAACTGCAGGGTCCAAAGCCAAAACTATATCCAAAAGGCCACATCCAGATCAAAATAATGGTGTCTGGGTCGTCTCTCTTCGCTGTTGTCACTTGTTTTGTTGTTTTAGTAGTTGTCATCTGTTGTCTTTCCAAGATGAAGTTCACAGTGCAGGTGTTGTTTTCTATATGGGTGTAGTTTTGCATCTTAAAAACACTGAGGCAGATTTCTGCAGTGACATTATTCATGTGGATGGGAGCAGCAGGGCATTTAAACCAGCTTGTGGTTGGCTCATAATACACGTACAAAATTGCCGTAAAACATGCAAACAAAATGACGGCAATTATTATGCTCTGATTGTTTTTGGCAGAAGTTATGGACATCATCATTTACTGGTGAAGGAAGAAGATATAGAATTGTTTGATATTTGGCTTCAAGGATTTGTTTAAAATTAAATAAATGAAAAACCTCTAGTTTTGTGTCAGAAAGTTGTGGTCCAGTCTGTTTAGTCCAATAGGTAATATCTAAGAAAGTAGATGTGTATATTTAGAAGCTATAAAATCACACTTTCTAGGCATTATGTAGGCTATTTCTTGTTATGGACCAAAATGTGGTCCAACCTAATTATTGCTTTCCAGAGGACCAACACTTTAAGACACAAAAGAGATTCGAAGTGACTTTTGCAAGCATGCACCGCAGAATATTAAAACCTGGATTAATGGGACATTTTACTCTTACAAATATGTCAAAGAAAATGGTAAAACAAGCATTCTCCTAGAAGTCTGCACCCTTTACATTAAGGTTCATAACAGTAAACCATCATTGTAGTATAACATACTGAGTTTCAGAGCGATTGGCCTCACCAGCGGTATAAAACGGGTGGTTTAGACTATAAATTCTGATTGGATGAGCCATACCAAAGTGCTCTAGCCTTTGTATAATGCTTATTTTAAAAAATAAATAAATAAAAAACGCCACATTGTATATAAATGTGTCAACATACAGTTGATAGGCTATACATTGCTTGGCAAGTGTAAACCACATCAAGTTAATGAGCCATATTACTTGATGGACGAATTGTTAATTCCGATTTTCATTATTAATAATAAATGTACATTAAAAAATGTAACACCTCTTTCAGCGGTAAAAACAAGTTTAAACTTTTAACGAATTTACAATGTAGCGATTTAAAAATAAAACCCAGTTTATTTAAGCAGCCTACAGCAATATCTCCCAGAAATTTAACATAAAAAAAATATTAAACAAATAAAATTGTGTAGGGTAGGCCTACATAATTTTAAGACGTTCAGAGCAAAATCAATAAATGCAAATCAGCTGGTCTCTTAAAATAAATACTCAAAGTAAAATAAAACTCACAATAGACATTCGTTTTGTTTTTGAGGTGTATCTTTTTCCTATTCGTTTTATATTAAATCACAATCAACAGAATTCAGGTAAACTTACCTCTGTCTTTGTAGTCTATCAGAACATTTCGCTGCCCATGGGTTTTTAGAAAGGTACACCATTACCTTTTACTCAAGTCCCTCCCATGTTTGAGGCACCGATTAGATAAGACGTTGGAAACAGGCCTATCAGGTTTTGCATTGAAATCAGTCAAATTATTGTCTCCTTTCAGGAAATTAAATTGTATATTTAAGAGCTACATTTATGAGAACAGATCAGGCAAGTGCACACATAGACATCAAAGGGGGCTTGAGCACCTGCCCTTTTTCTTCCTCGAGAGAAAGTGCCCTTTTTCTGGGGTGCTTTATATATATATATATATTCGTGTTTGTGCACAGCTTCCCTGTCAAAAAAATATATTTGTTGAATAAAAAATCTAAATATCAGGTCAGGAGATGAAACTTTGTCAGTTCTGATGCACTCCCACCCTCCCTCTCTAAATATGCAGATTAGCTTGTTTTGGTTAATTTAGAAGAAATCTACAGATGCAAACAGACGGAGGGTACACTCTAAAAAATGCTGGGTTATTTTGTCTACCCAGTGGCTGGGTTGAGACTGTTGAGTAACAAAGCTGGGTTGATTTGACCCAATTTGGGTTGGCAACCTTTCCTCACCAGTAACCCAACAGCGCTGGGTTGGGGTTGCGGACGTGATAGAGAGCATCATGAGCATGCACGTCACGTTAAACAAGTTCCAAAGGTTCTCTTGAGTGTTCATATTGTATCACTCCGCCCGTCTGTGTTTTCAGGGCTCATGACAGGAATATGTGTGTAAAATAAAAAAAATAGCAAATCAAAGCGGAATGGAGAGAGAAGTGTGAAATTGTCTGTAGCGAGGAGCGTGTTCTTTTAAAGCTGGTGGGTTTTGGTTGGAGTAATTTCTTTCACACCAAGACCGCAGATGCACGGGACCTATAAACACTGAAGTGGAGCTTAAGAGGAGTGATTTTAAAATGCTTTGAATGTAAAGACGCTAAAATCATGTCGATTCCCTCACATACTTTATTCAGATAATCTTTCAGTTTGTGCGCTTCTTGGCAGCAAGTCTAATTCTTTGGGTTTAGTTGGAATACTTTCGTTGGCGGATTAACCAATTTTTTCTCCACAACTGAATGACACCCCGTGCTGCATCTTCTGTGTTCAACGATGGAGTCTGGATGCGAAAACGTAAGTGATATTTAAAATTGCTTTTGTATCCATTAACTTTGCTTATTTCATTATAAATTATATACTATATTGGATATTTTGCTACCTAAAATATAATAGGATGAAGCAGTGTTGCCAACTTAGCGACTTTGTCGCTAGATTTAGCGACTTTTCAGAACTCTTTAGCGACTTTTATTCAAAAAAGCGCCTGGCGACAAATCTAGCGACTTTTTGGACAAAGCTACCTTCCGTAGAAGAAAGTCGCCAGTACTGCCCCGCGAGCACGTGGTCTTGCTTTCCTGCCCGGACTCGGAGGCACACCTCTCTCTGTGTCTTTTCTGTTCAGTGAGACTGACAGAGAGAGAGGTGAGCAGGCGAGAAGGCGGAGCAGCACAATCAGTTGACCGCACGGCAGCTGACATAGACCTGAATGAGCGCGCATGTGCAAACAGCGTTATCAAGGACCAATCACGAATCTGTATTGGTTGCTCCCCTTTTGCTTTAAATTTAAAGAGTTTAAGTTTATTTTTTGTAAATATGCACATAGTTCTTTTTTTTTTTTTTTAAGGGTAATACAGTATGTACGGTAAGCACAGAGAAGCAAGCACATGTAAAGGGCGGACACTATGCAAAATGGAAATAAGACGCGATGACGTCGCGAATATGCAAAGTAGCGTATGACGTCATCTAGCGACATTTAGCGACTTTTCGAGCAGGCTTTAGCTACTTTCCATTGAAACTAGTTGACAACACTGTGTGAAGTTTATCTTTTTAACTCGATAATTTTCTGTCAGAAAGTTACTTCAGAAAGTTTCCCGCCCTTTTTCTAGCTAATTATCGCTCTGTTTAGCTGTGCATTTAACAGAAAACATATCTAGATATAGCTAACTGTGCTATGTAGTATTTTGTCTGAAAGTTACTTGGTAGTTTTTTTGTGTCTAAATTTCCCGCTCTGCTTCTTTTAACGGCGTTAAGGTTTACATTTAATTGCAAATGTTATCCATCAACCCTCATGACATGATTATTATAGAGCTATGAGTCATTTTTACCTAATTTTCAGTTCTTTTTTAGAACATTAGACCTGACAATATGTTATAAATAGCCAGAAATGCCTAAACACAGATAAATAAAGGCTAGTTTGCATCATGTGACGTCAAATTCTTTTTAATTTGATAATAATTAAAATGTGGCCATAATGATAAGATGCCTTTTAACAGGTATTTATTTTCTACTGATTGATGAATATGTGAAAAGTAAACTGACAGAGTGGAATCTTGAGGAATTAATTCATACATTTGAAGATATGTATTAATTTATAATATTTTACAGGGTTCCTGTAGTCATTGCAAATAGGCAACTTCAAATAGCTACATAATGAACTGATCAGACTGATTTTAAATTCCATTTTACATGTAAATCACCACTGACTGAAGTAAAGGGCAGAAACATGACATTTAATGCAACAGTTCACCCCAAACTGTTCTGTCATCATTTACCAACCCTCAAAACATTCCAAATCTAAATCAAGTATATTATATATTATACTATATATTTTATAGAATTATATACAAATATTTTCTTTATCCACAAGGTCAGAATCTAAAGATACTTAAAACATTCAATTAATTGAGGAAAAATGTCACTGTGACACAGTGGAACATTTCAATTTAAGTTTCAAGAATTATACAAACTGAAATTTTAAATAAGGGTAATATTTTGAAGAAAAACACCCCAGTGTATTATTTAGGCCCTAATAATATGTTGGAAAATTAGCAAAGACAGGAGCAATAGGTTCGAAGTCCACTGCTTTCTTAAAGGGATAGTCCACCCAAAAATGAAAATTCTCTCATCATTTATTCACCCTTTTGCCATCTGATGACTTTCGTTCATCAGATGACCACAAATTAATATTTTTAAAGAGATATAACAGGCATGAAGTCAGTGGGTCCAAACACTTTGAATGTCCAACAGTCTTTACAAGTTAATTTAAAGGAAACTACAGCTTGCTTTGTTTCATTATATCTTCATCAAAATATCTTTGTTCTGCATATTTTCTCTTGCAGCTGAGAAGATTGATCAAGAAACTCTCGTCCTTCTTGATGACGTCACACTAACCTCTCTAATCTCAGTTATTGGACTTCGTCTAAAATTCCAGAAGTACCTCAGGAAGGTGCTTGATGTAAGTGCAAGGCTTTAGGTGTAGAAGGCATGGGTTACATCTGCTTTAAATGCAAAAGGTCTTTGGGACCTGATATCAGAATTTTTTATTTTGTATTTTTTTTAATTTATTAATTTTTTGCACATTTGAGAGTTTCACATCATGTATTTTCTACATTTAGTTACTTTCAGTGTGCTCAAGCTGGATGTTATCGCTCATTCAGAAATAGTTTACTGAAAATTTGAAGTTCCAGTTCTAACCAGGGAGATAAAGTTATATTTTATTTTAAAGGAATCAAGAACAGTGCCTGATCCTGGCACTGCTACCAGACAAGAACCCATAATACTAGGGAAAAAAAACAACATGGCCCTGAGCACAGGATATCTGTTTCTGATATTCTGATCAGTCTAGACTACAAGACCAGTCTGTTTTTATGAATGAATTAACGAAACCTGTTTTAATTAAGATATTTTTGAAGCAATATGTGGGGTTATTTAAACGTTTTCTTTTTAGAATGTAAGAGACATCCTTCTGACGACACCTGATGGCAGAGATATTTTGGATAATATTGAAGAGAAGTACTGCATTTCTGATACGGATATTGGTGTCAAATCTGATGGAGCGCTTTGGAGAAAAGTAAGTACACATTTGAATAGAATTTAAAATACTTTATTCCTATAAAATACTTTTTGAGTTGTGTTTAAAGTCTCAGACTGGATGTGTTGACGTCTGTATTTTTTAGTATTTTTAAAATTAAAATTATAGCGTTGTTGTTTTTAGTCCAACTGCAGATACCAAAGTTGAATTGGCTTCATCAATAGTTGAACAGCTTCCATGTCTTAAGGACTGCCAGGGTAAAGGCTATGTGAGTACAGTGACATTGTGATGGTGCATGAAAAATGTGTCCAGCTATGGCCATACGAGGTGCTACAACTAAAAAAATTGATGGTTATACCTTCTGCTGAACTTAAGTGGAAATCTCTGTCTGGGGCACCGGAGTAACAGATCTTCACATTTGTAACCAAAGCTTTCACATTTGGATGATATGGCTTTTTTTTTTTTTTTTTTTTTTTCAGGAAGCATGGTTCAATCCAGGTCGAAGTCACAGACTTGCCACAGGCTTCCTTGAGGAGCATCTTCGGAATGTACGGCAAAGGCTCCACAGAGGAAGACAGACTCCTGGTTTCTCAGATTAATTTAGAGAAAGCACCAGATTGGTTTTGCCAGGTAAATATAAAATAGGTTTTGATTGTTTGATTGTGCTTGTGATTTCCTCTTTAAGGGATGTTTAGATATCCACCATATTGATGGGTTATTGATGGTATTGACGTTTATGCACGCTCTCGAGAGTCTTGCCTCAGTGCTTATCTTCCGCTATTCAACAGCGACAACAAACAAACTGCAACACTAGGTAACGTTATCTTAGAGATGGAATCTAGCAAACGGCCGGCTTCCAGCACAACTGCAGCCAGCTACCTGTTGCTCGTGCTCACGCAGACACTTTTTTGGGCTTACGCGGAGTCTGTGTTGTGCTGTTTGTTGACATTAGTGGATTCAACCTCTAAGCTAACATTAGCTAGTGTTGCACACTGTTTTTCACTGTAGAAGAGCAGAGAGGCACTCTCGGGAGCGCGCATACATGTCACATCCTTTACATTTTCCCAGCAAAACCGACCCGCTCCCTTTGCATAAAAATCAGTCTACAGGCTGTTATAGGCAACCTAGGAAGTTGGGGAAGGTCTCATTTTTTAAGTTGTGTTACAAGCCATTCACACATTGGCAGTAAAAAAGCAATTCATACATGAAGTATTAATATATGTATATATCTTACATATAGTAACTTTATGGGGGTTGGGGGGGATATAACCAACTAGTATTTCCAATGTCAACTTGTAGCTGCATTACTGTTTAGTAGACTATTCTCACACCTCCCTAGTGTGTGTGTATGTGTGTGTTTGAGGTACATGTCCTGATTTGCCAAAAGTAATTCAAATATGTTTGTAATTACATTTATGCTCATAACAGAGTTATGACAACTTTGGACATAGAGCAGTTCAAATGACTGAGTGGCTTAAAAATAATATCTTGCCGCCAGCTCAGGCTGAGCAATACATGAAAGAGACTGCCATCCACAGGGCCAAATGGATTCGAGATAATGGCACCAAGGGTTTAACAGAAATAGTCAGTGAGTATCCATGTCTCCTCGACACTCCGGGCATGGTAGGTTTAAATTTGAAACAAACATTGGCTCAATATTTTTTTACTTCTTATACAACTTTATTTGCCATTTTTGTCTTTTGTCTGTACTTTAGATATCCCAGGACTTCTCTGTTTTGAATTCAGACTGTGCTTCAAAACTCACAGAAAACTGGGTTCCTGTATTTAAGGATAAGATCCTGCGGTTTGCCAGAAGAGAGAAGCAGGCTCTTCATTTGCTTTCTGATGTAGACACTATGTCAGCAGGTATTTTTCCTTTTGGGTCAATTATTACTTTATAACACCATTTCATACTTACAGATTAATTGCGGTCAGGTTTTATTAAAGGTGCACGCAGCGATTCCTGAGAAACACTGTTGATATTCGAACTCAAATGCCAAAACAAACACACCCCTCCCTTCAGTGCTATTTTGGAAGCTCTGACCCCCAAATCGTCTCGGAGTCTCTCCACCGCTGAATGGCCTCGCCGATGTTGACGCAGTTCCTAGCCCTCGACTTATCATAATCCTTCTTTTTAAGGGTGTGTTCACACTTGTAGTTCGGTTCTCTTGGTCCTCTTGGTCCGGATCAAAAAAGAAAATGTTACATTTAGCCCTGGTTCGCTTAGCGTTCACACTGGCATTTTTAACACCGAACCTAACGATACAAAACCAAAGGCATCAGGAAAAAGTCACAACCTGATTGGACAGCTTTTATGACTTATATTTTCCGATCATCCAAAACAATGCTGGCTGCTGGGCGAAATGCACTCGTTATATTTATATATGTATATATGGTGTTATTTTTACCAGCTGAGAACAAACGAAGAGCTAATAAAATGTGTAAAGGAGTCAAAACAGTACCAGGAATTCCTCCATTGCACACACAAATGAAGATATGCTGCAAAGACGGCTGATGGCTGTTCCGACGCCTGTACCGAACTGTAATGGGCAACATAGCTCCTATGATGAGAAGAACCAGGTATGCTTGAGGTCAGTATTAGGTAAATTACTTACTGTTTTTGGTCTGTTTAGACATCATTGGTCCAGGTTGCATTCATACATCAATCGAACCACACCAGAGTTCGTTTGGAAGCGGAACCAAACCTGCCAAGTGTGAACACACCCTTCATTTATATTCGTCAGACCTTTTTCTCTTGGTCTGTTTCTCAGCCATTTGTCCTCCTTGGAGTTTAGAAAGTTTGCATCAGCCAGATTTCTAATGAATTTCCCTCTCTCTCTGCCCCCACCCCCCATCCTGTGCACGTGCAAGAACTACCCCCCCCCCCCCCGTTGCTGATTGGCTGGAGTAGTGTTGTGTAGATCTGTCCAGTCAACTTTGTTTTTGTCGCATTTAAAGCTAGCAGACTGTGAGGAGATATTTGCAGAATTTGACAAAGTGTGTTGGATTAGAATTACTGAGTGCATCTTTAACAAGATGTTTTGTTAACATTTTAAGTGATTTGTTAACATTTTGTTTGTTTTCATTCTAAAGACATACAGAGTGACATCGCTTTACTGGTCTTTCCTATGGTGCTTCCAACATCTGTCCACAAGATTGGAAGGAAAATGTTTAGACCAAGATTCATAGAAACCAGGAAGGCCTTCATAGACATACAGCCTGTAAGTTAACAGCTATTTCTAAAAGCATTGTACTCTACATATGCAATGCTCTGATTTTGCAGTTAATGACTCCTAAAGCTTAAAAAAGCACCCAAACTTTTCTTAGTGTTCACTTAAAGGAACAGTTCTGCAAGAAATTAAAATTCTGTTTTTTATTCTCCCTCTTGTCGTTCCAAACCTGTAAGACTTTTGTTCAACTTTGGAACATAAATGAAGATATTTGAAGAATGTTCTCAGCTGTTCTTGTCCATATAATGAAAGACAATGATGATTTGTAATTTCAAGCTTAAAAAAGGACATAAAGGCATAATAAAAGTTCTTCTTACAGTTCAGGTCATATATCAGAAGTGTTCTGAAGTGATCCCATCACTTTATATGATGATTAGATTGATTATTGATGACTATACACGCTCAAATCACTTAAGTCCGGATAAATGGGCAGGGTTGCATCAGGAATGACATCCGGTGTAAAACGTGCCAAATACAAGATGCGGATCATCCGCTGTGGTGACCCCTGATGGGAGCAACCGAAAGAAGCAAATCACTACACCGATCAGCGAACACACATAACGCATACAAAATGACATCACAAACCTCTGCTAACATCAAACCTCACTGATTCTCAGAGACGTCATGATGGCATAACATTAGGTTTGATTTAATGGCAGTGTTGTAGTTTTTGTATACGCAAGTTAGAATGAGTGTCATGATTTAATTTGAGAGTAAATAATGACTTACTAAAATTTAAGTTGATCATATAAAATGATTGTATTGCTACAGAACACTTCTGATATATGATTTGAGCCACATGGAGAACTTTTGGTTTGGTTGCTTTTGATTACATGGACAAAAACAGCTGAGCTCAAATATCTTCATTTATGTTCTGAAGATGACCAAAAGTCATGCAGGTTTGGAACAATGTGAGGGTGAGTTAAATGATGACAGAATTTTCATTTTTGGGTGGACTATTCCTTTAAATCATTATTTACTCTCAAATGAAAAAAAAAATCATTTATCAATTCAAGCCTGTGGCAGCGGGGGCGTGGTCAAGCATCTCTCCGGAGAGAGAGAAAGCGGTAAGGGCGCTTACACCTGAGTTAAATGATGTCTAACACCTGTCTCTAATTTCAGTGAGCACGGGGAGAGCGGCATAAATAGAGCCACACAGCAGTTAGAGGGGAGAGAGAGCCTGGGCACGGACTATGAAGCCAGAAGTTTTGATGATTGTAAATTTGAAAGTTTATTTTGTAAGCTAGTTTGTGGATGTTTTTAGACTGTGTTTGCCAACAACGTAAAGCCCTGAGAGTGTGTTGTGCTGCACTGAGGAAAATAAAAAAACGCTTACCTGAACCAGGAAATCTGCTTCTCGCCTCCTCCTTCCACTGAGAAGTGTTACAAAGCCCTAATCAAATATGGGGAAATACCAATAACTTCAAACATTGGTTCTTGTCTCTCCTGAGACCAAATGTCATGACATAAGAACCAGTGAGGATTTTATTGATGTAGCCACCATGTTGGATTTCAGCATCGTATACTGGCTGTGCAGCATAAAAAGTAACTGTGAGTCACATGAACTACTTCAATGAAACTAGAGTGCTTTAAGCGTAATGACCAAAACTTCTTACATTGTTGCAGAGTTACAGTATATTTTGTTTTATTTATTTATTTTTTCTTTCCAGATTGGTACTAATATGGCTGAATACCTGCGATGTGCGAAAAACACCACCGAATTTTCATATGTCCTGATGCTTGGAGACAACAACCAGTGCTTTCAAGCCTTTGTTGTTATAAACGGAGAAGCGCTTGAGCAAAACACATTGCTGGCAGCAGTAGATGTTTGCTGTAAGGCATTCTACACCTTAGATGTCAATTTCCCCAAACCGTGTTCCCCAGTGTGGGAATTTTTACAGATTGTGGTGTATGGACTTCCTGGAAATGAATCCCCAGCTATAAGGATTCTGCGAGCATACATTTCTCATACATCTGTCTAAACCTCTTATACTGCTGTAGATGTTCGCATTTAATGCATTCTACACATCCGGTATTAATTTTTCAAAACAGTGTTTTCATCTTAAGCATTTAATATTTATTTTTTTGTATGTTGATTGAGTTTTGTCAGTGCAGAGCCAGGGTCAAGGGCAAAAAACTGTTATGAATTGCTTTTTAAGAATTCATATTTTTCCTGTGTTTTTTGCTCAGCTTGTAGTGTGTTATATTAGAAAGATTGGTTGAATGCAAAAAGTTCATTTTTTATCCTTTGTAATTGCACTTAATTTGCACAAACTCATGCACACACATTGAAAACTGTTTTTAGTTGTGCATAATTGTATACATTTCGGGGTGTTCTCATCAATAAATGTTTACCATTTTATTATTACTGTAGCCTGTGTTACTCTAGTCATTGTGTATGTGTGTTAAAGTGGTTTTAATGACCATGATTTCTGTGTACATTTCCAACCCAATTGGGTTCATTTTAACCCAGCAGTTTTGTCATTTTTAACCAATAGTTGGGTTAAAACAAATTAACCCAGCACGCTGGGTTGGGTTAAATGTTTGACCCAGCATGCTGGGTTAATTTTTTTAACCCAACTATTGGTTAATAAATGAAATTTCTGGGTTAAAATGAACCCAATTGGGTTGGAAATTTACACAGAAATCATGGTCATTAAAACCACAGAAATGGTTCGTTCATTTTTGACCCAGTGCTGGGTTGCCAAAATAACCCAAATTGGGTTGTTTTTAACCCAGCATTTTTTAGAGTGTAGTATAGGCTTAAAACAAACACCATCTAAATGTGTATTTTGGAAGTTTTCTTTCCATTAGAGTAAAACACACGGAAGCAAAATAGAACAAAATCTCAAAATTGACCACTACATGAAAAAAGTGTCCTGCCTTAAACAGTAACTTCATAATTTTGATCGTAGGCTCCTCATCTAATAATCTATCCATTCTATTAGTTTGTTGTATGCTGATAGATCTTTACATGATACAGACAGAAGGTTGCTGCTGTAAGGGAGGAAGGAGAGACAACAAGGGAATGGAAGTAACAGATTTTATTTCAAAGTTCAAGACATTTTTTTGTAATAATTTCAGTTAAGTTGCTGTATTTTTGTATTTTGTCAATCATTTTTTTGCAGTGTTTTTTCATTATTTTTGCAGTGTTTTTTCCTGTAAAATTAACAAAATAGCAGCAACAGCCTTTTTCAATTTAGTGTGAAGATTTCTGTTGATTTTGAAGTGTTATGTATTCCAATAACACCAAAAGAATTAAAACGATTTATTGCCTTGTGCAAAATAAACAAATTATTAGGGAAACTATGTCCCTCTCCTTGGTGCAGTCATTTATTCTAAATATATACTTGAAACTAGTAGCATAGAAAACATGCTCATTGTGGCATATAGTTTTCTTTGCTGTTGCTCTTGTGATAAACCTAGTGAACACTAAAGAAGACTATGGTCTCTGTGTGAACGGATAACAATTGCGTGCTGTGAGGGAATTAAAATAAATTGGTAAGGAAGTCAGAGTTGTGTTAATATATTTAACGTTTTGTTAAAAAAAAAAAAAAAAAAAAAAAAAAAGAAAAATATATATATATATATATATATATATTAATAAATAATTATGAGAAGTGCCCTTTTTTTCTCCACTTGAGCCCCTGCCCCCCAAAATGTCTGTGCACTTCTCTGGAAAAGATCGTATAAAAACACTATGAAACTATACTGAGGGAGTGGCCAAACCTGAGACAGGTGATTTTGAAAGTTGTTCAGCTCATAGCTCAGTGCTCTCTTTTGATAGAACTCTAGAATTACAGGTACAAATTGTGTTTTGAAAAAAACAGTTCCGATTCTAAAATCTGACTGGACGAGTGAGTTATAAAACAACTATAAAACCTAAGCCTGTACTCGCACATAGTTATATTTGTTCATGATGACATGTTCGTTTCAGTAGTTTCGAGAACATTTGTTGGCAAACCACCCAACATATATTTCTTCCTTGTTTTGAAGAGTTTCTCAAGATCTTTAGATCTAATCTATTAATCCAAGTCGAGTTATTTATTGACATTTCTCTCCTGCATGGCAAGATATCTCCTCCAGTATCTCCTGAACAACTGCTACTTTGAAATTATTGGGAATTATTGAGAATTTTATTGTTAAGTGGAACATTTCTTACGCTGACGCCTTTAAAAATGTACCATAAAACTACTTCTTTGTAAAGTATTTTCAGTAAAGTAATCTGCAGGAGTGTTTATTAGGTTCACTTCTCAATTTGTATTTTCAAATATTATTGGAAAATTCATCATGGCCAAATGTCAAAAATATTGTTCTAAAGAAATTAGTTGTTTATTTAACAGACTGAGAGAGATTTTAAGTGTAAAGACAGACAACATTCAAAAGGACTGATAAAACCATCCGTCTCAGGTGATACAATCACACGTGAACAGTGCTTAATGCTTTATCGTAGTAATATCCACCTTTTTCCCAGGCAGCGAAATTATCCATTATGCTCAGCGCGTTCTTCCAATGCGGATGCAACAGACTTCCCCTTTGCAGCTTATTCCCATTACCAAGCACTTTAATATCACTAACAACAGTCAACAACGGAAGAACAGTGTTTACTTAACGTAAACATTTTCTCACTAATGTCTGCGTATGGACATTAGGTTTCGACAGCAATCCCGAATAGATGAGAATACAATCACACACATTTGCATGGTAAACTTACTGGACTCTTGCGCTCTCTGCACGCACCCTGTGTGTGTGTGTGTGTGTGTGTGTGTGTGTGTGTGTGTGTGTGTGTGTGTGTGTAAAAGAGAGAGAGAGACACATACATACAGTACGCAGAGAGAGAGAGAGAGAGAGAGAGAGAGAGAGAGAGAGAGAGAGAGAGAGAGAGAGAGAGTACACGAATATGATGCGCTAGATTTCATTGCGTTTCTTGTTGTGCACTTCAAAATGAAAACAGCCAAATCCCGGACATTTAGGGAATCTAGAAATCCCACCGGATGCTTCATTAAGGTTCTAAAAAGAGGACATGTCCGTGAAAAGGGGGTGTATGGTCCATCATAGGTTCAATTTAAAAAATCTTCCGATTTATGGCATTATTTCTGCATTAACAAGTGCCGCCTTCAACTCTGTCTCTCCCTCATTCACATACACTCACAGTGGGAGATATGAACCTCGTAAAGATATAATACAAAATATAAGGACCTTGGCTTAAATGTTTTTCATCTTTGATATCTTCCAAAATGACAGACATCATTTGGAAATATCTGTCAATGTTTTAAAAAATAGGCAAGTGACAGAGAATTAGTTTAATGCAACCTCTGATTATTACATCTGGTTTGACTCGAAATGTTTCAGTATTGACAGCTTTTGTGGGGGCTTATTGTTGTGACATTCATTTTACAGTAGTTTTTAAGCCATGTGTAGTTGTTATAACTCCCTATAACAGCGCATATTCATCCAGTAACAACTAAGCGGAAGTCTCTCGCCGTAATGGCGACACCCATAGAGAAGTCAGGAAAAAGGTGGATATTAGTACTAGGTGTAAATGGTGATCTGTCTCACCTGACCAATTGTGATTGCATCAACCGACACGAGGAAACAGCCTATTGTGTTCAACTTTATACAAAAGAGTAGTACCCACTGAGGTCATTTTTCTAAGCTTTATTTCAACTGGTCGATCAACAGACCAACAAGTGTTGACAGGCTTCAGTTAAGCATGAAATGGTGGCAATGACAAGAATCTCTCTCTCAAATCTAAGAAACCTTTCCTCAACCATATTGGGGTATGAGGACATACACACCATCAAGTGATGGCTTGAAGTTGTATTAGTGCACTGTACACCATGCCAGCAAGAAACTGTCTGACATACATTTTGTAAATTCAAATGAGATTATGGTTACAATGGACCATAAATTAAGTAATGACAAATATAATTTTCTTACACCTTTATATAAGTGTAAATATATGACTTTTTGAGACTGGGTGAGTGTATGTTGTTTTTTTTTTTACAAATTCACAGTATGCCCACCTCTTCAGACACTACTACACCACTGGCCATAAGGATGGACACCTGGCGCTGAATTACCCCAAACAGCAGGGAGAGGAGCCGGAGATTCCAGTATAATAGCTCTTTTAACTTTTTTTTTTGTTTGTTTTTTTTGGGGTATTCTGGCATTAAAGGGATTGTTCACCCAAAAATATTTGGATCTTCAGAGTTCTGGCCATTGTATTGTATGGACCTACAGAGCAGAGATATTCTTCTAAAAATCTTCATCTGTGTTCAGCAGAAGAACGAAGTCATACACATCTGGGATGGTATGAGGGTGAGTAAATGATGGGAGAATTTTCATTTTTTGGGTGAACTATCCCTTTAATGTGCATTCATTGGACAGAAAATGAGGAGTGTTGGGCACAAAATGAGAGGACAAATTGATTTATCAAAATGGACATTGCAAGAGTAAAAATAGATCACTTTATTTAGAAAAGTTGGGAGGCCCAGAGTATTATACAGGAATGGGGACAATACATCATGATAGTACAAGATGACAAATTCGTAAGAAACTGTACGACTTCTACTCGCATAGAGAAAAATAATGAACCAACAAACGATCCCAGATAGCTTACGCACACCTTCAAGATGTCTGTTTCATCTGAAAAGCATTGCATTCTAATTAACATCTGTTAAACATCTTAAAATGATCATATTTACAAATATTCTAAATCATAAATGTTTCAAAGACATCTAGTAAATGTCATATTGATATCCGAGAGGAAAAATCTTATTGACGTATTGCAGATTAGCAAACAACCTAAAAAAAAATATGTCTTCCAGATGTAAAATACACATCTTGGTGATGTAAGTGTGCTATCAGGGCAATGTTATGATTTTTATTATAAGTTATAAATTTAACCTCAAATCCACACCTAACCATCAAGTCTAACCCCCTATCCAAACCTTAAAAAAAAAAAAAAATGTTGGATAGGAGCCTAGCTAAAATGTGATGCCTGTATTATATCCATTTGAAATTCTCTTTGCTGATTGGTCAGTTTGTATGGGAATAAAGTTGTACCTTTTGTACGAGCCAAGTCATACAATATCTTACAGTCTTATACAAATTATGAGTTTTTGTGAGCTGCAAGCCCCCAGTGTAGTTTTTTTTTTTGTTTTTTTTGTATTCCTGCGCTAACTGAAGTACCAGCTGTTGAGATCTTTAACTACTCTGTAGTTCTTATTTTTTCTGATATGTTCACAAGCCCGACAGGCATGTTCAAGACCAAATGCAGATGCTCTTGAAACGAAATGTTCTCTCCAGGTAAAATACTGCCTATACATGTTCTCATTTTGGTCCATAAAATTGAGATGATCTGCCAGTTCTTTGGGAGAGGGGAAGTCATCTACATGGATGAAGGCTTTGCTCGGTATGAACTGCTCATAGTTCTCTCTGGGCGGGCCAAGAACAACAGGAACCGTACCAAGCAATAGAGGGTTGTACAGTTTTTCTGTAATGTAGTCTCTATGAATGGAACTCTCAAATGAGAGGTAAAATTTGCAACTAGACACCACTTTTGAATATTCATCACCATTAATGCGCCTGTTGAAATGTCCTCCAAAAGCCTCCACGTGAATGTATTTCGATAACTCAGTATAGTAATATGAACGCTTATGGTGTGAATTATAGTTACTTACTATCCAGCAGACTAGTTTATCCTTTTGTGGGATTGTATATTTTTTCTCCTCAATTGTGGCCTCTGAGAGCCAACCGTAAGGTACCTGGACATCAGAATCCCGACGATAACTTGAAGTCAAATTAAACAGATCCTTCAGCTGGGGAATTTGTGGTGAATTGGCTGGAGACTCCATATTCATCCATATCCATTTCTGAAATGCTGGTCGAGGTAGTTTCGGCATATTAGATAAATCCCACTTGATATCTCTATGATGAAACCATACACCATGTGCTTGGTTATACATATCTTTGTCATCTGTTAAACGGCAGCCTTGAATATTAAAAGCCGAACTGCAGGGTCCAAAGCCAAAACTATATCCAAAAGGCCACATCCAGATCAAAATAATGGTGTCTGGATCGTCTCTCTTCGCTGTTGCCACTTGTTTTGTTGTTTTAGTAGTTGTCATCTGTTGTCTTTCCAAGATGAAGTTCACAGTGCAGGTGTTGTTTTCTATATGGGTGTAGTTTTGCATCTTAAAAACACTGAGGCAGATTTCTGCAGTGACATTATTCATGTGGATGGGAGCAGCAGGACATTTAAACCAGCTTGTGGTTGGCTCGTAATTCACATACAAAATTGCCGTAAAACATGCAAACAAAATGACGGCAATTATTATGCTCTGATTGCTTTTGGCAGAAGTTATGGACATCATCATTTACTGGTGAAGGAAGAAGATATAGAATTGTTTGATATTTGGCTTCAAGGATTTGTTTAAAATTAAATAAATGAAAAACCTCTAGTTTTGTGTCAGAAAGTTGTGGTCCAGTCTGTTTAGTCCAATAGGTAATATCTAAGAAAGTAGATGTGTATATTTAGAAGCTATAAAATCACACTTTCTAGGCATTATGTAGGCTATTTCTTGTTATGGACCAAAATGTGGTCCAACCTAATTATTGCTTTCCAGAGGACCAACACTTTAAGACACAAAAGAGATTCGAAGTGACTTTTGCAAGCATGCACCGCAGAATATTAAAACCTGGATTAATGGGACATTTTACTCTCACAAATATGTCAAAGAAAATGGTAAAACAAGCATTCTCCTAGAAGTCTGCACCCTTTACATTAAGGTTCATAACAGTAAACCATCATTGTAGTATAACATACTGAGTTTCAGAGCGATTGGCCTCACCAGCGGTATAAAACGGGTGGTTTAGACTATAAATTCTGATTGGATGAGCCATACCAAAGTGCTCTAGCCTTTGTAAAATGCTTATAAAAAATAATAATTAAAAAAACACCACATTATATATAAATATGCCAATATACAGTTGATAGGCTATACATTGCTTGGCAAGTGTAAACCACATCAAGCTAATGAACCATATTCATATCATATATTTTAGTTGTAATGTGCAGTGTTTGACATTCAGAGCAAAAATCAATAAATGCAAATCAGCTGGTCTCTTAAAATAAACTCAAAGTAAAATAAAAATCACAGTAGACATTTGTTGTGTATCTTTTTCCTATTCGTTTTATATTAAATCACAATCAACAGAACTCAGATAAACTTACCTCTGTCTTTGTAGTCTATCAGAACATTTCGCTGCCCATGGGTTTTTAGAAAGGTACACCAATACCTGTTACTCAAGTCCCTCCCATGTTTGAGGCACCAATTACATAAGAAGTTGGAAAAAAGACCTATCAGGTTTTGCAGTGAAATCATAGTCAAGATATTGTCCCCTTGCAGGAAATGAAATGGTATATTTAGGAGCTACATTTATGTGAACAGATCATATAAAAACACTATGAAACTATACTGAGGGAGTGGCCAAATCTGAAACAGGTGATTTTGAAAGTTGTTCAGCTCATAGCTCAGTGCTCTCTTTTGATAGAACTCTAGAATTACAGGTACAAATTTTGTTTTGAAAAAAAAAAAAAAAAAAAATTCCAATTCTAAAATCTGATTGGACGAGTGAGTTATAAAACAACTATAAAACCTAAGCCTGTACTCGCACATAGTTTCTACCTTATGCAACAGCATACCCCTACAGTTAAAAACACAGCCTCTCATGGGGTCTTGATCTTGTGGTCTTGGTCTCAAGACGTCTCGAGACCATATTTAAACGTGGTCATGGTCTGCGTCTCGGTCTCAGCCTATACT
Organism: Myxocyprinus asiaticus; assembly: GCF_019703515.2. Classification (NCBI taxonomy): domain Eukaryota; kingdom Metazoa; phylum Chordata; class Actinopteri; order Cypriniformes; family Catostomidae; genus Myxocyprinus; species Myxocyprinus asiaticus. The sequence continues at coordinate 6,736,911 of NC_059373.1, read as the reverse complement.
CTTGATGGTCAAGACCACTGTGTATTTACCAGTGCACTAAATGTGATTATTATTTCAGCCATTAATTGGCGCTGCATCTTTACCATTGCTGAGAATTTGCAAGCACAGTCATACCGCATGTGTCAGCAAGCACCATCTCTCACCACATGAATGAAAGTGCAAAAACTATGGTTTAACAACACAAGGCAAACATGAATGATTTATGATTACATCTGCCATGTAGAAGCCGTGACTTCACTCGGAGTAATCGCATGACCCAATAAGTTTGCAAGGTGTTCTTTAGTAGGGGTGAATGATTATGACTAATAATTAAAGATTTTTTCCCCTGATATTGTAATCGCTATTAATAAGATCTATTACTATAATTTTATTGCATGCCATATTTATGCAGCTACACATCCCAAACAAGTTGAGAACTGTGTTCCTAGTTCATACTATTTATTCATTAGTAGCCTATATTAAGACAGTGACCAAACGGACAACTTTACACTGTTCCTCTTCTTGGCAGCATGAAATAAAACGTATTTAAATTGTGATTAAATTATATACAGAAAGCGAGCAAAACGTGCTCCATTTATAATCACTGAAGCTGTCAATCACTTTAGTTAAACGCAAGCTCACTGAGTTCTGCACTCTCCCCAAAACTCTCATTATAATCAATAAAGCTGTAGTAATTGCACAATAAATGTCTTATTTACATCGTTTTTACTCCTTGCTTGAGAGTGCGACAGTAAGCACGTACAGAACTCAGTCTGTGAGCAAAGGCTGAGCTGGGGACTTAAACGCCTCTGCACTCAGCTGACATGTCTGTGATTTAAAAAAAATTAAATAAACAGTATTATTTTGTTACAATAATAATGCATATGAAACACATTTCTCAATTAACCATGCTTTTGGGAATTCAGACTAATTTCAATCAGTTCTTTCAAAATATAATTTTCAGTTATTATGAAAATAATATTTGATATATTTCACATCAGCATTTTTCTTGCTTTGTTTCTTCACTGTTATTTTCAGTGCATAACTTTATGCATAGTTGTTTGAATAGTTTAATAGTATACATAATTATTAGTGTACATGCAGTGAAAATCAGACTAATGCCATGCAGACTTCAATTGTTGTGCACTAGCCAACTCAAGTCACTTCACTTTAGTTGTATTATTTTATATATATTTGGATTACGAAGGCATCTCGTAAAACTGGACTGTTTTCTCTATATAGCAGTCTGGAAAATGTCAGAGCCTGCAGTGGTAAAATTTGCATTTGAAAATTCTGAAGATGATTCTCAAAATAAGAAACGGAGAGCAACCTGCAAAATATGTCACACATTAAGTGAAGCACGTGGTACATCATCATAATTCAATAGATAAGTTAGTCACATTGTCTTTGACATGTTTTTTTTATATTATTTCCTATTTGCTAGACAGCTAACTTTCTTTAACATATAACAATATTAAAGTAAATAACCATGCCTACCAATCTGCAAACTCTATAAAATGAAATTATGTGAAATGATATTTGATTTCATACTAGTGATGACTATCATCACAAAGCAATTTAGGCCAGCCACCTTTTAAATGAAAATGACAATTCTTATCATATTACAATATTTGATTTTTTAATGAACAGGGGTATTATTCAGAGGTGGGGTCTTGATCTTGTGGTCTTGGTCTCAAGACATCTTGAGACCATATAAATGTGGTCTTGGAGGGCCTAGTCTTGGTCTTGGTCTCAAGGGGTCTAGTCTTGGTCTGGGTCTTGGAGGGTCTGGTCTTGACTACACCACTGCTAGATGTACACCTTGAACATGAGTCTGGACATTAAACCTTTTGGATATCAGTCCACTTGGATTGGTTTAATCTGATTACTCCATAATTAAAATCTAGGACTGAGTCCAAATATGCATGCTTCCCTACAATATAGTATGACAAAAAGAGTATGCCAATGGAGAAGGGTGTGCGACTCATCAGCATTTATAAAAGAGTAGACGAGAAGTATCTCGATGACCTACTACATCCAGTGAGATTCTGAAGTGCGCATCAACTGGACACTGTACTATACCATAATGCCTTTAGAGCTAAGATGTCACATTCAAAACACTGTTTTAAAAAACTGCAAAGAACTGCTAGTCGGGCAGCTCAACTGTCATATATATATATATATATATATATAGCAAGCATATATAGCAAGAAAGTTGTTCCTTGTGGTTAAATTGCGCTGATTTGACGAATCCAGAGTAAACTATTTTAGCGGCTGTTGTTATTCCATCATATACAACCACAATTCCAAAAAAGTTGGGACAATATGGAAAATGCAAATTAAACGAAAAGGAGTGATTTGTAAATTTGATTCTCCCTGTGCTGAATTGTATTTTATTTATTTATTTTTCGAAAATATACACTCATTTTTAAATCAGATGATTGCAACATGCTCCAAAAATTTAGAACTAATAACAATCTGATGAATTGAAATAACAAGGTGAAGTTAAACAGGTGAGGCAATCGTGTTATAGTATAAAAGCAGCCTAGAAAAAGAGCCTAGTCCTTCAAGAGCAAGAATGGGCTGAGGCTTGCCAATTTGCCAACAGATGCATCAACAAATAATCCAGCGCTTTTAAAAAAAAAAGAAAAAAATATGTCCCCCCCAAAAAAACTGGAAGGATTTTGGGCATTTCACCATCTGCAGTGCACAATATAGTTATAATATTGGAATCTGGTCAAATGTCAATGTGTAAAGGGCAAGGCCGAAATGCACTTCTGAATGCGCATGATCAACGATCCCTCAGATGTCACTGTATTAAAAAGCGTCATACATCTGTAATGGATATCATGATAAGGGCTTGGGAATACTTCGGTAAACCATTGTCAGTCAACACCATTCGCTGTTGCATCCACAGATGCAAGTTAAGGTTTTACTATACAAAGCAGAAGCCATACATCAACACTGTCCAAAAGCACCACTGACTTCTCTGGGCTCATCTCATATGAGATGGAAAGTAGGTCTCACGAGTCCACGTTTCAAATAGTTTTTGGAAAAAACAGCAGTTCTCCGTGCCAAAGAGGAAGCGCTTTTCAGCGTCAGGTCCAAAAGTCAGTGTATGTCATGATATGGGAGTTTGTCAGCATTACAGAAAATCATGCTTTAACAGAAAATGAAACTGTAATATCTATAAAGTCTTAGAGTCACCACTGTGTAGTATGATTAAATATGATTGTAAATTGTTTATAAAAATAAATAAATAATAGTTGTATTTAGAACCCCAGTGAGCAAGCTGAAGGCAACTGTGGTAAGGAACTCAAAACTCCATAAGATGTTGGTTAATAGAGAAAAATAGAGAGAGAGAGAGAGAAACCACAAATATGATGCGCTAGATGGCATTATTTCTGCATTCACAAGTGCCGCCTTCAACTCTGTCTCTCCCTCATTCACATACACTCACAGTGGGAGATATGAACCTCGTAAAGATATGATTAATACAAAAAACACGGACCTTGGCTTAAATGTTTTTCATCTTTGATATCTTCCAAAATGACAGACATCATTTGGAAATATCTGTCAATGTTTTAAAAAATAGGCAAGTGACAGAGAATTAGTTTAATGCAACCTCTGATTATTACATCTGGTTTGACTCGAAATGTTTCAGCATTGACAGCTTTTGTGGGGGCTTATTGTTGTGACATTCATTTTACAGTAGTTTTTAAGCCATGTGTAGTTGTTAACTCCCTATAACAGCTCATATTCATCCAGCAACAACTAAGCGGAAGTCTCTCGCCGTAATGGCGACACCCATAGAGAAGTCAGGAAAAAGGTGGATATTAGTACTAGGTGTAAATGGTGATCTGTCTCACCTGACCAATTGTGATTGCATCAACCGACACGAGGAAATATCCTATTGTGTTCAACTTTATACAAAAGAGTAGTACCCATTGAGGTCATTTTTCTAAGCTTTATTTCAACTGGTCGATCAACAGACCAACAAGTTTTGACAGGCTTCAGTTAAGCATGAAATGGTGGCAATGACAAGAATCTCTCTCTCAATGTGAGCAAGGGATGACGTGTAAACTGACCCCTGCTGGCGTACAGTAGGCGATTAAGGACAAGTATAATCTAAGAAACCTTTCCTCAACCGTATTGGGGTATGAGGACATACACACCGTCAAACGATGACTAGTCAGTGACTTCAGTTGAAGCCTAAATTATTCATGTTTGCCTGAAATGATTCACTATATTACACGCTTTTTACAACGTAAAAATAGATTAATACCTAATATCACTACCATATCTTGCTATTTACTGTAAATACACAAATGTTTCATTCATGTAACTTATTTTCTTTCAAACCCTGTACCGAGACGTTAATTAGTAAATATAAGGCATAAAGACAGAGAAGTTAAAAGGGGCAATGTTTCTGCAGTGTTGTATCTCATCTATTGTCCATTTATGAGAAAGTAAGATTTCTGCAGGACTGAAATGTTGCATAATTTTCCATATCAGCTAGATATTAGAGCCGATGACAGACTCCATGACACTCTTTCAAAAAAGCATGGTAAAATGTTGGTAGTCCATCTCTCGAGTTCAGATGGAGAATGAATTACCATGGAATTTATAAACAGCAAGATCTAGCAATTTGCCACTAAACAAATCCAGCCCCAAAGAAAGATAAGCTGGGAAGCGGTCATCAGTGATTTGACAAATGATTTGCTTCTTTCAAAAATGAAAATTCGTATATCATTTACTCACCCCTAGATGTGCAATCGCAAACACAAAAAGTAGAAAGTTAGGGACTGACAGCCTCAGTCGCCACTCACTTTAAAGGCATCTTTGTGCCATATGATGAAAATGAATGGTGACTAACGCTGTCAGTCCCTATATTCTGTCAAACATCTCCTTTTGTGTTCAATAGAGAAATAAAGTCAAGCACACTTAGAATGACATGAGGGTGAGTGAATGACAGAATGTTAATTTATAGGTGAGCCATCTCGAAAAACAATGATAATTGTGCGATTAGGGTTTGAAATGACTGGTAAAGGTTGTTACCATATATCTGCAACAATACTACATAGAATAAAAAAACAATTCCAGAACGCTTTGTTATGGTCCTGTCATCCGAAAGGCAGATGCATTATGAATAAAAAATAAAATAAACAACCCAGAAAGAATGCAATACAGAAAGCAGTGTGCAGCTTTACATGCAAATATGCCCAACTTCTTCATTGGAGATCTGTCCCAAACAGCAGCATGCATTGAACTTGACAAATTAGTTTGAAAAGTTACAAGAATCGATAAACCATTAGTGTTGATACTCAATATTTAGTTTCAGTAAAGGTTGTTTAAAGTCCAGTGACTCTCCCTCAGGATACAAAGACAGTCTTGTATGCCATGCTGCCTTACAAAACCAGTCCACAGGCCACACATGGACAAGGTCTGCTCTCAACCAGGTCACAAATGTAAAGCAGAAGTTTTGCTTACAACCAGGTCACAAATGCAAAGCAGAAGTTTTGCTTACAACCAGGTCACGAAGGTAAAGCATACATTATGAAAAGGATGAAGCTTTTCCAACCAGAAGTGTAACAGGGAAATATTATAGGGAACAATCACAAAAGCCAGCATTCACATTGCAGATAGGGTTACAGAACAAAGTGTGAGAAGTAGTGACTAACTTCTTTAAACCTGCTCGACTCATGGTTTATCTTTATAACAATCAATAGTCCATTGTGACTGAAGCACTTGAGACATGCTGTTTGGGTAATGGTAGTGTTCTCTTGGCACTTTTAGACCTGTCATAACTCTTGTTTGCAAATCTTAACGTTCTCTGCCTTTGGAGAGGGTAATGAAGTCCAAAAACCCCCTGAGAGAACTTAAAGGTAATGGCTGTTCCCTGAAAAAGGGGTACGTCATCTAAAGCAGTTAGTTTTTACAGTTCAGTTTACACTCAAGACGCATTCTGCTCGGAGTGTCAAACAATATTCACAGTGCATAACATGGGGTAGTGTATTAAAAGAGAAACAAAAAACTAACATTTAAAGAGCTATTTCACCCAAAAATGTAAATACTGTCATCATTCACTCACCCTCATTATGTTCTGAACCTGTTTTGACTTTTTTTTTTTTCTTCTGTGCAAAACCAGAATGATCGCCTCAGTCAACATTTAATTTCAATGTATGAAACAATTATGCAATGAAAGTGATCAGTGACTGTGGCTGTCAGTCCCTAGCAATCTGCCCAACGTGTGCCATGGAGGAATGAAAGTCATATGGGTGCATGAGGGTGAGTAAATAACAGAATATCCATTTTCAGGTGAACCATTCCTTTAATATGTTGCCTGACGTGGTAGTTAAGACATTTTTCTGGGACCCGCTTTTCCGTTTCCTTCTCAATTGCTTCGCACTACCTACATCCAGGTTTGGACATTACGCTCTGCTAGCTCTCAATGCATGTAAAATCTAATGTGCAATGCTACCTAGGAAAAAGTTATTGGTGGTGGAATGCAACACTTCCCGTAAGTCTCGCTCTTGGTCCACGAAGACAAAAAGTGGTAATGAGAGAGATGCATTTGACGTGAAGGAATGTTATCCAAAGGGGAATGGTTGTTAATAAGGTGCAGGCTTTGTGAGTTTAGTTGTGCATGTGAGATTGTCTGCTTATGAACGTTTGGGTCAGCGTGAAGAACCCTCATCGCTGATGCAGCACAAGCGACCGGTCACAGTGTTTACCTTCCCACAGGTGGTAAAGGAGGAGCTCCTCTCATTACTGCTAAACAAATAGAGACAGGTGTCAGTCCAAGATCAGTTTTAACTGGTCACAACAAACCACGACATCCAATATCATGGACAGTACCAAAAACGACTGCCGGAAAGGAGCTGGGTTAACTCCTGGTACAAGCATTCAGCAAACCTACTGAAGTTGAATTTTTATTTTTTTTATCCCCTTTTCTCCCAATTTGGAATGCCCAATTCCCACTACTTAGTAGGTCCTCGTGGTGGCGTGGTTACTCACCTCAATCCGGGTGGTGGAGGACAACTCTCAGTTGCCTCCGCTTCTGAGACTGTCAATCCGCGCATCTTATCACGTGGCTCGCTGCGCATGACTCCACGGAGGCTCATGCTACACTCCGCGATCCACGCACAACTTACCACGTGCCCCACTGAGAGCGAGAACCCCTAATCGTGACCATGAGGAGGTTACCCCATGTGACTCTACCCTCCCTAGCAACCGGGCCAATTTGGTTGCTTAGGAGACCTGGCTGGAGTCACTCAGCACGCCCTAGATTCGAACTCACAACTCCAGGGGTGGTAAGTCAGTGTCAATACTCGCTGAGCCACCCAGGCCCCCGTGAAGTTGAATATTTAAAACGTACAGTACAGGTATCAATTGATAGAAAAACAGTGATGGAACAAAAAGTCACTTAATCAGCAGAACTATTAAGAGAGGCAGAAGTACGATTAATTAAATGTATTTGTTGAAAACTAAAATCTCAAAATGTATTTTGTTTTGAACCAAACCGCAAAATCCAAATTTGTGACAAATTAATTTCTATTAATTTTCAAGTAATTTGTAATTGCTGGATTAGAATTAAATGGGTTAAGACATGAGGAATCACATTTTCCTTGATCTTTTAACATGAGTTCATTGTGTTATAAAAGCATACTGTACGTTTCAGAACTCAAAACTTCATCCTCAATGCAAGAGTTTTTGTTGAAACAAAGCTGCCGAAATGACTTGCTCTCTCCTTCCGCCACATTGTGATGTCACACTGGTATACACTGACAAGAAAAAGTATGTGAACCCTTTGCAATTAGCTGCTTTTCTGCATGAATTGGTCATAAAATGTGATCTCATCCTCATTAAAGTCAGACAAACACAATGTGCTCAAAGGGATAGTTCACCCAAAAATGAAAATTCTCTCATCATTTACTCACCCTTATGCCATCCCAGCTGTATATGACTTTCTTTCATCTGCTGAACACAAATTAAGATTTTTAGAAGAATTGCTCAACTCTTTTGGTCTATACAATGCAAGTGGATGGATGCCTTCAAAAATCACATAAGACTGCATAAAATTAATCCATACAACTCCAGTGGTTAAATCAATGTCTCCAGAAGCGGTATGATAGGTGTGAGTGAAAAATAGATCAATATTTAAGTCCTTTTTTACTATAAATTCTCCTCCCTGCTCAGTAAATCTCCACTTTGACTTTCACATTCTTCTTGTGTTTTTGGTGATTCACGTTCTTCATGCATATCCCCCCTACTGGGCAGGGAGAAGAATTTCTAGTAAAAAAGTCTTAAATATTGAGCTGTTTCTCACCCACACCTATCACTTCTGAAGATATGGATTACTTTTTTGATGCCTTTATGTGTTTTTTGGAGCGTCAAAATATTGGCACCCATTCACTTGCATTGTATGGACCTACAGAGCTGAAATATTCTTCTAAAAATCATAATCTGTGATCTGTAGAAGAAAGAAAGTCATACACATCTGGGATGGCATGAGGGAGAGTAAATGATATGAGAATTTTCATTTTTGGGTGAACTATCCCTTTAAGCTAATAACACAAACTAATCTTTCATGTCTTTATTGAACACAGCCTATTAAACATTCACAGTGCTGTGGAAAAAGTGAACCCTTGGATTCATAAGTGGTCGATCCTCCTTTGGCAGCAATAACCTCAACCAAGCGTTTCCGGTGGCTGCAGATTAGACCTGCACAACATTCAGAAGGAATTCTGAACCATTCTTCCTTACAGAACTGCTTCAGTTCAGCCATATTTTTAGGAAGTCTGGTGTGAACGGCTCTCGAGGCCATTCCACAGCATCTCTATTGGGTTAAGATCTGGGCTCTGACTGTGCCACTCCAAAAGGTGGATTTACTTTTTTTGAAGCCATTCTGTTGTGGATTTACTTCAATGTTTCGGGTCATTGTCCTGCTGTATCACTCGACTTCTACTGAGCTTCAGCTGGTGCACAGCCACTCTGACATTACCCTGTAGGATATCTTGATAAACTCGGCAATTAATTTTTACCTCGATGATGGCAATCTTAGTTCCATCAGTCCACAAAACATTTTCCCAGTAGCATTGTGTAGTGTCAAGGTGGTTTTTGGCAAACTTCAGGCGCACAGCGATGTTTTTGTTGGAAAGCAGCGGCTTCCTTCGTGGTGTCCTGCCATGGACACCATGCTTGTTTAATGTTTTCCGTACAGTAGACTCATGAACAGAGATGTTAACCAGTTCCAATGATTCCCTTCAAGTCTTTAACGGTCACAAGCTTTATGTGGTGTGCCTTTTCAGTCATCTTGGCTGGACATCCACTTCTAGGGAGAGTAGCCACAATACTAAATCGTCTCCATTTATAGACAATTTCTCTAGCTGTGGACAGATAAATATCTAAGCTCTTTGAGATAACTTTGTAACCCTTTCCAGCTTTATGCAAAGCAGCAACTCTTGATTGTAGGTCTTCTGAGATCTCATGGGGTGGTCCAAACCATGGTCCACGTCAGCTCCGTATTTCATATTGTGAATAGCAAGCTCAAAATGTTTGAGGGCTTTTTGTAAGTAGCTCTAATCCACACCTGCAATCTCGTTTCTTTAACAGGATGTCAGGTTTGCAAACTCCTGACTCTAATTAGATTTTGTTGACGTCATTTGCCAAAGGGTTCACATACTTTTTCCAGCCTACACTGTGAATGATGTATTCAATCTGTACAACAACAATACAATCATTTGTGTCATCAGTTGAAACAGACTGTGTTACATTATTGTAATTTAGATGAAGATTAAATCAGATTTTTAGACAACTTTGTAAATAAATGCAGGTAATTCCAAAGGGTTCATATACTTTTTCTTGCCACTGTACATTTGGATCTGTCCGCTTCCATAACAAAACATCAATGCCTACTTTACCTTATCACTTCCATAGCCCCACCCTGTAGTGCTGAGCAGTGAGATGGCAAGGAGAGAGCAGGTCAGTCAAGAGCAGAGAGCCCATCATAACAGTGGCCGTTTACTGTCAAGTCTTTAAGGAGAAGCACCACCAAAACCGAGCACTTCTGACAGAGGGTGGTCATGTTTTACAAATATATGACTGTTTTTTTGTGCAAAATAATTTACTATTATAAGTGAACCTTATGGAACACATTAAAATAAAAAAAGGCCTGTCATGACCCCTTTAAAAAGAAATAGCTTCAGACTGATTTGTTAATGAATCATTTAGATTACATGTGTACTAATTTACCTGATTCATTGAAAAGAACAGACTCAAAAGAATGATTCATTCACAAACTGAACATCACTATGGCTTGGGAGCAAGTTTTACTCTACACAAGAGTCAAAGTTATGTCTAGCCAATGAAAGGCTTTAGAGCAGAGCATTATTAGAAATAGCAACTTGGGGAAACAATTAAAAAAATTCCCTGATATTTCCAGGTTTTCTATGATTATGGAATCCTGTAGATCCAACTTTTGTAGGACTTACCTCTGTTGGCTTTGCTTGGGTATATCTTAGTGAAGTGTCTATACTCTTCTGGAGGAGGAAAGTCGTCCAGAGGATGAAAAGAATACTTGGACTCGAAGTCATCTATTGGAAGAGGCGTACGAAAGATAAGAACTTCTCTGGGATGTTCAAGGACATTTCAAGCTCAGAACAGTGACAAATGTACGAATGATTTCAGCTAACAAATTGATTCTGCTTAGATCAGGAGAAGTACATTTGCTTGTCTGATCTCTTAATTATTTAAGCAGACTATATTTCTATAAATATGCCTGAAAACCACCAGATTGTCTTAAAGCCATTAAGTCGAATCATTTGATGTTAAATACTTAATCAAACCCTATTTCACAACATTAATCCTAACATTTATGGTTAATTAACTAGAGCAGTATTTTTGATATCTATCATAATATGACACTGCAGTAAGATAAGGAAGAAGCCTCTGTAAATTAATCTCTGATTCTCAAAATCTACCTTTGTGTCTTATCAAAGGGAAATTATCTTTTTGTTTGGAGAAAATATTTGAGAAACATTAGCCTATCTCTAAATGATGTGAGGATCTTGAAGGCAGGTGAGACTGCAGGTGGAGGTAAGAGTGAGCTTGAAGGACTCACCTACAAAGGAACGAGAAATGGAAGTGTGTCCATTGCGGATGGGCGGGGGAGGGGGTGGGGGTCCGGCTGGTGTGCGGGAGGGGGGAGGAGGGGGCTTGCCTCGGCTGGGAACATCTGAGGTGCTACCTCGGTAAGGAGGTGGCGGCGGCAGAGCATCCCGGCCATTTCGAGATGGCTGTCCAGGAACTGGAGGAGCTGGTGTACAAAGGAATCACATTTAAAACATAAAACAAATACAAAGTAATGCAAAAACATTACGAGTATAAAAGTGGGCTGAAATTATGGTTTGTTTAAATAGATCATATTAAGTCAATGGAACTACATTTCTAATTAAAGGCTTCTATCTAGCATTTGATTGTGATTCTAGAACAGCCATTTTGGCAAAACCTGTCCGCAGGACACCACCTATGCAAAGTATGTAACAGTTTATTCGTTAGGCAAAGAATGCAACGCTCTAAATGTTAGGGAAAAAGGTTGGGCAAAACTATGAGAACTTGATGAAGACACTTGTCTTTAAAAAGTTCTATATAAAATAAGATTTAAGCCAGATCCTAAAGTGTGGGATTCTGGGTACTGTAAACAGTTTTAATCATTACTGCAAGTTTTGCATTCATTACATGGGACAATTGCATCAACACCTCGTTGGACGCTTGTAAAATTTAGTGTGAATACAGTGACCTGTGTCATGCTATTTTCGTTCACACAGTAAAGGATGTGCCACATTTGCTCAACTTTGGCTAAACTGGATGAAACAATTAAAGCTGTTGGGTAAAACTCTATTTTTTCTAAAAAAATAATTTATCCACTGGAAAAAAAAAAAAAATCACATTAAAAGACTTTTCACATTAGACTGTTAAACAATTTACTTTTATATATTTGAGACCACCAGCACCTAAAGACAATAGACCTCACCTGCTCCCCGTCCCGGAGGCTCTCGTGCTGGAGGCGCGGGTCTGCCAGCTTGTGGGGTGGGTGATGGTGGGGGAGGGGGGGCATGCCCACGTGTTGGGGTGTGTCCACCCACTGAAGGCTTCTTACTGAGCGAGTTGTGCCGCTGGGGCAGCTCAGGGGCCGCCTCGTTCACAGGACTGGAGGGGCCATTTGAGACCCCGGACTGCTGACGGTAAGGAGGTGGAGGCGGGGCCAGGGAGGAAGAGGATGACGAAGAGGAGCGGCTGCTCAAAGGAGACGGAGGGGGTTTCACTGGCGGAGGAGGTGCTTTTTCACGCTCAGGTGCAGGCGAGGGTCCTCTCTGCCCTGGAGTTGGCGGAAGGGGCTTTTCTCGGTTGTACGAGGCTGCCGCAGCCTTCTGCGGTGGAGCCGGCGGAGCGTTTCCACGTCGAGACATGGGGGGTGGAAGAGGGGGGGCAGAAGAGCTGTGCTTCATGCCTGTAGAGGGGCTGCTGCCTCCACCGGGGGACCGGGAGAGATCGGGCAGGGACGGTCTCTGGGAACAGCTGGACTCTGGAGGAGAGTTTTGCTGAGAGGGACTGTCAGTATCGTCGTGGGCACCAGGTGGGCGTGGAGCAGCTGAACGAGTGCCAGGTGGATGAAGTGCAGACCTGCCTACGGAACCATCTGCAACATACGGTTCAACTGGGGGTATAAACAATAATTAAAGCCGAAGTGTGTAGTTTCTGCACACTAGTGTTTCAAATAGGTTTCCCCAAACACTTCTATCTTTTTGTAAGATGAAAACAGATGGTCCTGCCTTAAACTCAAGCCATTGGCTGAGCCAAAATTGCAATATTTAGCTGAGAATGCTCAAAACAGAGCAATGCTTCAGGGAAATAAATTTACGGATGGCTTATAGTTGCACTGTACGATCATTACAAGTAAGCTAATAAAATGATTGCAACTCAACTCAATGTATCTTGTTCATTTTTTATTTATGTATTTGGCAAGTAATCATGTAATAAGCTGGATAATGAGCAGTCATACAGTCACTATTTACAAAAACAACAACAGAACACCAAAGCAAACCAGAGGTGGAATTTAGCAGTTCATTGATTTCTTTCTTCGATTGCGATTCACAAATAAATATTGTATGTCCTTGTATTTATTTATTTGGTTAGTAGCTGTCTTATAAGTGGGATAATTTACAGTCAGCCAGCTGCTATCCCAAAATAAACCCCTTCAGGGTGATACAAGATCTTTATCACCCTGTTGGGGTTTATTTTTGCTAAATAAATGGCTGACTGTAACATTATCCCTTACATAACGCTACTTCCAGCTTGTGAAATTATAGCAGTGCAAAGCTTAAAAATTGCAATTTCGCTGTCACTGTCACCTAATTAAAAGTAATTCCACAGAAGAGACATTTTCTTTGACAAGAACCAATCAGTCCTGATTGAATATTTTTTAAGTACTCAGCCGATAGTGCAGATAATTGCTTTTATAGGCCAATATCAATGTTTGGCTGATACATGGGTGAATCTCTCATTTTTGCAAACCTTTACAATAGGGTGAAGTTCACTGCTAAATGCCTCAACATTTATTCAAGTCCTGAGCTTTTTCAAACAATTTTTTAGAGAACAAATTACTCACAATCATGCAGCATTAAATAGACCAAAAATAAAATTTTTAGAAACAAACAACATACCTCCAACAGGTCGCAATTTTGGGACACCACCCTGAAACAGCCCTCCCACTGGCTGCACTGGTGCAGAACTTCCTGCACTGGTGGACATGCATCCACTGCTTACTTTCGGCTCTGAGGTACCACAAAAGCATTCGTTGATGATGCATTCTGATTTGCATGTAAGCAAATATTATTTACATGCTAGACTGTTTGCTTATTAAAGCACACAAACTAAGTGCATGAAAAAGGGGTGAGCCTATCAATACATTCACCTCTCAAGGCAAGACTGTTCTCAAGTCTGTTTTATGGACACTTACTCTCAATCATAGGTGCACTCCTATCATTGACAACACCCACGTTCTTCAACTTGGCCCCTTTACAGATATCAGAGAGCAATGCCCCTCTGCCCTTTGCTTCATCCCGGGTCAGCTTGGGAGGGGTAGTATTTGCCTGAGGAAAAAAATCCACAGCCACTTTATGAACACTGGCATACTTTAACATGAAAGATGATTTAATAACAACAAATTAGTGGTTGACCGATATATATCGCTGAGGTCGATACATTTTCCCGTTTGGCCGATTTGTTTCTTGAGGGCACTGAGAATCGCCTGCTTGCAAGTGAAGCGACTGAGACATGTAAATGACCAAACACAGTTAGTTTTGTTGTAACGTGCCATTGTGTTACTACAATAATAGACCAGTCTGCAACAGTCTCATTTAAACAGTCCGCATATCAGAGCCGCGGCAGGTGCGTTTGAGCTCGTAATGTTAACGTGCTCGTCTGTTTCATTCTCCCTCTCTCTTCTCAACAGTTCCCTGTAACTTTAACTTTCTTGTCTAATGATAAAAAGGCAAATATCAATAAACCTAATATCATACACCATCTGCAGATATGCACATACCTCATTTAAACAGATGTAATAAATCAACCTCTCACAACTTGAGTAGATCCAGCATCCTGTGGAGTGCTCATATATCTTCCTCTGAAGCACGTATTCTATCAGTCTCTCCTCAGCAGTTCCCTGTAACTTTTAACTTTTTTTCCTAATGATAAAATTGGTGTGCTATTGGTTTGATTCAGTATTTTTTGAGAAAATGCGATTGTTAATGCGCACAACATTCATGGTTGATGGACTACTGTGTGTGCTGTTATTTCCTTCTTCCTAATATATTAACAATTTCTTCATGTGCAAATTACTCAAATTTGATGACTAAACAAAAATCAGAAGAAACTGCTATCTATCATTTAAAATACAATTTAAATTAAGTTTAGTGTGAAATTGAGTAATTACAGTGCTAAATAAGTGTATTTATTATTTAGCAATTTTATGTTTGTTATTTACTATATTAAATTGTGTGATATATCGGCATTGTATCGGCCACCCTGCTCTCTGGATATCGGCCATTAAAAAACCCATAACGGTCGATTATTACAACAAATATCATAATCCTCCTGAAATGCATCAGACCCTTCAAAGTTTTTTATTCTATGCATTCTGTTGTTTCCATTTGTTACTTGGGTCTGTACCTCCACCAAGAGAAATTGCCTGTGAATCTTATACCAAGTACTTCACCAAATGCATCCTTCAGGGCACTTGAAATAATGACTACTTTAATTTCTGTTTTGTAAAAGATTTCAGTGCAGGCACTAAGCAGATGGAGCTTAAATTTTAGGCACAACAGTACAATACTGTTGTTATTATTATATTGTATTATGCCATAATATATTTCTATAGCAAACAATCAGAAAATTTTTCTTCATCCATCCAATCCAAGAGTACCAACATATCCCTTACATTTAAACAATGTGTTGTATTTTGCATTAAAGCACATGACCGATCAGAATATAGTAGTGCCCGACCGATATATCGGTCGGCCGATCTTAGCCTTTATATCGGTATCGGCGTATATTTTACCAATATGCACAGATATGAAAACTTTTTTTCAGAACACAATGCAGAAAACAATGCTTTAGAATTGGTGTCATTACATAGTTTGTCCAGCAGAGCGCGCTTCGACTCCATTGTTTACAGAGCTGACTCTGAATTGACGGTGGCTCTGCAGACAGGGTGGAGCCAAGCGGTCTCTTCTCAGTAAGCTGCTAAGTAGTTTGTGAAATACATACTGGAAAGTTATTAAACAATTACCCCATCATTTACCCTTTTCAATATAATGTTAACCCTGTCCCTGACAACCATGTCACTCATGTTTATCTTTGCTATTGTTTGCTATGTTAGCCAGCTAGAGTTTGTCAGTGCAGTCAGTAATGTAGGAGATTGAAAGGTAAACATCAGAGCACCTTTTTGCAGCTCAGCAGACAATGGTGCAGTGGTGGATTGTATCTGTTGAGTGTTGATTTCATGCTACGCTGTTACCTAGTTGGTCAGATGCAATGCTGGTCCATCTTTTACTCTCCGTGACAACGAGCTTACAGCTAACTAGCTAATCGCGTAGCTACTTTCATCCCTGAGTGGATGCTAATGTGTAAACATGTATTCACCAAACTGTTTTGTTCAGGATTCCCAGTTTGGTACCTCCTTCAACCGAACAAATCCAGTCGTGTCATTTATAAAATGTAATATTTAGAAGTCTGGTTTTCCACTGTTGAAAGTTTCCCCTGAACTTGTATAGCAGAATACGGTGTAACACCGCTGCTGCTGTATTTCCTCTTGACTCGGCAGGTGTAAATGCTTCTTGTGTTACAACCTGCCAATAACTGACTGGCAGTATTAAAATAGTCAGCATATGACTGATACTAAACAGTACTGATGTTTATTTAGCTATTTCTTTTATTTGAATTTATTCTTTATTTTCTCAGTGTTCATTTCTAGAATTTGTTGACAATGTATAATAATAATGTCAAATATTCTTTGATAAAAATATTTAAGAAAGCAGCCTTCTGAGTACCTTTGCATAGTCATATCACTGCAAAATCGGTGAAAAATCCACATAGAAAAGGTCTGTTTTCATTCCAGCTCAAAAATTAAATATATCGGCCACCATATCGGTCTCAAAAATCCCTTATCGGTCGGGCTCTAGAGTATAGTTTTCATTCAAGAATACAGTTTAAGTTTTAACAGAGCCTGGAGAAAATTTGCACTGCACTCGGTGTAACTTTATATTTATAAGTAAAAAGATTTGCATGGATTTGCATTGCTGTATCAGGATGCTCTTGGTGAGCATAGGCCTTTACACTGTTGTAAGAATAACCCTACGGACACTAAAACACTTTTCCTAGAAGCCCCCCCTACTTATAAGAACGTCTTTTATATATATATATATATATATATATATATATATATATATATATATATATGTGTGTGTGTGTGTGTGTGTACAACACATGTTAAATAACAACATGTTATGTTGTTGCAGAAATTACATGAATTTTTAAGATCTAAGAAAAAGAAACTCACAAGCCCTTACTTGGCCACGCGGCAGCCAGCGCACCTCTGCTAGAAGCAAAATATGTTTCATTCTCACGTAGTTGTGCAAAGAGGTTCTTGTTGGCAGAGCTACAGCTGCCAGTGTGTCTAGGTCTTTGGACAGTTTTTTTATTTTTATGTTGAGATTTTTAGACCTCGCTGAGTTAGACGATTATGCTGACTTGCTGTATTGCGCATTTTATAGATGTTAGACTGCTTCAAAGCATATGAGGTTTCGCGACCCCCCGCGAACCACTGCACTCCAATACTCACCTGTCTTAAGGTGGGGGCAGGAGGGGGTCCCCCAGGGGGTGGAGGGGGCGGGGGAGGAATGGGCATCCTGGATCTGTGTCCGGTCTTCGCAGCTGAGTTCGTGCCACACTTAAAACTTCATGAAGACAGTTACCTAATGAAACAGAAAGCATAAACCCAAATATTTACAAGTGACAGCCAGTGAAAGTGGTGCACATAAATTCTCAAATAGATATGGGTCAGATACGCGATCCATAAGGTGGGTGTCATTAAACAGATGGCAGATTTTAATTAATGGGACATCGCAATGAATGATCAGCCTCTTATTTAACAGGTAAAAAAGATGGCTACAACAAAGCTCAGATAACGTCAGCTAGTTAGATATATCACTTTATTTCCTTGAACCCCTGTCTGTTCCTTCCCAAAAAGCAAACAAACAAAAACTGTTTCCACCAAATTCGCCATTGTTACTACAGTCAAATCATAATAGCTTTATATTGGATCTCTTTCTAACAGTGCAAGAAGCTTTCAGAATCTTATTACTTTTTTTGATGGCAGTGGTAGGCAACACGAAGCAATTTATTGCGATGTCAATATCTGCAGTAAATATTGTCGGTGGAAACTCTGTTATATATCTAGCTGGTATGTAAACAAGACGGCCTGCAGCTTCCAGTCAAGAAGAAACATAGTATCTCATTTTATCTGAATGCACCATTCAGCACATTCCACAACGTTGACTAACTAATCATCAAAGTTCGGAGTTAGACGAACACTTAAATCGGTATGTAATTTTTATTTTGACCTTTATATGATCGTGAATTGGCTCAATTGTAGCTGTAGCTTAGCAAGGCCTCGCGCTTGGCAGGTGCATCCGTCACGTCAAGACGTTTCATGGCTAACTTGTCGACTGTTTGGGAATACAATATTCTGTCGGTCGAGCTAACTTGCCATACAATGTTTATTCGAAGGTAATGACACAATGTTTAAGCCTACTTTTCTCTGCAACGTCCGATGTTTTCGCAAACCAGTATCTCCTCATACATGATATCTCGCGCGTCAATCGTCTTCATTTGCTCCTCCGTTCGGAACGGAAATTACGTCATTCTACGTTTACGTCGTATAATAAATAAATAAATAAATAAATAATAAAATTATAAAATTATTCTTATCATTGTTACACAAAAACAATGTTTAAATTCACACAATCTAAATATATGTATAATGCCTTAAAGGGGCAGTTCACACAAAACTTTAAATTCTCTCATCATTTACTCACCCTCATACCATCCCAGATGTGTATGACTTTCTTTCTTCTGCTGAACACAAATGTAGGTCCAAGCAATGCAAGCAAAGGGGTGCTAATATTTTGAAGCTCCAAAATCCACATAAAGGGATTGTGATAGTAATCCATATGACTCCAGTGGCTAAATCCATGTGTTTAGACACGATACGATAGGTGTGGGTGAGAAACAGATCAATACTGATGTCCTTTTTTATCATAAAGTGTCCTCCCTGCCCAGTAGGGGGCGATATGCATTAATGAATCACCAAAAACAGAAGAAGGAGAACGTGAAAGTGAAGGGAAAAGGACTTAAATATTGATCTATTGAGCTGTATTGATCATTTTTGGGTGAACTATCCCTTTAACTATCAAAAGTGTATAGGGTCTTTAGAGACCTAGGTCTGTATTATGGTTGTTTTTCCCTCTTTTTTTTTTTTGCACTTCCATAAATTACATTTTTATGATTATATCACAGCTATATAAGTTTACCATCACAATATATCTTTTTCTTTGTTTATTATAAGAGAAATTAGTACTATATTCATACAAATTACTACTTAATCTTCACCCAAGCAATCAGACTTCTGAACTCTTGATCTCTCACGATCAATATACATCAGCACTGCACTTTATTACTCTTATTATCTCAAACTGGACTGTCATACATTATATTCTCTCTTAACAACACACTGGCAACTGACTGTCAACCGACAGCCTGAATGTCAATACAGTACAATACAACCTACTGTATATTTTATATATACTATACATACTATTTTTATTGTATAACGTGTAATCTATATTGTGTGTATTGTATACTGTACATTGAATGTTATTATTTGTATATTGTGTTATGTGTAATTATGTGTATATTAGATTTTAAATTGTGTTGTGTTATTCTGATGTTTATTGTAAATTGGTATATGTCTTTATTACTGTCACGACTACTATGTTGATCGGAACTGCACCCAAGAATTTCACACACTATTGCACTTGTGTATATGGTTGTGTGACAATAAAAGTGATTTGATTTGATTTGATAAATCAAAGGTCCCAGGTTCGAGTCCCGGCTCAACTGGGCCTTATCGCTTTGATATATGAAAAATAACCATAAAATACATCTGAATATATTCTATTCTATTATTTTGTTATTATCTTGAAACTATTTTGAAAATGTTCCACTATCTGGGCATTTTGTAGATCCACTTGTGATAGATATACGTGCCTAGTCTCTAAAGACCTGAAAATGTAAGTGTGTTTGGTGAAATTCCCATGCATTTAAGGGTTCATTTTTTTTTCTTTCTTTTTTTTTTTTTCTATTTATTAAAATAGATATTTATCATTTATTTTAGGTTAAAATGTACATATGTATTGTTTTCCACTATTTTAATCACTTTCACAACTTCATTTTAAATGGTCCTGCAGACAAATTAACTTTTTAAAAATAGAATACATTAATTTTGGGGTCATAAAATACAGTATCGACAATTTCTCTAAAGTTTTAGCGCCCCCAAGCACTGCAAATTGATGAAATGGTGCGAGTTCTTCATGGATAAGTTAGAACAGTCACCTGCCAGGACAAAGTTGCACTTACACAAAACACTCCACGTGGCCAAAAAATACATAGCGCTTATGGTTGTGTCCATAAAGCTCTATTTTGGTCTCGTCACTCCAAATTACAGTGTGCCAGAAGCTGTGAGGCGTGTCAAGGTGTTGTCGGGCATATTGTAGCCGGGCTTTTTTGTGGCATTGGCGCAGTAAAGGCTTCCTTCTGGCAACTCGAACATGCAGCTCATTTTTGTTCAAGTATCGTCATATTGTGCTCCTTGAAACAACCACACCGTCTTTTTCCAGAGCAGCCTGTATTTCTCCTGAGGTTACCTGTGGGTTTTTCTTTGTATTCTGAACAATTCTTCTGGCAGTTGTGGCTGAAATCTTTCTTGGTCTGCCTGACCTTGGCTTGATATCAAGAGATCCCTGAATTTTCCACTTCTTAATAAATGATTGAACAGTACTGACTGGCATTTTCAAGGCTTTGGATATCTTTTTATATCCTTTTCCATCTTTATAAAGTTCCATTACCTTGTTACACAGGTCTTTTGACAGTTCTTTTCTGCTCCCCATGGCTCAGTATCTAGCCTGCTCAGTGCATCCACGTGAGAGCTAACAAACTCATTGACTATTTATACACAGACACTAATTGCAATTTAAAAAGCCACAGGTGTGGGAAATGAACCTTTAATTGCCATTTAAACCTGTGTGTGTCACCTTGTGTGTCTGTAACAAGGCCAAACATTCAAGGGTATGTCAACTTTTGATCAGGGCCATTTGGGTGATTTCTGTTATCATTATGATTTAAAAAGGACCCAAACAACTATGTGATAATAAATGGCTTCATATGATCACTATCCTTAAATAAAAGACATTTTTTTGCATGATCAGTCATATTTTAAAAATCAATGCTAAAATTTCACAATTTCTGCCAGGGTATGCAAACTTATGAGCACTATTGTATATATATATATATATATATATATATATATATATATATATATATATATATATATATATATTGAATAAAAGAAGAGGACTGACTTTTACTGAAATTTTGTCAGATAACTTCTATCTGCTTGGTTGCATCTAAAATAACTAGTTTATTTCAGTCAAAAATATTATTTAACATAACTGAATCAACCTGATTGCATTAGGTTACACCAACAAAACTCATTTTAAGGGTTATATCAAGTAGAAATATTTTCTTAAGATAATAAATGCAATTTACCACCTTTTACAGTGTACAGAATGAAAAAAAAAAAGAGTACTTTGGAAATTGAGCAGTATGTGGAATAACATTTTCTGTGGTGCATACTGCTATAGATGATTTGTTACAAAGTGGCCCAGTTTACCTGACTTCACCCCATGTAAAATCTGTGAAGATGGTTTGGATGCATTAAAGTTGCAGTCTCATCACTGTCTCAACCTCATTAACATCCACTTTTAGGGTCTACCCAAATGTGTATAGCAAATGATCACTCAAAAAGCAGTTCCTCAAAACATTATGTATATATTATTTTCATTCTTTTGTCTTTTTGACACAAAAACAACATTTCATATAGAGAGTACTAACAAACCTGTAGCTTCACCTTGAATGAAACTCAAGAGTTGGCACTGTTAATATAACTCTGTTTATTTATTTATTTGAAAAGACTGTCAAACTAAAAATGTTCAGTATAAATGCAAATTCAGCGTGACTTCCTTTTGACATCACGTGCACATTTTTGTTTTTCTTGCAAGTGGGAATGTTGAAAAGTTCTGATGACAGAAATGACAGCACTACTGTCGAGTAAGTTGAAGCCTCACAAATCTCTAAACGACATGAAAGCGTCTGTATGTCACTCATCAGCAGCACATCACTGAACATGTCCTAGAACACAGGGCGAGTTTGCCTGAATCATGTTTCCCAGGCTAGAGTTGCTGCAAAATAGGAGAAACCAGGGCCAATTGTAACAATGAATTAAATATCATGATAAACAAGCAGGAGTGGTGGCGCTTCTTGATAGAGTGAAGTTCTCTCTCTGGTTAAGAAAAAGAAGTGATCATTTCATTTCAGAAAATGAAAACACGATGTATGAAGGTGATTTTTTTTATATGCAATATGTGTATTCTTCTGCAGTCTAAAGTTTGAATTTAAAACTAACAACTACAGTTTTTTGATTAAAAGTTCACATTAAAACACTGCAGCTGGTGTTAATAGAACTGTTACTTTTGGCACCAATAGGTTTGTTATACCAAAATATGGCTCATAGATTTACAGTAATTTGTAGGTAATGAAGCACAATGTAAAAACTGTTACAGTTCCCCCCAGTCTCCACTACTATTTCAGGCCATTTAATACTTTCATCAATACATCTTTTACACAGACTGCAATATCTTGGAAATACATATGCAAGACCCCTTACATGTTGCAGGCAACATCAATCTTCCAATTACATATTTCAGCATGTCATTCGAAAAATAATATTAGCATGTTTGTGTCTGTCTAT